>NW_022995743.1:6546292-6700113 GCF_900245975.1 Drosophila guanche | reverse complement strand
GGGGGCAAAAGGAAAAGCCGACTCAGCGGCAGATCAGCTGATTAAAAAGCTGTGGAGCTGTAAACTGAGGGCGTCTTTGATCTCCTGCTGTCTGCTGTCTGCCGCCTGCTGCCTGATGCCTGCTGCCTAATGCCTTCTTTCTGCTGCTTCCACTTACCGCAGAGTCTGCTCCGTGTTGTACTGGAACTGGCAGAGTTCGCATATCGTGCAGCGCGAGGTGCTAATCCAGCGCTCCAGGCAGTGCACATGGACATATGTCAGCGAGCCCTTGCACAAACAGGGCGACACCAGTCTGCAAACAAATCGGAATGAGAACATCAGCTATGTAGGGGAACAGGAAGTGGGCGTAGGAGTGTGGATGGTTGTGGGCTGTGTAAACAGCGCCAACAATGAAAAATCAGGGGATTAAAGGACGGCAAACCAACGAGATAAGCGGCTGCCAAGAGAGACAGGGAGAGAAAGACTGGCAGGCAGGGCTGCCAAGGGGAAGGCTTCGTGCAGTGTTAATTTTAATAATTAAAATAAATTCTCGTTTGCTCGTTGGTCGCTCGCTAAGTGCATTAAATGTCGTGCAATTAATATTTTTTGCACAATTTGCGACTGCTGAAACATAATTAAATGAAAGCGAAGATACCCTGGAAATGCACAGCGGAAATGGGGCATGCCACATACGAGAGCATAATTAAATATCATTCGGTAAATGGCATTCCCTTGCGTGTCAGGAAACCCAATTATCATCCATTTAGTATGCCCCAAATGAGAGCGGGATCTCGCTGAAGGGTACAGGCCCATTATCTGTATCCTGGCATACGTAATTGATAGATAAATAAATAGATACGTAGGCCTACATATGAGACCAAGGGCGGCTACTCACTGTTCGGGATTGTCGGCATTATGACAAATACGACAGACGAGCGAGCCCAGCGAGGTCATCGACTCACTGGAGGCGGACACATCGTTGCCCAGATTGTTGCACTGCGTGGCCTCGTCGACGACGTGACGCAACGTGGAGAACGGTTCCGGCATCGTGGCATTGGGCGTGGCGTAGGCCGAGCTATTGGCGGCTGCCAGGGCAGCCTCAGTGCTGGCCAGGAGGCGGCCAACGCTATCATGTGGCACCCGCTGGAACTGGACGTGCGGCTTGAGGCCCAGCGACATGGAGCAGGCTGGCTGCTCTTTCTGGAACTCCTTTTGCCTATCCTTAACCGCACCGCCTGGTTCCTTAAGCTCCTCTCTGGCACTGATGCGGCTGCCCACAATGATCATGCCCGGCGGCGTGTCATCCGCTTCGCTTGAGGACAGGGCACACTCGAGCTCCTGCTCCAGGGTCGAGTCCTGTTTGCGGGCACCAGCAATGCCGCTGGCCTCTTCTATAGAGAAAGCGAATGGTTTGGTAAACCTCTTTCCCATCTGGGGCTGTACGAAACACTCACCAATCTTCTCGCACTCCATCGCTGTTTGTAATTATTGATCTTTGAGTTTGTTCGTGCCAAAAAAATAGATACCAAAAATTTTAACACATTTTCTGTTTAAAATTGAAAATGCTTTAGCTATCGTTTCTCTGCTTTGGCAATAAGAAGTGTAGCTCAAGGAATGCTTTCTGCCCGAAATTCATTTGAAGCTGCAGAGTGTATCGTATCGATTCCTCTTTGTAACATAATCGATACGTATACAATATATATTTTTAGCTGCATTCCTTCGTCCAACGGTCGTTAATGGAGGCAGTTAAGCAAGGGCTTGTGGAAAAGCAAACTTGTCTCCGGGCCAAGTCGCAAACATTAATTGTAATTGACAGACTGGAACCGCGCCCTGTCAGTGCCCACGAAGACATGCCAGAGCAGCCTTCCCTTTTCCACTGGCACCCAGTCCTGCGCCCGGTCCCTCCGCTGTGCTCTAGTACAAGGCTGCAGCCATAAACCTAAAATTGAAAGTGTAACAGTTACGGCAAGCAACTTTGCCGGCGCTTGGCTTCCATTATGCGCCACTCCGCTCCCAGGCGGAGTTTAATTTATGCCCGTGCCGTTAGTTCGTTAGCCAGGGCCCCCCCCCCTCCATCTCAGTTGGCTGTGTGGGCGGTGGTCCGATATTACCATGTCAACTGGGTGCCCAACTCCCACTCAGTTCTTGGTAATTTTCGATTTTTTATTTTTTTTGGCTGCTGCCCTTGCCGGAAGCTGGCGCGGAATCCGCTTGTTCAACTTGACTTCACAGGATTGTCCGTTCACTGTTGATTTATTACGCACCGAGTGCCGCCAGTGCCAACATTTTCATAAACGCTCTCCATCCATGGCGCTACATCAGCGAACATGAGCACGAGCAATTTACTCTTGTTGTACCGACAGCAGCAGCGCCAAAAAACGTATATTAAACAAAGTTTTAGGCCTTCTGAAAAGGCAGCGAACCCTTTTTAATGCCCGTACCCCGAACGCAGACATTCCACAGCAAAACAACACAATAAAGGGAGAGGCCCTGAAAGCAACACACAAGCAAAAAGGAAACAAAAACAAATCAAAATCTGTTTACAACTCTGTTTAATAAGTGCTGCTACAAAAAAGTTGCCATTGAAGTCTTCATCTGGCAACTGTCGCCCTTGGTGGATGCTGAAGAATTTCATTTGTTTCGAGTTCATTAAGTGGATGCGAAGTAATTTGCCAATTGGAATCTCCTTCAGGCACCGCATGCGTATCGGGATGGAGTCGCTTTTCCGTACATTTTCGCACCATTTCCTAAGCTCGGACAAATCGGGACAAGCGGCAACAAACTAGCGACTGCAGCTGCAACTATTTTGTTTTGTTGGCTCTTTCGAGTGGGGTCGGATCCAAAGTCTCTCTTGGCTAGAGACGCAGAAAATGCGTCAGCAAAGTTTTTAATGTATTTTCGCCAAGTTTTCCACACGCTCGCCCAAACTGACATGCACACACACAAACAGCGGAAACTTCTTTCATTTTACAGTTCTCTTAGATGACAGAAAAACAAAAGGAAAGTAAGAGTCAGAGTTAGAGTTAGAGTAGTCAAAGGAGAAGCAGCATGGCACAGGCAAAGCGAAAGTTTTTGGCCGCACAGCGCTCAGCCACAACGAACACAAAGTGTTAAATAATATAAAACTATGCTTGTGGTATTTACTTAAACCTAAAGACATTACGGAAATTATACCCAGAGTAAAGTTTCCCTCCACTCATGGGAATTCAGCAACTCGGCGATTGGGGATCCAGCTTGACAGGGGATCGGGCTTTACCTGAGCTTATGGCCCCGTCTTCTCGCTGGAGTTGGAAAACTTTTCACTTTTGATTTCCAGCGACAAAACGAAATATTTAACTGCGGCCCAGCAGCACTGGCCTGGCATATCAAATTGTCGCAGGACCTTCCCTTAGCAGGGCTTTGTTTGGACTAAAATGGTCGCTGCAACTATTGAGTTGCCATTCGAATAGTTATTTAGTGTGTGCCACATCCCTTTTTAGCAGTTCATTTCGAGCTCACTTTATGGCATCGCTCATACGCAATACGAAATGAAATGAAAATGGGTAAATCTGTGCGCAGGGCTTGGTGGCACAACAATGATAGCCAGGATTTGAGCGATTTAATTTACATCTGGCGTGGCCAGGGCGGGCCAGGACATCGCCTATGGGCATAAAAGCGACAGCGACAGCGACATAAAAGTTTTACAAGCGAATGATTTTTATTTTTACGTATTACGTGACCCGCCTGCAATGGCTGCTGATGCCGGATCGAATGAATTTATTAGATGGCCAATCCTTTGGGCACAGCCCCTCGGCACCCGAGTCCCAATTTCGCACATAGTTTAATGGTTTACGTTTAAGATGACTTTTGGCTTTTGGCACAATCCCAAGGGGCGAAGCAATTAACTTTATTAATGAGGCAGGGCAGCGGCAGCATATTTTCAACTTTAATGTTGACAGCCAGCAAACATTTAAAGTTCACAGTGATAGCAGGGCAGACGGTGACGGGGGACGGGGGACGGGGCTGCCGAAAAAACTTTTGCAATGTAATTAAAATTGAGTATCACAATAGCAGGGAACAACGGGAACAACAAGAACTAAGGTCATCAAATAAATTGGCAACAATGTGCCGAAAAGGACACACAAAAGTGTGCCAGGGCTCACTGCCGATGCCGCTGCCGATGCCGCTGCCCGGCAGCACAAAACGAAATCTCGGCCCAGTCCGGGGAGAGACACACAAAATCATGGTTAATGGCTTTACCCAAAAGATTTTCCAGCTAGGGGCAAAGACGATGGCGGTGGCGAAGGCGAAGGCCAAGGCGCTGGGCAATCAAATGAAAATGTAATTCAAGGAATAATAAAAATGCTTCCAAATAAAGGCTGAAAATGGCGTCAAAGCTGTCTCTTTGCTTGCCTTTCTTTCGATTCTGCCAGTCCCCCCCAGCATTTCCCCATCCAATCGATTCCACTTTGGTCGAAAGGATTGAAGGCTATTTGAAACAATTGGAAATTGCGCTGAGGCAGGCAGCTTCGGCGCCATCCGACATTCGACATCCGACTGACTCGCTGAGTGACCTTTCAACTAGTCGCCTGTCTGGCTTAAAGAGTTGTCAATTGTTAGGGCCACTTTATATGTCGGTCCCTGAGAGCGTCTTTCATTTCCGGACAACGTGGCGCATACGCGTGCTGCTCCTTTCATGCTCTAATGTACACGGATTATTCTCGGAAACTTCTCGTGGTTGTACTCCCGCCCCGCCCTCCTTTGTCCATACTTTGGCGTCCATGTTTTGTTCTGCTGAGCGTTGTTTGTTTGTTGATTAAATGCCTGAAACAAAAAGCAAAATGTTAAAGATTAACCAGAGCCACGAGCAGTGGGTAAGCGGCAAGCGGCAAGCGGCAAACGGGAAGCGGCAACAAGAAAAATTGAACGGAAAAGAAAACTTTACGCTTTGTTTTTCATTTTACCCACCTCATCCTCGTCCACTTCCTGTGTCTGCCCCCCATGCCACTCCTTTAAGTGGTGTGAACAGCAACAGCGGCAGACACAATCCGCAAAGAAACAAAGAAAAAAGAAAGAAGCAAACACATGGGAGGGGAAAAACTTTTAAGTGCGGAATTTGTAATGTTCTCCGCATGGGGAAGTTTCGTTTCGGCGAGGCGTGAGCAATGCAACTGAGGAAAGCACTTCATGGCCATTTTCTGCTCTTTCTGCTCCCGTTCTAGGTCTCCTGGATACGAAAACGTGATCTGCATATACTCACCGCCGGCGGCACAACCTACACATCCGATCAGCGTTTCCAGGTGAGCGTTTCTACACGATCACGGTGAGTGATATTGGACTACAATGTTTTCTCCTCTCTGTGTATGCATAGGTGCTGCGACCCGATGGATCGGCTAATTGGACTCTACAAATAAAGTATCCCCAGCCCCGGGATTCGGGTGTTTACGAGTGCCAAATCAACACAGAGCCCAAGATGTCCTTGTCGTACACCTTCAATGTTGTGGGTGAGTTCCATTTGATGCTCCTCTCAAATGCACTAGAGCATACCTTTTCCACCCAGAGTGCATGAGTATCGTTAAGGAACAAATTTGTTGCATAATATTATGGTTAAAATGTGTGCCTCCCCTTGATTATAATCAGAACTTTGCCCATTACCAAACACCCAATCGAAAGGATACGCCTAAGAGATAGTGAGACAGAGGAGGGTGGCTGGGGGGGGGGGGGGGGGGACACTCTCAAAACTGGTCACAAACCACCGAAGTGATTACTTTTATGTGTTACCAGAGAATGCTTCATCCCGACAACTATTACATGTACTTGGGAAGTTCCTGCTTGCCAGGCACATTTTCGAAGCAGAGCGGAGCGGACCGGAGCTTAAGGAAGCCATACAATATGCATGTTATATGTATGTGTCTCGCAATCTGTAGTTTCCTTTCCCCCCCTCACTCTCTCTCGTCATCTCTGAATCTCTGCCACGTGTGTGGCCCGCATTTAACTGGCTTCTGGGGCATCTTCTTCGTGCTCGTGATTATAAAATTTTCAATTCGATTATGTGCAAATTGGCTTGCCGAGCAGTTGAAGATGTTGCCATTGCTGTTGCTTCTGCCGTTAAGGGGATATGCGATTATGTGGAAGCTCTTTATGGACATTACTTACCTCTGGGTTCTGTAATTAGTTTGCACTCAACTCGGGGGCAGAGCATGAACACGACTCTACACACACACACACACACAGAGTGTGTCTTGCCCTGGTGCCTTGTCAGCAGTTCTGCATGGATGGATGATTGTATGGCCTTTTGGAAGATCCTTGGGAGCACTCCACATAAGAGCAACTGTGCGCAAACCTTTGTTGCATGTTTGGTGCATTTTTATAGAAATTCGTATTAGCAAAATGCATTTAGCTAAAAACTTCTGGTGCGGAAGAGTGCCCTCAATGAGCTTATTTGATCTCTGAGTTTGCAACCCCACAGCCCAAAGTGTTTGTGTGTGGATGTTGTTTTAGCCACACGGACACAAGCGACTTTGGGGCAGCATAAAATGCTCTGGTCAGCCCTGACTCGGTTATGAATCTTTTAGTGGGGTGGCTGGAATACGAGTGAGACATAGAGCTTTGCATATAAGTTTACACGCATACTAAACCAACAGGAGAAGACAGAAGACCTCTGACAGACTGACACACCCGGCATCCAGCTAGACCCACTCATGGGTAGAGAGACACATAGAAGTCATAAATATTACATTTGCGGAAATGCAAATGACTGCCAAACTGGTGCACACAACTGTGCCCATGCTGGCTTCCCTCTCTCCACGTTCGCACTCATTTGAATGCCCAAAAAGAAGTGTGCATATAAATGTACATACGTACTCGCACGAGTAAAATATTCGACATGCCACTCATGCGGAAACAGCAAACAGCAGGTCCAGTGGTGGTGGTGCTGCTGCTGCTGCTGCACAGTGGTCTGTGCACAGATCTCCGCCACAGGGGAAACTCCATTGATTTTGTACACCTAATGGGAGCCAACGGGCTTTTAGCAGTGTGATAAGCGCCCAGACAGGGGATCCATTAAAATATACTTCACAAAGGCTATTTCTAAAACGGCATTTTCCTGCAATGTGCAGCTAAATTTAACCATTTCCATAAAATTGAATGAGCAGCAAAAGAGTAAGTCTTGTTTTGTCCCTTTGTCTCTATCCATTTGTTCGATGTTCATTCGATGATGTTTCGACTCTTTGCTCTAATTGCGTGTGGGGCCACTAATGTTCTATTGTCACTATTAAGTGGTTCCACTGTGCGGTCTGCTGCTATTGCCGTGCTGCAAACAAGTTTGTTGTTATGCCAGAAATTTTTTATGCGCTTATGCAAATAAAAAATTGCACTAAAAATTCCATAAATTTGTTTTTGTTTTTTTTTTTTTTTTGCCATTTTTCCCCTCGCTCTTATACAGCTTCTTTTCGCCGCCACTGAAATTCTATTACACGCCCGTCAGCCAGAGGAGTGAGTGGTCGGAAACACATACAGGGGCATGGGGGAGGAGACTGTAAGGGCAAGACTCCACGAATGATACACAAAATAGCGCCAGGCTGACCAGCGCATCATAAACATAAATCGCCTCCGACGACTCTGTCCCGCCCCGCCAGCAGTTCTGTGGTGGGCCTCCTCTTCCGCCCAGGCAGCCATATTTTTGACATTTTAATGCAACAGCAGCCGCTCCAATTGCTTAAATTACAAACTTTATGTTCTCCACTCCAGCGAGGGAGTTCCACCTAGGTGCCACATCGGAGGGCATGTTTATATGCAGCCAGATAGCTGGAGTCGACGCTGAGTTGTTGCCCCGTCCTCGATTTAATTTTGAATTTAAGGCAAATTACCAAACGTGCTGATAAAGTGAGCAAATTGAAAATTAAATTATGTGTCCCTGTCCCTGTCCCAGTCGCAGTCCCATTCCCACTCAAGCCGAGCGACAGCCGCTGGCAGAGTGACAGTGACAGTACCAGGACAAGGACAAGGACAAACATAGTGAGAGACCAAACAGAAGAGAGAAGAGATAGCCGAAAGATTTGATGCTCTTTACTCTTACTCTGTGAAGCCATAGGAGTACGACTGTCAGCCAGATGGAACTTTTATCTTGCTTGCAATCAAGTCATTAACAAAGTCATAGTACTCTCTGGTAGAGTATACTCGCATTAAGAAAAAGAAAGGTGTTGTTGAGTTTCTGGAAAAATTTGTTTACCAGCAGCGAATGTAATCAAGCGTAAGCGCTACCTTCCTTAGTCAAGGGTGATTTGGATTGTGGAAGGGGAACGGGGAATGGGGAAGGGGAAGAGTTGGGGTAGCGACTTGAAGGGAAAGTGAAAAACAAATTGCAAAGCCAACGAAGAGAGAAAAGGCTGCAGTTGTCAGCGGCTGAGAGAGAGAGAGAGAGAGAGAGAGAGAGAGAGAGAGAGAGAGAGAGAGAGAGAGAGATTGAAGGCAATTTGAATACGTGGCTGGCAAGATGAAGATGCCAAGTAGATGGCTCATTTCGGGCTCCATAAAGCAACACTCTGCTGGCGCTGTTACTCATGCTCCCTACGCTGCTCCTGAGCATGTCCTAAGACGCCACTGCGATGCTGTTGACATTAGCAGCCGGCAAATTGCATGCAATCAAGCGCAAGTAATAATCCAGAGCACCCTTGCCCCAGCGTTGGCCAGAGCTAGGAGAAGTCCCTGCTTCATTTTCCATACTTCCTGCATGACAGCATATCATGCTGGAGCAAAATAGGACCAATCACTGGTAAATCCGATTACCTAGCCGGCATTTCCCTACTCAAAAACTTATTTTTTGTATCGCAAAAGACTTGCGATCCCATGAATGAGCACCTAATTGCGGCCTACTGAAATACAGATACAAATTTTACAGCTGAGAATTTGCTGCCAATTTTGATGATGCATCGAGCTGCAGACACTTTTGGCAGCCTAAATCCATTTCCCATTGTCTTGCAAGCTGAAGGATTTATGTCTGCCAGCAGGTAAGAGGCCCAGCCAAAAACTAGAAAATAAATTGACTAGCTTTCGGGTAGAGTCTTTCCCACTTTGAGAATACTTGAGTCTGAAATGGCGCAAAGGGGGATAATGAGTTTTTATGAATACTTGTGTTGCATAATCCAAGAGCAGCAGCAGCAGCAGCAGCCGAAGAAGGAGCTGGTCCGGACAATTTGCTGGACAATCAAATGTTTTACTTCCCATTTCGTTGATTTGCTTCTCAAATTACATTCTCTGGCGAATGCCTAGACCAAAAAATGCCCCAATGATAAATTACTGAGATATTGCACAGAGGAATGGCTGGCAGAGGCAGAAACGGAGAGGCATAGGGAGGAGGAAATGATTAATGTCTCTGCAGCATCGTCGAATTATTAATAATAATAATAATCACAACAATGGGGGATACTGAATAGGCTCGGAACCGGGGGCTTGGCCCATGATGATGATGTTTTGGGCATTTTCATTTTGCCATTGCTGGCGTGGGCGGAAATGGGAGGGGAACTGGGATTGAGAATCGGATCTGGACAGGCAAATAAGAACTGAATGGAGTGGAGTGGAGTGAAGTGAAGTGGATTCTCGTCTAAAGAGGAGGAGATACACAAATGCTTCATCAATTGTGCTGCTGGCAATGCGGCTGACTTTTACAAATTGAATTTGTTTATTTGATTTGACAATTAGTTCCGAGCAATTGGAGTGCCACAAAAAATCGTTTCCGATTAATTGTCCGCCAGAATTTAAAGACTTTCATGCCCGAAGATCCGTTGCGCCCCAGTTCGGAATGGTTATTCGGGCAATAAATACTCAGTTCTTGTTACATGTGTGCAAACATGCATCAACATAGCCGAAGGGTAATAAATTTGTACAGCCAGGCAGGAGGCAACAGCCCACAGCACATAGCACTCAGCAGTGAGAGTGAGGATACCCGAGAGCAAGGCTGCAATGGTAATGGTCCTCGGTCTGGCCCCAAAAACTATGCCATGTCGGGGGCTGAAAAGTTGTGCAAAGTTCATTGCTCTAAATGTTTATGGGCATATAGGCTTATGCGCATTTTATGCGCGAAATCAAGAAAAATGGAAATGCATTCTGCTCCTTCTCCTCCTTTTGCTCATCTTTCCAAGTTCCCATTTTGCGCTTTCTGCTGCGGCTGCACAAAAATGGATTCCAAGCCCTGCTTCTCTGCCTGGGCCTCGTCCCGACTCGTGTGTAAACAAGACTCAGTAAGGGCTTTGTTTGCCATGAGATCCAGGAGCAGGAACAGAACAAGACACATGCACAGAGAGGGAGACAGAGGGAGTCTTGGTGCCTCTCGTTCTAGCTTTGGCATGCGGCCAGCAGTAGACAACTTTGCAACTTTTTTCGGCCTGGGTCAACTGTGGCCAAGTCTAATGAAAACTTCAAACAGCTGCCGGTGTACATAGCTCCGGCCTAGCACTGGATTGGCTGGCCACTGCTCATTCCTCATTCATAATGCAGCTCGCCAATTGCCAGGAACACTTAATCTAATTATAGTTAAATAAGCAATTTCCGCGGGGAGATCCAAGCCACTGCACGTCGTGGTCGTTGCCGTATCCGTGCAGCAAAATGCTCGAATTTGTATTCCCTGTCAGCAGGTAGAGGGCATTAGGCACCAGAACGGGCCGTAGCCAGAGTTAGAGCCACAGCCAGAGCCATAGCCAGAGCCAGAGTCGAGTCGAGAGATGGAGCCATATCTGCCGCATGCGGGCTTGCCCATACATATGAACATTCACACCTGACCCAACCACACCCTGCCACAGCACCCGCGCCTCTCGTGGGAACCACAGGCGCGTTGTCAGCTGCATGTGTGCGGCAATAATTTTCCCAGCCATTTCTCTTCTGTCCGTCCTTTGTTGGGGTTCTCATTCCCCTTCCGATTCCCATTGCCCTTCCCATTGCCGTTGCCAGAAGTCATAGACGGTTAGCTTTCGCTGCCACAATTGTTTTGCCAGGTACAACAACCATCAGCAGCAGCAGTTGCCACGGAGTTGGGGCAACAGCAGCAACAAGAACAACATTGTGCCATACTCAGCGCTTTTCTCTAGAGTGGAGCGAAGCGACTCCAGTGCGGGTCTATAAAACAGCCAGATAATCGTCCAGCGTGTTCGAATTCCATTTGGGGTTTGTTCTCCCCTTCATTTTGCTCTGCCTTTGTTCGCTCTTCTTTGTTTCGAGGAGGATGTGTATTACTTTTTCCACTTGGCATTTCATTTAGATTAACATTTTTGGGACCCAGTCAGATCTACCAGCACACACACACAGAGACACACCTGATTTAAAGGCAAAAGTGCAAAAAAAAATTTAATGCGAATTCATGGAGTGCTGCCTGCTAATCGAATTTTCTGTTTGTCTTTTGGGGCAGTTGAAAATGGAGAAAAATGCCGTATTGGCACACTAAGCTTTAGTTTCAGTTTTTAATTCTAAATCCATATACCCATTGGCAACAGCGCCCATGCATGGGCATGCAGAGCGCCTCTTTTGAGTTCATGCAAAGTATGAAACACTTTTGCTACATATTCCTCCAGCGTCAAAAGGTTTTTATTGAGCTTTCAAAACTGTTTTTTTCACTCGGTTTTGCCACACGATTGAATGGCAGCACCCACAGCAAAGCATAGCCACGTCAATGCGTGTGGTGTGTGTGTATATGCCGCAGGAGTATCCATGTACAGATGTTCCAGTTGCAATCCCAGTCCCTATGCTCTCTGCAGCCTATGCCCTCCTTTGCTGCAATTTATTTCCACGGGCTTTGCGGTTGTTTAGGGCCTGCGAAAGTTTTTCCTGCTGCCAGTTTACGAGGCACGCAGAGAGTGAAAGTGGAACAGCAATGGAAGAGTTGCTGTTTGTTCGCCATTCGCCGTCTGCTCTTCGCTGTTATTGAGCACTTGCATTAGAGGAAAAGGGGGAAAGTCGATGCCAGAGACGTTTTTCCATTAAGGCAACTGTCAGCAGTCATAAGCTTTAAGGAAAAAATCTCATTTGGGGCCGTCCACGAGTATATTTCTCAATTGAAATCATTGACACTGGGAACAACAAAAGGCACTTCAATGTTGACATTTTGATTTTGGCTCCAGATGGAATAGAAAGTAGCAAACGAAATTCATCTCAGAGAATTCCACAGAGAGAGACAGAGGGAACTCAACTGAAAGCAGAAGGCAACATAAGTAAAAAGGAAGTGCAGGTAGTACGAGCACGGGGCGTATGACTGTCTTTTATATGGCATAACAAAAGCTTATCGCCAGCATAATAGAGACACGCGTCTGTGTAATAAAGTAGGGCCTATGCCCAACCTCCTCCCTCCCGCCCTCACACACACACACACACACATACAGTAACATTCGCATACAGAAAAACGCGCACTTGGACGTTATCATTAACATTATTATTATTATCATTGTTACGAGACGGAAACTGCTTTTGTCTGTTGGCAACTTAAGTGACTTTTTGTTCTCGTTGTCTAACGCTTCGGCTTTTCCTTTATTTTTTGGTTTTATTTTGCAGAACTCAAGGCGGAAATCTTTGGGCCCAGCGATCTGATGGTGAAGACTGGCAGCGACATTAACCTAACCTGTAAAATTATGCAGGGACCCCATGAGCTGGGCAACATATTCTGGTACAAAGGTGCGTATGCGTAATGAGCCTCTGTCGCAGCAGCATAATGTGGAATGGCATCCGCACCTCATTCACACAATTCAATTTGCTTACTCTTGCACTCTTCGCATTCCAGGCAGCGAAATGCTCGACGGCAAGGGCGAGAATGAAATCGACAGCTCCATGGCACGCATCCGCGTCGAGGATGATTGGTCGGACGGGCTGACTTCGAGGTATGTAACGACTCTCCCGTCATTACTTTACCTACGACGAGTATTTCAGTTATTTTGCATTAAAATGCCGCCTCACTTAATTAAGGGCAGAGGTAAAGTCAGATCTAGAGCCAGAGCTAAAGCCCAACCAGGCCTGCAGCCGGGGGGGACACGGACTCCTACTTTGAATGACATTTTAAGGCCAAAGCGAAGGACAGTCTGGGCTGAGCTCTCTCTCAGCACTGTCTCTCTATTGTAGTGCAAACAGGGTTCTTTCGAGGGGTACGCTGGGTTTGGCCTGGACCTGACATCAGTGTCCACAAAGCAGATACTACTCGTCCTACTTGGATGCTGGTTTGGTGTTGATACTGGAAGTCTAAATAACTTAGGCATTCGATTGGTGCGCATATTTCGGAAAAGAAATGTTTGTAGTATCTGCAGGAGGAACATTAAAGCGCAAACCTAATGGAAATTCAATCCATTTTTTCAGAGGTATCTTGTGCCCCAAAAGTATAGTTTTTCATTTACTGTGAGTCTCTCTGAGAGACTAACTATGCCACTAAGCTTCTCTTGCCAGGGTATTATCGTAGCAGGGCTGTTCAGCTTTCACTTCATTCTCACCGAAGGATTCTCGAGTTAGCCGTGTGTGACTTTTAATTTGCTTTAGTGAAAGTCAGAGCAGTGGCCATAGATGAAGTCAAAATCGGAGCCAGAGGAGGAGACGACTCACAGACGGAGTCAGAGTCAGAGTCAGAGTCAGAATCAGGTTAGGAGCAAGCGTCATGGCTGCAGTAGTTAGTTTTTCGTCTCTCGTTGCAGGGCCCCTGATCATTGCCCATTTATGCTGTTAACTAACGGCCCAGACGACCATAAAATGCAGGTGCGGATGACAGAGATGGAAAGACTTTAAAAAAAAAAGACAGAAAGAGAAAAGGAGCTGGCGAGGGAGAGTAAAAGGAGGGCTTATGGTAGGGTTACTGGGAATTAGAGCCAGTCCTGGTGGAGGCGGCAGCTCGACACACATTATGCCATAAAGTAGGAAAAGTTTTTTTTAGTTTTTTTTGCAGCCCTTTAACGTTTTTTCCGTTTATTTCACTTGCATTCCCATGTCCCGCTGACATTCATTTTCTCTATGTTTCTCTCTGCTCTTCTCGTTTTTTCTTCCCTTGTCCGTTTCTCTCCGCGAAGCAGATTAAAAATCAAGCACGCCATGCCCGGCGATACTGGCAACTACACCTGTGTGCCCACGGTGGCGAAAACCTCGAGCGTCTATGTGCACGTAATTATTGGTAAGTGTATGTGTATGGGTAGTGCATGTTCAACTCCCCCCCCCCCCCCCCATAGCCATGTGTGCATCTGTGTGCCTGTGTTGTCAGAGAGTTTTTCATGTTTATGACGGAAAGTGGAAGTTGCATTCGCAATTTGTTTTGCCAATTGCAAAGCGGGGCCGGTTGGGGCAGTGCATGCAAAATCAGCATGCAAATTTTCCAGTTACAGGTACTGGTGGAAAACAAGGTCTACATATAGCCGGGGGCATCTTTTAACTTTGTTGATTCAAGATCAGAACTGTTTGGGTTTAGCTAAATTAGATGAGCATATCGACAGCGAGAGAGTGTTCCGACTACAGCAATTGAAAGGGAATGGCATCAGCCGATTCCGCCTCTTCCACCCGAATCTATTTGTGCAGCAGCATGGAAATTATTTTCTAACTGCAGCTGCAGCTTTAACTAAAGGAAAAGTTTGCGGCAAGTGCTCGGGCCAATAACAAGAGGTGCTCTCAGCGCAGCAGGGAGACCTGTCAGATTTATTGAAGCAACTTGTGTGCTCGTGAGCTCATAGGAAACTGTAACAACTTGAGCAGCCTCATGTTGTTCTTTGGGGCAAACAGGAAGGGAATACAAATATAAAAAAAATGGGAGTGTGTGTGTGTGGGAGTTTTTGTCTGTGGCAATCAGTGGGGCGGAAGCGGGTTTTGCTTTGTGCCTGGCTGGCTTATTGTATCACCAATTAACCGATAAACTTTCCCTCTCAATTGTTCCCATGTGTAATATTCTTTGTTTGTTTTTCGCGCAGGCGAACACCCGGCGGCCATGCAACACAACTCGAGCAGCAACAGCAACAGCTTTTACTGCGGCATCTGCTGCATGCTGCTTAGCATTGTCTCTTGCTGCCTGCAGCAGTGGTACGAATCCGGGAGTGGATATGTCTCTACAACGGCGAACACAGGTACGGGCACGGGTACGCGACTCAAGTTCCCGCGGCGTACAGTGCTGAAAACAAGAGGAACACGAGGAGTCACGGCGCAAACGACAGCAGCAGCAGCAGCAGCAGCAGCAGCAGCAGCAGCAGCAGCAGCTGCAGTGACTGGAAACATGTTGCGAGCACGCCCTGCGGCGGCTCAATGCATGAGATGAATGTTGAATAATCAACACGCCGATGAGGCAAAACAGGAATCAGCAGAGGATTATTAGGGCCAGCCCACATACCCACACCACGCCCACATTCAAGGTGATTTCAGTTTGGGGTTTGTTGGCTCATGAAAAAGTATTTATTAATGTCTAAGGCGATGAGTGCACGTAGTGGAAACGAAAAAACATATTATCCGACGATATGTGACGTTATAGCAACATTCCAAGGGGAAAGGGAAGCTGAAGGGAAAGTAAGCCAAAGGCTGGGAAACCCTGAGCCAGAGCTGGCACGAGGAAAACCTATGCATTTTCCGTGGATTATCATAATCTAGTTCAATGTTTAAAGAGAATAAACAAGAGTCGATGTAATACTAATTAATATTTGTGTGATTCGTTATGATTTTGTTGGCCAGTGATCGATGTCCGCAGCGATCGATACTTCGTATTCGAAATAGGGATTCGATACCGATAAAAACTAATAAATACCGATATAACATTTCAAATGAGTAACTAGAAAACAATCCATTTAAAATTGCTGTAAACTGATATTTGTTGCGCCCTTTTCGCTTATCGATGACTGTTTTGACATATTTTTGAAGTATCTAAACGTGATTTGTTCTCGAATTGAGTGTAGAGAATCGTTGAGTAATCGTTAACTTGTAATCAGACCAGCGGCTACCGATCACTGCTGACAGATCGTCGACGGCACACCCATAGCTAAGCTTTCATACACCCACTCTCTCATTACGAAATAAGACTTACTAGCTATAAATATGCTTCGGATCCGAACACCAACACGAGCCCCCCGCGGGGAGAGCTCTTCCATTGAACCTCCCCCTTTCCCTTTATGGAATCTCTTACTGCCAATAAGCCCACACACACACACATATACACCATTCTGTAGGCCGATTGAAATCGATTGAAATCTGCTGTAAATAATTGCCATTCAAGAGAGTTACCCAAGAGTACTTCAAAGCAACACTCATCCGATTACTTCATTTTCAAATAATGCTCTCAGTTGCTTTGCACATTTATCGGTTTTAGGTATTGGCTATGGATAAGCACTCGTACTCGCACGAGCATGTATTGTATGTATAGCCGGTAAGCCGATAAGCCACGCGTGGGGCAACATTTAATTCCACTCGTCCAGCACTCGAACATTATGGGGAAACGAAACGCCTTGTTTATGACGGACCCAATTGCCGGAGAGACTCGTTTAATTGTACATAATTAGTTTTGGATAAAACCGAAAGGGATGGTAGCAAGCAAAACCTTAAATAATAAATGCAAAAATAAGAGAAGAACTTTAAAATTAAATGCAATGGATAATTGTGTGTATCGCTTGATAATTATCAATTATAATTGATACGAAAGCGAACACGGTGCGAGTGGACAGTGCAGGGGAAGTGTAAATAAGTTGATTAGTAGAAAAAAACGTAATTTTAATTAACTGTTAACCGAATAACACGAGTACGATTCGATTAGTCTATAAGCGGCACATCAGTGAATCCAAATTTTCATACACCGCCACACACACATAAAACATAACTTTATTATCCAGAGAACCAGAAAATTCAGTGAAAAACACACACACACACACACACAGCTCACATAGTGCGAGAAAAGAGTGTTGGCTAAACCACATACAAATTGTATATAGAATGAATGGATGTTGCATTATCAGAGCTGGCATTGAACTTATCCAAACAAAGACGCGGACTCCACACCCAAGGGTGCCGCTGCCGTAGATGTTTAGGCTAAGGTCTGTCCCCTGAGTGCAAACAATAACGAAAACCTAGCAAAATACGAGATGCATTGCAACTATATAAGTACATACATATATCTACATATAAACCAGGTACTCTATATACCCGTACATACCGTACATGTGTACTTGTCTGTGTGTATCTACATATTCATCAACAGATAGGAATCTAAAACACAGCCACACAACCAACCACAAAGACACAACAAAATGAAATGAAATAAAATTATGATTTAGAAAATTTAATAAATTTCAGAGCTTTTCTATTTCTGGGTCTACTCTCCCCTAATGGGGCTTTTAACGATTTGATTTTAATCATAGAGGCACTGATGAACAACAGAAACAACCGGTTCATCTACTTACTCGTAGTTCATTGACTCGAATTTGTCCAAAAATGTGTCTCACATTTGACTAAATTATTCAACTAAATTCGACGGACCGACTGGCAGTTGCCATGAATCTCCGCTTGCTGCTGTCTGTCCGTCAAAGATTGATTTAATTGCAATTTTTGTCCGATCCATTTTGGGGGAGATTTTCTGTTTGTTTACCGTTCTTGACTCGATGTATAAATAACCAAGAGACTAGGGAACACATTTTAGTCCGTCTCACGTCCAGATCTTAGAACATGCTGCAGCTTTCGGTGGAACGAGGTTTGGCACTGCTGCCGCTGTTGATGTTGCTGGGTCTTTTCGCAAGTCTAGAGGCAGGTGTGTGCTCTCCTCTGATATTCCTTCAACGTGGATAAACCTCTCGTTTCACAGCCCCATCTCCATCGACTGAAGGAAGTAAGAAGAGCCGGCCGGAGGAGCTGGTTCGTGTCTACAGCATAAACGCAGAGCAGTACGCGAGGGTTCTCCAGCTTACCCGGGGCAAGAATGTGATATCCGAGGCGCGGCTGATCAACGGTGGCTTTGCCACGGTCGGCGACAGCCTCAGCTCCGGCTGGCACTCTCTGCTGCGGATCGTGGGGCTCACCACGCTGAGCAAGACCGTTGAGGATCAAAAGGTCGACTTCGATGGCCAGCCCTTGTGCGTGATCAAGACGAGGGAGGATGCGCCCAGGGAGGAGGGCTCTCCCCGGAGCTCATCCACCAACAACCAAGACGAGGAGGAGTCTGCCATCAACTGCATTGTGGTGCTCAAAAAGGTACATGATCTGGAGCAGTCTACCCCAGATCAGTACCAGTCGCCAGTAGTTCCTCAAGAGACAGCACCTCAAACGGCATTAGTTCCTCCAGTGGCATCAGCAGCCGTAGGAGAGACAGTGGAGCAGGTGGCGGAGCAGATGGAGGATCAGGGGCCGGAGCAGGTGCCGGAGCAGGTGCCGGAGCAGGTGGCGGAGCAGGTGGAGGAGCAAGGGGAGGAGCAAGTGGAGGAGCAAGAGGAGGAGCAAGTGGACGAGGAGATAACCACCGAAGCTCCCCAAAGATCTAGGTCTAAGTCGAAGAAACAAAACATTAGCGGTGAATTCACGACAAACGGCTTTCGGGATGGCTACGAAGTGCCCCGCCAATATGGAGCTGGCTATCCAGCACCACCGCCGCAATACGGCGGCTATTCACCTTATGGTGGTTATCCATACAGCCCTTACAGCCCCCCCGGTGTCGAGGGTGTGCAGCCTTACGGTGCACAGCCATATCCACCTTATGGCCAGTCGCTGTCGCCCTTCCCCCCACAGCAGCCATTTGGTCTGCAGCAGCCCTTTGGTGTACAGCAACCCTTTGGTGTACAACAACCAGTCGGTGGGCAGCCGCCAATCGGGAGTCCCTACTACCCTCAGCCATACTATGGACAACCCTCACCCAATCCTTATGCGCCCTACTCCTACTTCGAACAGACCCAAGCCCAGAATGAGGTGGAGATAGCAGAAGCCGACGATGATCAGGATGAAGACGAGGACTCCTATGAGGCGCAAGATGAGGATGAATACGACCATGATAAGAAGTCGATGATCTATTATAACGAGGTTTACGTTAATTAAATATTTTTCAAATAAAATAGATTACATTTAAACAGAATAATTTGTAGAGTGGAGAATCTGAGAGAATCTTTTAGCAGCAGAAAAATGCCCTACTAATTGATCAAGATCAAGATCGACCATGATTCGCGAAGTCCAGATATGTCTGCAGCTTGTCCAAGCCATTAACACAAAATTATCATACAAACGGCTGAAACGATTCAAGCTATATATAAAACGAGAAGGGACGTGTGAGACGCTTCGTACGCGTCACAACTTTTATACCCGGTACTCAGTACTACAACCTATACCTTAGCGGTTTTTTTGTCAAATTTTACTTTTTTTCTTCATCTGTCATCTATATCTACAACACTTCTCACGCCAACGCGCTTCTTAAGCTAGAATCGCACAGAGTCGCGGCAGAGGCCGCACACTGCGCGATGCAGAGTGTGAATGAGAGAATGTGCAAAAAACAAATATAAGCTACGGGACGGGGCAAATTCTTCATTGTGGCTTAATAATGATCCAATCGGATCCCAATTTGGTGATCTGATAGATCTGGTCATTCCCCACAGAATGGCGTTTTCTTTTATCTTCAAAATTGTAGATTTTGGAGGTTTTCGCCTTTTTTCGGGGGCGGAAGGGGGCGTGGCTAATTTTTGAAATACACTCGTTTCAGTGTGAGCATATAGCAGTCTGGAGCCAAAATTTGGTGGCTCTAGCTCTTATAGTCTCTGAGAACTAGCCGACAAATAAGACGGACAGACGGACGGACAGACAGACATGGCTCTATCGACTCGTCTATATGCTGATCAAGAATATAACAACCGTTATTCGCACAAATACAATATACCCACTCTTCGAGTACCGGGTATAAAAACGAGTATGGACATGTTCTCAGAGAATTAGGTTAACGTTTAAATTATGGAGATTCGCAGCCGATTAGGGCGTTGCTCCAACTTTTAATGAGCATCTGTGGTGATGTACAAATGATTTGAATGACAAAGGCCCAAGGAAAGCCGTCAACTTTCAAAATATATAAGCTAGGGAGCAGAGCTAGTCCAGCTTATTCGCGATCGCAATGAAGATCTTTCCAGTTCTGGCAGTAGTTGTGCTCTGCCTCGCGGCAGCACAGGCTGGTGAGTGTCCCTTGAACAGAGCCCTCAGAGGCAGAGAACAGGTTTCCTTGAACAAACAACTTCTTTGGCAGGCACGAGACGTCCACAACTGGTGCGCCTTCATCAGGTGACACGCTCCGAGTACAACGAGCTCCTCCACCTTACCCAGGGCCAGGAGATGGTCTCCGAGGCCCGGCTGCTCAGCAGCCCGATTGCTGGCATCAAGGGTCTGGCTGCTGGCGTCAAAGGCGGCTTTGCCGTTGGCAATTTCTTTCCGGCGTTCTTCAGGTCCGGACCCAAGGAGGTGATCTCCAAGAAAGGCCATCCTCTGTGCGTGATCTCCCCCAAAAACCCGTACGACGAAGAAGAGGAGGAGAACAGTCGATCGATCAGCGTGGCGTACGAACCGAACACTGAGTCTGGCTCCTCTTCGGGCGGCCCCAGTGAAGGTGGAAACGGCGGTGATCACGGTGGTGGACACGGCGGTGGGCACGGAGATGGCAGTGATAGTGACAATGACGACGCCGATACAGATACACCCATTGTCAATTGCATAGTGATCGTCAGTGACGGCGAAACCATCAAGCAAAGCCATGGAGGTTCTGGAAAGCCAAACGGAAAGCCTCCGCCGTCCCATGGTAGATACCCCCCGTACTACCAACCACCCTATGGATACCCCTATCCTGGCTACTATCCCCCTTACCCCTACCCACCACCACCTCCACCAAAACATACCCCTCGTTCGTTCGATCGATCGATTGAAGCCCCCGAGGATGTCAGTCGCGTGATCGATGCCTACAACGGCTACTATTATCAGCCGAGGCAGTTCACTCCCAGGTATCACAAGCGGTCTCGTGCCAGCCAAGAGATCTTTCCTGCATACCAGCCAGCCAGCTACCCGCAGCAGGAGTACGCCTCCAACTACCCAAAGGTTGTCCGTAACTACGGCCTGAACCACCCGGCTCCCGTTTACGTCCGGACACCACAATTTGACCAGGATCAGGAGTGAATCTACATCGATATAATTAGAGATAAAATACGAATAAACAATATAAATAGAGAACACTTTTTTTTTATTGCATGGCTTTCTCTCTTCTTTCTACTGTTTATCTGGTACACAACTACATTCCATTTCATCAGAGGGACACATACGAGCAATAAATAAGAAAAGAATATAAACGATATTTATGTGGGCTTGATGAGTGGACTTCATTTTAATTCATTAATGTACCCATTTGCTTCAAAGATACCATAAGCAGAGCATCCATTTTTCATTCCTTATTCTATATTTTTTAATGACAATTGTCTGTGAGCTGGGTAAGCACAAACAAGTCTTGTATCTTTGATTATATAACTCCTATATTCAATAGGTAATTGATATGTTTTGCAATTTGTTCCGCACTTACGAGTTCAGCTGTAATTTTTGTCAGCATGCACTCCAGAAAGCGGCCATCAATCCAGCTGCACCAGGCGCAACAGCCATTATAATTGGACTTGAAATTGAATGGCAGAATCGCTCATTTGTTCGCATGTGTGTTTGTGTGTACATTTGTGAGTATGCGAGAGCTTGATCGAAAGTGTTACAAGGTCCTGCCACTAACAATGCAACAGCGAGCAGAAAGAAGCGTTGATCTAGGCAGCAGAGAACATGGCCCAAACACGGCTTGTAAACAAGCAGTATTACACTCCACCTCTCATGCACGCACACATGCATGCACACATACACACACACACACACACACACACATACGCAGCATCAGGGCTGAAAGTATTGAGAGACAACGACAATTGGAACTGTAACACATCGCTGGCTTTTGTAGAGCCTGCCTCTTCGGTGCTGCTGCTGCTGCTGCTGCTGCTCTCAACACTGTGGATACTGGATGCAGAGACACACTAGCACACTAACACACATGCAGTGGCAAGGACAACGAACGCGCAGGCATAAAAGAGAATAAATTAAAGAACAACTCGAAATAACCGCGGGGCAATTTGTAGTGGTACAGTGCATATGGGGCATAGGCGTGGGGCATGGGGCGTGAGCGTTTGGTTCGCCCCTTTGCTGTTAAGTGCAAGTGCATCGATGCCAAAACAAACATGCGAATGAGACAGAAGTAGGTTCGCCTTTGGCCTCATTGCGTTTTTAGCCTAAGCCTCTCTGGCACACTGTCACCCTGCCATACTGCCCCTGCAACCATACTCGCCCACTCTGCCACCCTCCACTGGCTGTGTTGTGTCTATGCACTGCAAAATAATTACTTTCATATCCTGCGGCAATTAAATTCATTTAGTTTGGCACCAATTTCCCTTCTACCCCGTGCACCGCCCCCACTGATGAGAAGATAGCTCCGCTCTCTGATTAAGACATTCATTCCCTGTCGCATTCAACGGCTTACGCTTGTGGCTGTTGAACCCAAGCTGAGCGCTACCAGTCTCCCCTGCCCCCTCGAGAGCACGGCCACCCCGTCCTAATCGTCCTAACCGTCCTTACCGTCCTGCCCGTCTGTCCAGGCAACTCTAAACTATGTCAACTGTTAACTTTTCCTTTTTATTTCAGTTATTTGTTGCGCTCGTTGTTGTTTCTGCAGCCGCTGGCATTCCGCTTCTATGGCCTGCATGTTTTTCAAGGACTCTACATGGTTTATCCAACAACATGAGGCACACGCACATGCACACTGGCTGACATACGCAACGGACACGGACACGGACACGAAGTAGAGCTTGTCGTTGCACGAGTGGCAAGCAAGTGTAGGCCATTTTGAACATGGCTGAGTTGAATGTAAGCAAATTGCTAAGGGCATTACGAGCAAAAGTCTGTCGCTCAGACAGAAGCACCCACAAAAAAGTGCACCACTTAAACAGTTGTGTTAAGGAAGAGGACCAATCCCCAAATTGCTCTCCTCAAGGAGATTGAACTTGATGCGAGATAAAACTGTTGAATGGCAAGGATTCATTAGTTTGATTCAGTTATATTTTCACCTCAATTTAGGTGAGTGTTTATCACGATTTGTGGTCAGCAAAACAGTCCCTCAAACGAATAGAAAAATGCGCAATCCACTTAAAATATGAGGCGATAATTAGGAAGTCTTTATTCGCGTTAATTTGGCATGCAATCAAAACTACATTAGGCACTTAAGGAGTGCTTTTGTCTTAGATTTTCTCAAGTGCTCAATGCTCTGATGAAGATAAATTACATACATATGCACGAGTTTGTAGATCTTGAATAATTTTCCATGGGGGAAATGTCAAGCAAGCATTTAGAAACACACACACACACACGTCATCGGCATCATCTCCGTCATGTAAATGTCAATTTAACGGAATATTAATACACGCACACCAACGAAATGACACACATACATATCCAAATACATGTGTACATATGTCTCTGATATCAACGGAAGTGCGTACACAATGACACGCTTGAGTGCCATTTTGTTAAGGCGCAAAAATTGATAAGTGCCTTGTGGTTCTTGCGGTCTTGAGCGTCCCATTAACAGAAACACGCTGCAGGAAAAGAGGGCTGCAGAGAGTTAGAGGGTTAAAGAGAGTGAGAAAGAGAAAGAGGGGGAATACTGCTGAGTATCTGTGTGTGTGTGAGCATAATAAAATGTACACAATGAGAGCGAGAGGCAGGGAGAACCAGCCCAAGTTGCACGTCAATCAAACATGGCGTCAAGTAATCATTAACAAAATGAACACTGCCCAAAAAATACCCATTAATTCCGATCAATTCTGCTCTCGCTGAAGAAGTAATCTTTTAAGAGGAACATAGAGCCAGGCCTGAACGGAAATAGTCGATGACATCCCATAATTTAATTTAAATTTAGTTTTTGTATTATTTTTTGTGTGCGTTTTTCTTTCAGTGGAGCCAGACGAAAATGTGTGATTTAAAATGGAAGAGGCTTGGCAGTGTAGAATCCGGGAATGGGCTGTTCGTTCTCGTGTTGAATGTCATGTTTTGTAGTTGCCTCCGTAGCTCCTTTTGCTTGTTGTTGATTTGGTGGCTAAACTGATTTGCGGTTCGAAAAACTCCCGGTGCAAGTGATGAATGGTAAATGCGATGAATGGAGGGAGTTAGGGAGGGAATCTCTTTAAAAAGTATACAATTTGCTCTTACTGTGCCATGCAGCTTTGGCTTTGGCACAGGCATTTAATAATCTGCTAACTGAAAACCTGGCAATCAATAGGAGTTGTGCCGTACCTGGGCCCTGGCCTCCAACAGGCCACCCATCCAACCAGCCATCCATCCATCTGTATCGTCAAATGTATGTTCACAACACTAACGAGCTGTGATTTTTCTTGCCATCAGCCGAGGCAGGGAACCGGTGGGGCAGGGGACGAGGAAGAGAGTGCAAGTCAATGCGATTGGCGTCAATTAAGTGGCATAAGCGACACAACAAGCCGTCAGTTGGTCTGTCTGCTTCTCCGTCCCACTGGCCGTCCGTTCCTCCATCCAGCACGGAGTTTAACGCTCAGAGGGGGAAGCCTTTTGACACACTTTTCCGTAGCAGCAACGGCAACAGCAGCGGCACTAGGATTGATTGGCGCCACTCAATTGGGAACCTTTCTGGCCTGGTCTCAGCTTTGGTTTACCGTTGACTTCATGTGCAGCATCGTTACACGCATCGCTGGGCCTCCAGCCACTCCAGCCACTACAGCCACTCCGGCCTCAGTCTCTTTTTTCTTCGACAAGCGATTAGAATAAATTGCAACATGCTGGCAAAACGACAGGCCTCAGCCTCCACACAGTTCAGTTCAGTTCAGTTGGGTGGGGGGTTGGGTGTGGGTTTGGGTTTGGCTTTGGCTTTGGCTTTGCAGATTGGTATTGAGCTCAACGTTATGCATTTGACATGAGTGCCGATTTCTGCTTCAATAATTTCCACAATATCTCAATCTGCGTGTATCTCAAAACTTTCCGAGCATCGGTCGCCCTCTGAGTGCGTGTGGCTGTGCTTGTGGCTGTGAACGGGTGAGTGTAATCAATTTTAGTGGCAGCTCAAAGTTTTTCAATGCGCTGCCATTCAATTAAAAATTTGTGCTCAACTTTATTTTTCTGTTAAGTGGCAATCTACATGCATCCATCCATCCAACCAACCATCCATCCATCCACCTCTTCCCATACCCCTTCAATTTATATTTTATACCTCCACATATGTGCAGTCTGTATATATTGTATATTGGGTTTATTTTGTTGGTTGCAACGCGCACACATCTGTAAATACAACTATAAATGGCTTTGAAGAGGTTTTCCCATTTCGGTTGCCTTTTTATGGGTTTGTTTGGGTTGATTTATGTGCACATGCCAGTCAAATTGATGAATTGCCTTTCAAAGACTATCAAATAAAATCTGGAGCAGAGGGAAATCTTTTTACTCTGCCTCCGCGGCGGTTAATACTTCTTCTGCAAGTCAAAAGTAAATTCGTTAAAAATCCACTAGCAGGTTGGTTAATTGAAGGTATTCTCTAGTTGAACACAAAGGATAAGCCAAAGAGACTGCAAATTCAATCTCCTTCTGGAACAAGCTCCCTTCATGCTAGTAGCACGGAATTAAAAGAATTCAAAAATGTTATTTGCAAACATAAGTCCCAGTATCGCAGCACTCAAATGGAGTGTTCTTGTTCGACTCTTCGCATGTGCGCAATAATCCCTGCTCTTGTACTCTGTCTTTGTTGCACACTTTAAATGTGGTAATGTTGCTGTTGTTCCTCTTTGTCGAGGCACACAACATGGAGACTCTATGCAAAACTTAATCAAATATTGTTTAGCAATGCATACACACACTGACACACACACACATACGCATGCAGCCCCACGTAAGGCACTTGAAAAATGATATCAAGTCTGAAAAAGAACAAAAAGAAGACCAAGAAATTGAAAAATAATAACAAAAAGTCACCTTGACAGCCGTTGTTGTTATTGTTGTAGGATGTACTGCTACAGATGCTGCCTCTGCCCTCTGCCCTCTGCTGCTGCTTCTCTCTCTAATTTAATGCGATGAGTTTTCCCCTACTTCTCGGTATTTTTTTGTTTTTAATTTATCTATCGGCCCGCAGCACTTGCCCTTCCGTAACCATCCTGCCACAGCACCTGTCCCAATCCAGATCCATTACTCAATCTGTTGGTATCCTCGCTGTCATAGTTGCTGATGTTCATGATGTTGCCAAACTACCCTTTCATGGAGTGGTGTGACTTTAAACAGTCCCTTGTTTCCCTTGGCGTCAAGGTAGAACCGCGAAGATCAGCTTTCTATATTACCAAGATAAAGATATTCTGGAGAAATCGTAAGAGGATTGCAAGGGTATCAGGAGGTAGCCTTAGGGGTTTTTTTTGTATCGCTGGGATTTTGTTTGTGTTTATGTTTTAATAAAACATTGTTGGATGCCTCCACCCACACGCCACACTACAGTCCAGGGCGTCCCCGCCCCGTCCCAGTTTTGGGCCCCTCCATCTGCTGGTAGAGTCAAGAGCAAGTCATGAGTAAATCTTATTATTTTATCCTTTGTTATTGCATTCTGGATGGCTTTTCCTGCCCAGGCTTAGGCCCTGCCTGTCTGACTCCCCCATGTTGCCGATGTTATCGTAAATCTGCATGCTGCTGTGGCATGTTTCGACTGCTACTGCACTGATTCGAGCCTGAGCCGGGTATGAATCCTTGGACTGGGACTGGGGCTTTGTTCCGTTCCGCTCCGCCTGCTGTCCCGCACAACGTCATATGTCAACTGCATCAATATTTGCATTTTGATTGAAACTTACAAGGAGGCAAAAGTCTGTCTGTCTGTCTGTCTGTCCCAATTTGCATATCCTTCCTTCTGCCAATGCCAGTCCCTGCCAATCCTAATCCCTGGCCAACATACGGCTTAAATGACTTTAAGATATTGGTGACACTTTGGTCTTGCTGGCTATTTATGTCTACATTTTGCGAATGGCAAATGGAAAATGGCAAATGGTAAAGGCCAAATGCAGTTTTGCTGTTAATTTCACTTACAAGGCACATTAAATGCAGACACTGCAACAGTAACGGCAGCAGAATCCGCAGGATCAGCCGCATTAAACCCCCCCAGCAGAAGCCAACAAAATGCTGTTTGTCCATAATCAGTGCAAAGTGCATTTCCAATTGCAGTTCCAATTGCAGTTGCAGTTGCAGTTGTAGCTAAATTTGACTTGGCTATTTGGTGTGCTGCTGTCTTTCTCCTCTGCAAATTAGGTCAAAATGCGTTCAATTCCACACGAAATGTCAAAATAAACAAGATAACTAACGACTGACCAAGGGCTGGCTCTACTCGGAGATGAGCATCTGGCTGGAACTGAACGGTGAAGCAGTTATAGTCATCTCCATATAGGAAATTATCTCTAATTTCCGTTCAGTCAGTACTGATCGGTGTGCCGTCACAACTACCGTACGCATCTGAGGTCAAGGAGGGGTCCGACTGCCTTCAGTGGCTCCACTCATGTGGCAGGAAATTTAATTGGCACTTGCAAATGGCAAGGATTCAAGTGGCAGGCAGAGAGGACGGGGCGGGTTGCATTAGAAGCCAAACAATAGAGCGATAATTTGGCTTAATTAAACAAAGGCTGAGCACGGGCCCTGCGCATGGGTGATGCTAGTCAAGTTTTGTCGGTGGGAGTGGGAACAGGTGGCCCTCACTACTGCCTAAACAACAGCTGCATTTCATTATTATACAATTTTTCAATTACTATTAACTTGATGGGGACTCATTACACGACTTGGGGACTCCCCCCCTGCGCTCGACTGTTCGCTTTGGATGGTTTATCGTAATTAATTTTGTGGCTCTGGCTTGTCTACCCCTCTGTCGTCCTGTCGCTTTGACGTTCTCTGGTTATCCTCTCCCTTTCGCCTGTTTGCTCCCTTAGGCAGACATTTCATTAGGAAAATTGTTTATTAAAAAATAAATAGAATTAAACAATAAGCAAGAAGCAAATGGCCACCACGCTGACGCTGCCGCTGTCGCTGTAGCTGTCTCTGACGCTCTGTCGCTCTATCGTCGCTCATACTCTCCTCTCGGGGCTTTATCAAGTTTCTCCCTCGGAACACTCGTAGGGAGTAGAGTCCCTGTAAGTTGCGCTTATCACGCAGCATAATCATAAAAAGTTATGCGCTCGCTAATTTGATTAATGGCATTTCCTTGGCCGCAATCCAAATTCATAATGACTCGCCCAGGCTAGGAGATTATTATTACTTCTAATTACAACGAGACAACTTCATTAAGCCAGCCGCCAGCCGCCAGCCGCCATCCTTCCTTCCCCGCACCGCTCAGTTATGCATATTTGGTGGCCAATAAAAACGGAAACTCAGCTCGGACGTAAAACAATCGCATCTGGCAATCAAATGACGTAAATTATAAAATCTAATTATTGCCTGGCAATGCCTTTTCAACAGCTGTAAAAATCAAATTCAACTTTTCCCTGTCTTTGATTGTTCAAGCGACAAACACTGCGCACTCGTAACATAATCAAAATCAAACAAATCCCATCAACACAAAAAATGTATGCAAATTTGTGTATTTCGTTAACACCAAACTTTTTATAAGGCAATTCAAAAGTGAAGCTTTTAAAATGGACTGCCACTAAATAGTTTACCATTATTCTACCGAAATAATAATAAAGTAATTCGAGTAGTTTTATGTTCTGTATCATGCAACACTTAAATACCCTTCCCACAGGCAGAAATATATTGTAGAAATATGATACGCTTTCAGCATAATTTACTTTGAGCAAAAACACCCTAAAATTCATTACTCTCGTGTCATTTCTTCTTTGAACACTGCTGAGTATGTGGACGGGAAGGTAAGTAACTTGTCGTGCCGGAAGCAACTTTTTTATAAAATAGTTAATATACCTTATACTCAGAGATAAAAGGCTTTGTCAGGTCACACATCAATTGTTGGTCAAATTTGCTTGTTGATTTAATTTTTTGTATGCTTTTTCGTTGTGAATTGTGAAGGGATTTTATAGTTTATATCGGTCTTAATTGTGCCAATTAAATGTTGTTTCGTGGTACCAACTATAAACGATTGCATTTGCATGGGAAAAACCTTTTAGGAGATGTTAATAAAGATAGCTTCTACCCTAATTGAGTCCACCCTCGCCTGGTGGGGCAAACAGCTCCTAAGTTTAGTGTCATCTCCTGCGATTGGATCAGCAAATATTTGCATGCGAGCGAGAACTAACTCGTGACAAGCAACATACATGTCCTCACAATGATAGTCCACGCCCCATGCTCCCTTCATGTGTTACGAGGCAAATAACAAAAGGGGGGGAGATGGTCTATCTCGGAGACAGAGTCAGAGGCGGAACACTAGGGTCCTGGCCACTGTGCCAGTGCTGACAAAAGCTGATTATTATGGCCATGACAAGCATATTGGGCCCGTTAGCACGGCATGGCCAGTGTCCAAATGGTTCGTGGCATGCACTTTACAAGCAGTACCCCATTCATTCCCTGCCACAGCGCCACCTTCCGCCCCAGTCACAGTCCCAGTTCCAGGAACAGCTCCAGTTCAACTCCCAGAAACGTTAATAACTGAAACGTGCCTCAAATTGGCCGTTCAGCATTAACGCCCCGACATTTCTCGTTCTATTTGCCTGCTGATTCCGCCAGTCTGCGCTTGCCACTGCGATTCTGACTGCGTCTGTGTCTGCGGGGGCAGAGTGGTGGCGGCAGGGGGGGAATGGCATGCAAACAGGAAACTCCATTTGGTGGAAACATTCTTTTTGCTCCCTGGCTGGCGTGCGAATTTCTAGTCCCAAGTCTTGGGCTCCACTCACGTTTCCCCGCTTATTACGGGGCTTAGCATGACTCGTCCGGATGCCGTCTCCAGCTTGGCCTTAAAATTGTCCCCTCCTTCGACTGCCGCTAATTGCATGCATGACTATTGTGTCAATTCCAACGATAGCATCTCAGTGGAATAGTTGATCCGCTGATGCTGATAGATGCCCCGCCGAAGCCCCAGTGGGGCACATAATAGCTCCAGCCACAAACCCCAAAGCCAGCTGCGGGGACAAGTAGAGCCATCGATGGCAAAATTGCATAATTAATCATGCGCGCATAAAAATGTCAACTGAAATGAAAGGGGCTGGGGGGATGAGATGATCATCTGGGAAGCAAGAAATGCTGCAACATGTTGCTGGTGTCCTTCCATGCTCTCTCCTCTCCACTCCACAACACCTACCACGGCATCAGCATCGGCAGGAGCAGTAGCTGCAACAGTTGCAGCACGCAGATAGTTGAAAAAAGAAACAAATAAAGAGAGAGAGGTAGATAGAGGGAAAGAGAGAGAGGCAGAAATGTTTGGCTATGCCACCTCTCCTGTGGAGCAGCAGAGGAACGTCGAACATTTACAAACAAATCAAATTTGCATCAGAATTTCATTTATCTTGTTTTGCTACTATTGTGTGGATATTCTACGCACAGAGCGAGATGGAGGGGGTAGAGGCAGCAAGGGATAGAGCGAGATATAGATAGTGGAAAAGAGAGCAAAAAGAGGACTAGTGTGGGGAGGGGAGAGCAACAGAGCAACAGGGCAACAGGGCAACAGCATAATAATGAAATTGCATTTGGCCAGTTGCAAAATCAGAAATAACTAGAAAAATAGTTTTGTTCCGTGCAGGCAGTGCTCATGTCCATGAAATAATTGCTCTTTAAAATTATGAATAAAATGTTTTCGAAAAATCTAACAAATCTTTCCTTACAGCAAATCGTTGAACTAGATACTTGCCCACTGCTACGCCAAACTGCTCCTCTGCCGTGAACTGCAGCATCAGCTCTATTCAGCTGCCAATTCCACATTTCTTGCTAATTTATGTAATGTAATTTCCTTGCATGGCGGACAACGAAAAAAGCCACAGGGAACTGCTATGCAAAGAAAAAACTCCGACATAATAAATTGAGGGAGGCAGTCAGTGTGTATGTCTAGAAATGACTCTAATGAAATAAAACATTGTACTCTGGGTGGGTAGCCGTGGTCTTTTTTATGTGGTTTCCGGAGAGTGTGTGTGCAACAAAGTTAATAACCGTTTTATGAGTCTATTAAAAAGGGATAATCGCCGGGTTCACGATGATGTCTAGGCTGTCCTGTGCATGGCACTTATGTAAATGTTTCCCTCCCCCCCCAAAAAACACAGACTGAAACAAAACCAGCAAAAAACTCCCACCATCAGCAGCAAACTAGGGCCAAAACTCTAATCGCTTGCCCCTGCATATACATGCGAATGGGGGGCGTGGATCGTATATTATTCAGCCCAACCGACCTTTCCGCTCTCGGCACTATTCTATACACCTCAAATAAATAAACAAGTTCAGGGGTCAAACCCTTGAGGGAAGGGCAACTAAAAATTGTTTTTTATTTGCCGGCCGTCTCCGGTCTTTTAATGACCATACACAGTGCGTAAATCAAACCGCTTGTGAAAGGGGCCAAAAATTATGTAGATTAAGCATCCAACAACCAAACCAAACCACATAAAAAAGGGTTACACTATATGCTCATGCCTATATGTAGTGGTTATATACTTATATATGTACATGCATATCCATGGGCGAGCATGTGTCTGCGCGGGATAGATATTATTTATGGTGATATGAGCCCGACAAGCTGGCAGCATAATAAATTATGAAAATGCCACAAAATCTACAGAGTGTTGGTTCACATTCTGTGTTTATTTTTATTTGGTTTTTGCCAGTTACAGGTGGAGCCTGTTGTGGCCAGGATAACCTACCTATCCCCGGATCGCTTTGCCCGCTGCTAAGTGGGCCAGAAATAAATAGTCCTTTCAGGCGGGGCCGCACAGCCACCAAGGGGGGCATTGATATAATTAATTCTTTTGCTAATAAATGGTTCTCTAAACGTTGCCAAGAGGCAGCGGCAGGCCAATAGTTGGCCGCTTAAGTGCATGTGCAACATGCCGTATGCGTGGCATGAACGGGAAACTTCGCCGGTGGAAAGCTTCTTAAATCGAATGCATACGAAGCCAACTTCCTTTTCCGTTGTGCATAAATAATAACAAATTTGGTTTTCTGGTCTCATGCACTGTAAGAAAAAACTAAAACTCTATTTTAACAAACAATTATGATTCGTGGAGCTAAAAATACTACTTGAAGCTGGATAGCGGCAAGATAAACGCATTTTTCTGAGTGTAATTTCATCCTTCCCGAACCACAGGCAATTGAGCAACTCGCCCAAAACTTCGCAGCTGCTGCCACTAAATATTAAACACATAAACATATATTATAGGCCATATCTCTGTGGCCCTGCATCTGCATATGCACAGTGTTGCCGGATTCCGGCTCCTGCCTTGGCCAAGGGAGCGGAGAAAGCGGATCGGGTCAGACCAGTAAGCAAACGGGTGCCGGGCCTCAGACACTTCCGGCATTAGCAGCAACAGCAACGGCAAAGGCAACGGCAAACACATGGCCAAGTTAGCTGCCACTTGGAGTGTGTGCTGCCGAAGAGTGCCACAAAGGAAGACTCCATTCACCCACAGCTATGCGCATATGGCAGTGTTTATCTTCTCCTACTGAACCACAACATATGCTGATATGAAAAGTATTACTTCCGGCATTTCATTTGGGCTTCTTCTTGGGTGCGCATTCCCCATCCAGAGATAGAGCCAAAGCCACTTGATTCCAGGAAATTGGGACTTCGGCCAGCTTTCATTAAAAGCCAATGCGAACGACTGCTAAGCGGACTGCCGCCTCCAGGAATTACCTCCTCCCAAACCTGCAGCTGGAGCAGGAGCTGAGGCAGAGGTTTGGCTTGGGAAAAGCGTAACTAACAAATGTTTAACACTGTCCTGTCCGATCCGAGTTCCAATGTTCATTTCCCATTTACTCTGTTAATGCTTCCCAGCCAGACTTTCTGCTACAAAATAAGGCTAGGCATAAATCTGACTAGTTGCAGGAGCAATAGCTGCAGCTGCAGCATCCTATCCATCTACTCACTTGGCAAATTACCGTATTTGGCTTGTTGATGTTTGCCCTAGCCAAAGCCAGCATCAGTGCCCTGTGTGGGGCAGAAAAAACTGCACTTGTAAATCGTAAAATGGCTAGCATGGGTTGGAAAGCTAACTGGCACTCGAACTGGCTAAGAACCAATAAAGCCAGTGAATGAAATTCTGAATCTGCCTACCTGATTGCCTGCCTTTCCCTGCCACAAACATTAAATCAACCAATTGGACGGCCAACTCCTCCATTCCATTTAGATATTCATTAAATGTTTAGTTTAAATGTCGAGAGTGAATCGTTTTGAGCAGCCGATTGCATAAAATGTGCGTGGATGATCAATTTTGGCGTTGGAAATGCATCAAATTGGCTCACATTTGAAGGGTCTCGTGTATGTTTAATTTGGGACATTCTCTGCGGTTGTTCCTCCTCCTCATTGCGGCAGCCTATTAAATATGCAAAATCATGTATAGATAGATGCACACAAATATCCACGATGGCAATGTTGCACGCACTAAACTGCTAATTGACATGTAAACGCATCGATTGCCCATCAGCAGTGACAGCTACATTTATAAAATAGCAACAACATCGACCGTAACGACAACACCGAACAAACAATAACCATGAAACATGCATAGATATCGATAATGGGAAAATTCAATTGTTGTGCAAATTGATTTCAAATGTCACATAAACGTCAAACTTTTGCGCTGCATGGCTACATTTTTTTTCCTCCATCTATCCCTGCACCTCTGTGTATCCATCTACATCTATCTATCTATCTATCTATCGTTCTGGCCAGCCACACAGCAACACAGCCTCGCTTCCTGCTTCCTTTTTGTGTCCTCTGCTTTCGCCACACACACACACTAACAAGCTCTTAACTTTTGGCCATACTCGCAGATAAATGATACGACTGAGTGCGAGGGGCGATGCCATGAATTTAGGTGAGCACCAATCAATAATCACGTTCGCTTTGGGTATCCGCATCCTCTCTCAACTACAGCCACCTACTGGCTACTCCCGACTCCTGGCAGACATGAAAAATGACGGATGTCAGGCAGGCAGCAACAGCAGCGTGAGAGAGGGTGTTGAGGGGAGTGCAAGGTGATGCCGGGGAAGGTAGATGACTTTGATTTACTTGACGGCGAGCTGGTCAGTATCGACAGTTTGACACAAATCACAGCTGAGAGGCATTTTAAATGTCAGCCCATGGCAAGAGTGAAAGTTTGCCCCATTTTTCGGGGAGACCACACTCTTTGGCGAGGCAGGAGCACGGCAGGAGCAAACATATTTCACATAGCAAAATTTGTGAGTCTGGACAAACTTTCACTTGAAACGCCATTAGGGCATTCAGGCATTGGTTGTGACTCCACTGCCAGCTGAGGTCAAGTCTAATGTGTTGGCCGTCTACCTGCTGGGAATACACAAAAGGCGAAGCCACAGTACCGTCTCTCCGTCCCCGTCATCAGGCGCATTTAATCGTTATTAACGGCAACTTTTTGCGCACACGTGTGTGAAAAAATCATAATAAATATGTGTGCACTGGGAGAGAATTATGGCGGAGTCGGACGGCATAAAGCAAAGTCCAAATTGAAACAGAACCAAGGCGGCACTGCAGATGAGCGGAATCACGTGCCGCGGATTTTCCGTTGCCCAACTCCGCTCCAGTCTCAGTGACAGTTAGGCCGGATTTCGGGAACCTGGGACCGGGAGCTGAACCCAAGTTCGTTTTGTTTGAGCTGATATCGTGGGGACGGCTGGCGGCTAAGCAGCAATTGGGTTTCATTAGGCCTGCTAGATGCTGACAGGATTTGTCAGACATTTGTCAAGTTCGGAGCACATCAAACTTTTCTCAGCTTTCCATTCTTTTCGTTTCGTTTCGTTTCTTCTGTTTTGTTTCGTTTCATTTCTTTTGTTTGCATTTTCGGGCTTTTGTCACAGCAAATCCAAATTCGCGATATATCACAGCTGCACATAAACCTACATATACATACCGCATCATATATGTATGCGTATACAGGTGAATGGATGCATATGTGTGTGAGTGTGGCCGAAATATGATTCCGAATGCAAGGCATTCGTGGCAATGGACAAACTTACCGTGCACAGTGGTTCACAAACATGCAAAGATTCTGGATTATTAATGTGAATATATCTATGGGGTAAAAATTGATATTTTCCATGACATTTTTGAAGATATTTCGAAGCTGATAGCGCTGCGCGCAGGCACGCAGCCGAGCACCAACTGTCTCTGGAGGCAAGGAATCGTTTCATAATTAATTGTTTAATTGACAGACGTGCCCCACTGTGCAGGGATTTGTGGTTGACTTTAGTTGGCTTTTCTGTCACTGCGCGTATCTGTATCTGTGTGTGTGTGTGTGTGTGTGTATGCGTGAGTGTGCTTCGCGAGAGTGTGTGTGTGTGAGCCGTGGTGACAACTTCATCACTCAATGGCCGCGGTCGCTGCTTGTGCTGACAGATACAAATTATGATTGATTGGGGACAAATTTACCCGCTCTCTCCGGCTCTCCTATTGTCTTTCTCTGTGTAAGCTGGACTTTCTTTTGAGGCAGCGTTTCTCTCGCATTGGTCAATAAATTCGCATTAGCATTAAGTTGCACGAATACATCATAGGGAAATCTTTTGGAATTTATTGCAAGTGTTTTAAATAAATTTCGAGCGTCACTTCATAAACAACTCCACTCCCCCCGTCCGGCTTTATTTAGCTGCCAGACGAGACTATTAAAATTTAATGCCCAAAACAGGGCATTTATTGAAACGAAACTGCTTGCTCCCTTTCCTGCCTGCTTTTCCTATAGTCAAGTCAAGTCAACCAATCATAAATCATAAAATACAGGACAAGAAAGGACAGGACAGGATAGGACACGAAGAGGAAAAATACAAAAAAAAATCCGGGACTGGCCCGGGGCCCATTACACGCTCACTTGCTTAGATAATTGCTGATGGGCGGCAGTGTCTGGGGAGGAATAGGGCTGTGAGTGCGCAGCACCTCTCACTCGGAGTTATAAATCATAACGAAATAGTTTCTAGGGGGCACTCAAAGTATTGCTTTCATTTTCACAGCCAAAACCACAATCGAAAGACATCCCATCACAGCCAGAATCCTCGAGATAATTTTCAATAATTAAAAGCATTCAAGTTAAAGAAATCCTTTTAGCTGACTTAACAGTAGAGAGGGGACTGAAGCGGGTCTCGGGGCACAAATTGAGTTTCGCTTCTTGTTAATAAATCATAAATTGCCCCAGCATCTCCATGGCCATGTCTCGTGTCCTTGCTATGCCTGGCTGGCCTTCCCGCTGATTGCAAAAGTTAAATGAACTTAAAGTTTTGTGTGTTGTTATTTTCGTGTTTTTCGTGTTCTTTGTGTTTTAAGCGGCTTAGTAAGGCGCTTTGACGTTGCTACTTGGTACCGAAACTTATTCGGCTTTGCATATTGATGCGGCATTAGGTGGCAAAAGTTGTGGATCTATGTCTCTGTTGTAGCAACAAGTCCCGCTGTCGCAACTATGCCTGCAGAGCTGTGGCAGGGCGATAAATTGTTCTTCGTACACGCACTCTGTGCCGCCTTGAGGGCAGGCTGCACATTGACATTCAGATGGCATCCGCATCCGCCACAGATACAGATTGGGGCCCAAAGATACAGAGTGAGATATTGAGAGAAAGAGAGGGGGAATGTGGGATGTGGGATGTGGCTGTGGGAATGGCACATTTATGCTAGCCATAAAATTGCCGCCTGCATATCGGTTTCGCTCTGTTTGGCCATTTGCTTTTGTTTTATTTTATTATGCCTAGCAGTCGCTTCTCGCTTCTCGCTCCTCGCTTCTGTGTCACTGCCATTTCGGCCATTATTGCCACTGCTTTGTGTACTCGACATTGTTCTTTTTGTTGTTGCACTAAATCAAAGTGTCGTTTGGCAGCTGCATGCAAAGGCGAGGCAAGCAAATCAAACATTTTGCTATTCTGCCACCCCTCCCGTGGGCCAAAAACCAAAGGATGGAGAAAGTTTATTGGCCTTCCCGATTTTTAAGGCCTCATTTTGGCCTCTTGCATAACAATTAGCCAGACTGATTCGATTCGATTTGATACGATTTAATTTCATTTCATTCGCTATTCGCTCGTGCAGTGGCCACAGCTTTTTTCTCGATGGAAATCGCTTTAAAGAAAACGGTCAGGGACGTGTGCACTCAGTACCACATCTGTACCTTTGTGGTTTTTTGTCCAATTTTACAATTTCTTCACCCACGGGCTGGGTTTAGATACTGAAAATTATTTTCTTCATTCTGGCTATAATAATGATCCTACGGACAGACAGACATGGCTCAATCGACTTGGCTATTGATGCTGATCAAGAATATATATGGGATCGGAAACGTTTACTTCTGTGCACTTCTTACATGCATCAACTTTGTGCACAAATATACCCTACACAATATACCTATTTACTCTTCGAGTACCGGGTATAAAAATTGGGAGGATGAAAGCCAATTTAATCACGTTAATTAAAAACTGCCTTTGCACGCACCCACACTCACTTTTCGAGAGGTGCAAGTGTAAGGAGAATTGTTTTTGGTTAATTTCGAGAGTGTAAAGCCATAGGATACGGTAATAAACAATAACAAAATAACTAAAGGAATAAATGATCGTCACAGAGAAAAACATACGAGCATTTGCGAAAAAAAAGTATAAACTGTAAAACAAGCATAAATAATCAATTTTCACTTGCCTTTTACATTCTTCTTTTCCTCATTGCGCTTCTTCTTTTCGCATGTGTAGTGAAGCACTTATTGTCCTCTTCACACACATGCATACGTAACCCGCGCGACGATACGACGAAACGAACGAAACGAAATAAATGTAACGGGATCGAGCGAGAGATTCTAATAAGAGCACACATATTGGGCACATTAATTTAGGGTGAGGCATTGGGACGGAAGTTCGTACGCACACACTCAACGAGAGAGAGTCAGACAAGCACGAATTGGGTTGCCTCACCCTATTAGGAGACACTTGAAATGAGAGCGCAGATACTCGCTCTTTGCTTCTTGCGCCTCTTCATTTTTCTTGCGCTTTTATATGATTTCCTGGTAAAGGGAGGGGACAACTTCGCGCCTTTTTTGGCACATTTTCACACACACACATTGCAAGCCCTTGGTGCAAATTTAGAACATTTTTGCTCTATGTACCTACATACATTTGTACGAAGATAATACACTTTTAACACTTCACTTTCAGATATTGCCGCATATTTCCAACGCCGATCTGCTTTTAGCTTTTAGCCTCGTTGTGCTCCTCCGCATTTGATCTCGCATTTTTTGCCCATTAAATGCTCAACTATTTTACCACATTTCACTGCATTTCACTAACACACACTTCACTTTCACATATTGTCGCATATTTCGTAAATGATCTCGCATTTTTTGTCCACTAAATGTTCAACCATTGCACCACATTTTCTTTAACTTCACTAACACACACTTCACTTTCACATATTGCCGCATATTTCCATCGACGATCTCCTTCTAGCCTCGCTGTGCTCCTCCGCAATTTTGCCCATTAAATGCTTAAACATTTCCCTACACTTCACTAACACACACTTGTTGTTGTACACTGCACATTACTCCGATACTGCACGATACTTTTTCCCGTTTAATTTCCCGAATTTTCCCGTATTTTCCCGATTTTTAGCGGACCGAATCCGTACCGGACCGCACGCGCTGACTAATTTTTAACTACTGTAATGGGGATGAGGAAGATGCAAAAGAGGTAAACTGCGTAGGTGTTGGTGGCTTAGGCCGCGCTCTCCTTCTCTTAAATCTTATGCACATATATTGTGACGTGCACTTGGTTCTACTGCTCTCTGCGATTTTGTGCTAACCGACCAGATCAGTGTACGGTGAATGTACGTTTTTCAAACAATTTACATAGGATTTGCGTTGCAGAAATATGGAATGTTCGCTATCTTTATCTTTTATGAAGAAGTGAAGAGGAGAAAGAATAAGAAAATATTGAGCTGCTGGAGTGCTGGCATTAATCCAATCGGAATGTCTATTGGAAAATATAAAGAGAGTTCAATTTATGATTTATTTGAAATAAACTATCAATATGCGCCATTTTTTTTGTTTTATTTTTCTTTATGGTTCTCTTTGGGTTTCTTGTGAGAGCGAGAGAGCAACGTAACGGCGAAACAACGCGAGACTGAGCTCTGCCGTTCTTTTTGCTTTGTATGAGTGAATAGGAAATACAATTGGAATCTTGGTTTGGTGGCTTATGACTCGTTCTCCTACTTTCAAATCGAATGCACATTTATTATTTCGAGCACTTTGACTATCCGTCTCTGCAATTCGATGCAAGCCGATTAAATTAGTGTAGGGTGATTTCACATTTTTGAAACTCTCTTTGCATTTGACTGTGTAATTTACAGTTAAAAGGGAAGAGAAGAAGAAGATGCGCTGCTGGACTGCTGGCTTGAATTCAAATTAAACAAAGAAAATTACAATTTCCGAACTATTCTAAGCATTTTCCGATCCAGATCAAGTGAAGAAAATCTTTTCCTAGACGATTTATTTCATTTTGATTCAAGCCAGCACTCCAGCAGCGTATCTTCACCTCCCCCCCTTTTTAATGACAATTAGTCAAATGCAAAGAGAGTTCCAAAAATGTGAAATCACCCTGCACTAGTTTAGTCGGCTTGCACCGAATTCCAGGGACGGAAGGTCAAACTGCTCTACATAATAAATGTGCATCTGATTTGCATGTAGGAGAGCGAGTCAAAAGCAACCAACACCAAGAATCCAATTGTCTTTACTATTCACTCATGCAAAGCAAAAGGAACGACAGAGCCATGAAGCAACTACAGTTGCTCGCGTTGTTTCGCCGTTACGTTGCTCTCTCGCTCTCACAAGAAACCCTTAGAGAACCATAAAGAAAAAAAACAAAAAAACGGTACATATTGATTTTAAAATGTCATAAATTTAACTCCCTTTATATTTTCCAATAGATTTTCCGATTACCTTGATTTGTATTCAGCAGCTCAATATTTTCTTATTCTTTCTCCTCTTCACTTCTTCATTAGCTAAATGTAAAGATAGCGAACATTCCATATTTCTGCAACGCAAATCCTATGTAAATTGTTTGAAAAACGTACATATGTAGATTCACCGTACACTGATCTGGTCGGTTAGCACAAAATCGCAGAGAGCAGTAGGCCCAAGTGCACGTCACAATATATGTGCATAAGATTTAAGAGTAGGAGAGCGCGGCCTAAGCCACCAACACCTACGCAGTTTACCTCTTTTGCATCTTCCTCATCCCCATTACAGTAGTTAAAAATTTGTCAGCGCGTTCGGTCCGGTACGGATTCGGTCCGCGAAAAATCGGGAAAATACGGGAAAATTCGGGAAATTAAACGGGAAAACGTATCGTGCAGTATCGGAGTAATGTGCAGTGTACAACAACAAGTGTGTGTTAGTGAAGTGTAGGGAAATGTTTGAGCATTTAATGGGCAAAATTGCGGAGGAGCACAGCGAGGCTAGAAGGAGATCGTCGATGGAAATATGCGGCAATATGTGAAAGTGAAGTGTGTGTTAGTGAAGTTAAAGAAAATGTGGTGCAATGGTTGAACATTTAGTGGACAAAAAATGCGAGATCATTTACGAAATATGCGACAATATGTGAAAGTGAAGTGTGTGTTAGTGAAATGCAGTGAAATGTGGTGAAATAGTTGAGCATTTAATGGGCAAAAAATGCGAGATCAAATGCGGAGGAGCACAACGAGGCTAAAAGCTAAAAGCAGATCGGCGTTGGAAATATGCGGCAATATCTGAAAGTGAAGTGTTAAAAGTGTATTATCTTCGTACAAATGTATGTACGTACATAGAGCAAAAATGTTTTAAATTTGCACCAAGGGCTTGCAATGTGTGTGTGTGAAAATGTGCCAAAAAAGGCGCGAAGTGGTCCCCTCCCTTTACCAGGAAATCATATAAAAGCGCAAGAAAAATGAAGAGGCGCAAGAAGCAAAGAGCGAGTGTCTGCGCTCTCATTTCAAGTGTCTCCTAATAGGGTGAGGCAACCCAATTCGTGCTTGTGTGACTCTCTCTCGTTGAGTGTGTGCGTACGATCTTCCGTCCCAATGCCTCACCCTAAATTAATGTGCCCAATATGTGTGCTCTTATTAGAATCTCTCGCTCGATCCCGTTACATTTATTTCGTTTCGTTCGTTTCGTCGTATCGTCGCGCGGGTTACGTATGCATGTGTGTGAAGAGGACAATAAGTGCTTCACGACACATGCGAAAAGAAGAAGCGCAATGAGGAAAAGAAGAATGTAAAAGGCAAGTGAAAATTGATTATTTATGCTTGTTTTACAGTTTATACTTTTTTTTCGCAAATGCTCGTATGTTTTTCTGTGTGACGATAATTGTTTCCTTTAGTTATTTTGTTATTATTGCAAATTATAGCAAATTGCTGTTTGCTGTCCGCCCAGCAGTTTTTTTTTCACAAGATCTCTTCGGTTAAGTTATATTAATTATTATTTATTATGTTTTCACATCTACATACGTGTCCCGACTTCAAGGCTTTGTGAAGTTTTCTCACTTTGTCAAATGGTTTCTGCACTGCAACTCGTAACCAAATATGTATGTTGCTCTCACATCACAGGACAAAGTCGACGACAGTTCTCTTTTGGTTTGGCTTCTATGATCCTCTCGAAGCGTCCTCTCTCACATGCACGAGCACAGCAATGGAATATTAAATTCATTCAAATCAAAATGATAGAAATACACTGAGAATATTTTGGGATCCAACATACAATACTGCATACACTTTTTGAACAGAATCAGCGCAGAGCATTTATTAATTTTATCATCTCCCGTTTACCAAAATGATCGTGGGTTTATTCTATATGTTTATAATCAATCACAGGCAATACTCGCACAAATATCAAATAATCTGCAGAGCAGTGAACCACGAGAGCTCGACATTTTGGAAAAGTACACAAAGAAAATTGGAATAACAATTTGGTGCAGACGAAAAACGGATAAAAAATGTGATGCAAAATAAAATAGATTTATTTAACGGAAAAACAGTCGAATTTGGGGGGATTTTTTTGTATTTTTTTTGCGGTTTTTTGTTGTCCCGTTGCACGGCTTTTGCATAGAAAGATTCAAATTAAGAGAAACTGTGCAAGCGCTGTGAGAACAGAGCCCCCCTCCACCCCATTTCTATCCGACTTGCTTTATCTGTCTCTCTCTCTCTCTCTCTCTTTCCTACCGTTTTTTTGGGCATCTCCCTTCTACATAGCCATATTGGGCTCTGGCTGGTGCAACAAATGAAATGGCCAAATAAAAGCAGGACAAAGAAATCGCCAGCTGAAAATGAGCAGCCAAAGCAGTTGACAGAGATAACAAAGAGTAGAAAGAGACAGTCAGAAGGAAAGAGAATGAGAGAGGTGGGCAGGGGGTGATAGAGAGTGCAATCGAGTGCTTAAAGTGTTCGTCTAATGACAAAACAAATTGTGTGTATTTGCACAAGAAGAGCAGCAGCAGCAACAACAACGACGACTGACTAAACAACAGTCAAACAAACAAGCATCCAGGCGCAATCATTGGAAAAGTTTTAAAGTTTGCTGCAATTTCCCTGAGCCATGAGCTGGCGTTGCAATTTAATTAATCATGGGATGTATTCCCCTGCTGCCTGCTCCCTGCTTCCTGCACCCAACCACAAGTGGAAGCATCTCAACCGGAACTTAACTTTTCAGCAGTCTATCCTTCTTGCAGTCCTTCCCTCTCTCTCTCTCTTGCTTTTTGTTTTTTGTTCACCTTCCGGAGCTGCTTTCATTCGTTGGCATACAACAGTAGCAATCAGCAATGGTTAATTGTTGTTGCTGTTTTTTTGCTGATTAATTAAGACGTTGTCGACAGTTGGCTTTACTCGGCTTCTGTCCAGTTCTCTCTATCTGTACGTCTCATTTGCATCTCTGGCCATATTTTTATTTGCATCTTCAACTCTGCCATCAGCTCCACCTTCAGGAAAAGCTTCTGCTTCGCAATCAGCTTATGTACTCATCCCATCAGCCCCAAACTCCGCTCTATAATCCAAATAATCGCATACGAGTATAACGCACATTACAGCCTCAGCATTATCAAATAATGGATCGAATCCATTATTGTTTTAATCCATAAACATATTAAATTCAGTGCAATTCCATTTGTGGAAAGAGCGAACAAGAACTGCCTGCAATACCGCTTATACTGGATGCATCTTGATGCTTTCGTCTTTTTGTGCAGTTTTCTTCTTAAATACTTTGCATGCCACTGCCACAGTCACTGCCTTTGTCCGACTTCGAAGGCTGTCATCTGCATTTTTCCCATTTCACAGTTTGATGTCCTTTCTGCGAACCCTCTTTCGATCTCTTTTACATACTTTTTCGTTTCTACCCACCGCCTGCATTGTCCGAATGGAAATTTCGATCCCCTGTTGCCCTGTGGCTTGTCTTCGCTCCGTGTTTACGGTTCGAAGAACTAAATGGCAACAGTTTTCATAAATCTGCCACTGGACGACGACATCGTCAGCTCACACTCCGCTGAGGGTTCCTGCTCCATCTCGTGCGCCTGGCCTTCCACGAAGTTATCTTAAGTGCTCCGAGTGCAAGCTGTCAGTCGCTCTGTTCTGTTCTCTCTTGGCCAATATTGTTTGCTTGTTGCCTGTTTGCTGACTCTTGCCACTTGCCTCTTGCCTCCTGCTCAACTGTTTCTGACATGCTCTCAAAGATAAACAATTTCCCAAAATGGTTATTTGAATTAAATTGTCACTCTTCTCTGGCGCAAAATATCTTACTGTGACACAATGCCATACAGTTCATCTGTTGCCATACACACAGGCAATGTATCACATTGAAAGCTTATCACGAAGATCCATTTAATAGCTGATTTAGCAATGTGGTATGTCACATTATAGAACTTGTCTTGCATCGCCGTCAGAACTATTTGACGCATAATCGCAGAAAACGAGGCTTGATTTTGTTTTGAATTCGTAGGAATTCGATGGCAATTACTTTCCATTAGCAGGCCATTGTGATGCTAAGCACAACTTTCAACTTTCGCTGCTTTTGGCACAACATAACAACAGAAAGCAGCCAGATTGGCCCAGAGCCTTGGCCAAGCCCAGCTGAGGTGGTAATACAATCATATTTTATGGCACGGCAATAATAGGGCCAAAGACATAGCGATTGTGCTGCCAGCTACCAAAAGTTCCGTTGCTCGAAATCGAATAGTGGGAAACGAGTTCTGGGAGACAGTGAACTCTCCGTAATAACCGATGATGATTTGCAGTGCTGCCAAAGCATGTTCAGCCGGACCGGGTCACACTGTGTTTTCACATTCCCAGAACACTGTCAATGCAAATTAGCTGTGGACTGACCCAAATTGGATGGCCATAAAGATGGTTGAGAGGTCCAAAATCGGTTTAGTCGTGGACGGAGCCAACGCCTAAAATATGTATTTGCAAGCATGAGGCTGCCACTTCTGCTGTTGCTAATCCAGTTACTGGCCCTCAGGGTCAGAGGTAAGCCTTCCAGCCCCTCCACCTCTCACACCCATTTCAATTCCCATTTCAAGTGAAAATCAGTAAAAGGATGTACTCCTGTCCATTCTAGGAACTCCTGCCAAACACTGGCGTCGTGCCCCAGCCCATGGGGTTTTCAATGTGGATCTCTATGCGTACAATAAGCCCAGAATGAACCTGGCAGGCCATCAGTCCCGATCGGGTCTGTCTCCGCCCATGGGTCAGCTTCTGGAGCAACTGTCCCAGCACAGTCGTAGATCCGCTGCCCAAAGCGCCCATTATAGAAACCTCGATGATGCCGGAGAGTTGTATCCCCACGAGGAGGAGCTGGATAAAGAACAGCACAAGACAATAGAGTCCCAGGCCGTAAACATGCAATTAACGCCGGTTCAAATGGATTCGACTCTAAGCGAAGCCCACGCACCTGAAAATTTATATTCGAGCGAGTTCCATGTGCAGAGTGTAGGGGCCAAGAAAATTGTTCAATTGAATACCCTGTCTGCCGGCCATGAACGTAAACCAGTCCGAGAACAAGTTATGGGCCAGGAACAGGAACAGGAACAGGATGAACACCCATTGCAGGTGGAACTTGCACTCCCACAGCTGCCCGAGAAGGAAGAGGAGAAGGAAGTGAAGCCAGTGGAGCAGCACCACAATGGTGGTACAGTGGGGTCCGACATAACCAAAGGGGAAAAACCAACTGCCTCCAGCTCGATAACAACGGCTGCCTCGAAGGATGCGAGAGCTCCTGCAGGGGCATGGGAGTCCCTGACAAGTGTGAAGGAAACACTGGCCGAGCCGGCTAGCGAGACAATTATCGATACGGCATTGACAGGAATGCTGCAGATTGTCAGCCAGCTGACAGCGGGGAATGCCGATGATAAACACACAAAGGGTCATCCAGGCGGCGAGCTGGTCTATCATTCCGGCACAAACGAGACCGTTGCTAAGCGCACTCGAGTGAAGGCCAGGCGAAAGCCAGCAAAGGCAGGAACAGGAACAAGAACAAGAACAAAAGCACCTAATGAAATTGATACAAAGATGACAGCGAGCCCAGCTGTCACTCCTGCTCCTGGTACAGCTTCTGCTGCTCCTGCACCAGCTCCGATTGTAGCTCCGCCACATCCAAGTACAAGCTTGTCGGTTGACAAGCGTCAGCCGCCAGTGAAGGAATTGGAAACACAATCACCGGAAATCAGCACGCATCGTCCAGTGAGAACCAAGGGCAAAGGAAAAGCCAAAGGCAAAGGCAAGGGTAAGCGCCGTCCGGGCTCCCAGCGGCGACCCTCCACCACTGTCATGCAGGAGGAAATTGAAACTACGACAAATTGGTGGCAGATACTCCCATATGCGGAAATTAGAACATTTTTGAATACGATTTATGATACTATCACCGACAACGACGACGATGAACGAGCCACGGGCGCTGCAATATACCGCCGCGATGGGTTTCAGGGCGGTTAGTATTTATAGAGGGTCCGTCCTGCAGGAGGTCGAATTGAATTTCCGCCCTGGCGTCCGCAGACACTTTAGTTTTACTTTGTGCACTGATCAACTTGCGACTGAGTCTGTAATGGGATTTGATTACAATTTAATGGCGACAACAATTTGCAATAAAACCAAATATGAAGATTGATGAAACTTTCATTGAAACTCCAATGGGGAGAGAGGATCAAAGGAATACAGAAGCCGACTAAGAAAGAGGCAGCCGTAGCAAGACTCTCCAAACAAACCCCTGACAAATAATAGTATTAACACGCACACACATACTCGTACATCTGTATCAGAGTACTTTTTACACATTATAACTCGTAGAGTCGTTAATCATCATAATCATAATAATTTTCATATAAATTTCATTGGCGTTGAGATGTGACAACAGAGATGACGACTTAATTAAATGGCTGCCATTTAAAAGGCCATCTATTAATATTTGAATAAGCAAGTAGATAATGCGATAACCGTGACGGCTTACTTTACGCCAAATAAAATTCTTACAGACAGCTTAATGGGCATTAGACCACGGCCAAGGCCCCGACCCCGACCCCGACCCAGACCCCGCGCAGGTTCAAGTTGAAAGTGGTCGAACAGCTTCCAGATCGGGCTTAACGGGTCACGCTGTGCTGTCCCTGTCCCGTCAGGTAAAGCGTGAATTGAAACGACATTAATGAGCTGGGATTTTTGTTTATTTTATGGCTGCGGAATTGATTTCATTGGGCACTCGGTAACTCACTCGGTAAACCTCTGGTCACTGATTTATTGGCCTTAATGAGAGATGATTAAATATATCTCTTTGTTGTTCGGGTTCGGGTATTTATACTAAATTTATTATGAATTTATGAACTCTTCTATTGAAAGAAAAGCCAAACAAATTGCTTTTTACTTAAGAGGCAGAAAGTTCGTCGTCGCCTGAGCTTTCTTTTCCTGCGCTTCTCCCGCCGCGGCTTAGGTTCAACTTGGGCCACCAGCAGCAGGGACGGCAGCGAAAAGACCTCTTCCGTGGATGCGACAACAACATCTTTGGGCGATTGGGTGGTGGTGGTGGTGGTGGTGATGGTGGCGGGGGTGCTGACCGTAGACTCCCCGAAGGATAATGGAACACTAAAGGGGTGGCCCGAGTACAGATGTAGTTGCCAGTCGCACAGCTCGGGAATAAGGCCGCACCTGAGGCTGGCGTTGCCGGCTATGAGCTGCACTTGCGTGAGATTCAGCTTCGGTATCTGCTGCAGCGCTTCTTTTTGGGTTGTAGTCATGGCAGAGCTGGACAATGCCACAAGCCACAAGAATGGCAGCAGTGGCCACAGGAAAGCGATTTGGACGGAGCACATTTAAATTTCGCCTACCAGCAGCTCATGGAGCTCGACTGCGACTGGCTGGGTCGGGAGTGCCATCAGCCAGAGTCGCGGCCATGGAGATGGAGATGGAGATGGAGTGTGGCAACTGAAACCAGTTTGGATGAATAGATCACAATTTGTGCTGGCATCTGCGGCATCCCAAGAGAATTACTTTTGACATTCCGATGGCTCCCAATTCGGCCAAAACAACAGCAGAAAATATACCTTAGCTCACATTATTTATTCGTCAAATTCGGCTTTATTTACGGTCTTTATTCTGGCAAATTCCGCTGCCAAGAAGGTCTTCGAGTGGGTTTCGACATAACACTGAAGGACTTGCCCAGGGCAAGCGGATACTCTGCCTCCGCAGGGTATATCAGCAGCAGGGGCTTGCCTTGTTCATCGGTGAGGCGCACAAACTGCGCCTCCTCCGGCTTCCTGCACAGCTGGGCATAGTGATAGCAGAGCGAGGACACGGAATGGGCCTCCGATGTAATGGTTAGCTGCTGCAGTTGCTGCTTAGTCCCGAGCTCGGCGCTTTCACTCAGAACTGTTGGAATACTATTATCATTTTCCTCCAGTTGCGCAGATTTAAATTCTTGGCAGATCGGAAGATGCGGAAATTTTTCGCATAGGGTATAATCTATTCCCCTCGCTGTTGTGGTTGGAAAGGTGGTAGGTGCTTTTGTAGTAGGTGGTGGCGTTGTTGTAGTAGGTGGTGGCGTTGTTGTTTTCGGGTTTGGCCACGGATATGGATATGGTGGATAATGGTAATGCGGCGGCGGATACGGATACGGATACGGTGGTGTACGGTCCTTTTCCCCGTTCTTTTTATTTTTATTCACATAATTGGAAAAATGCGAGACAACGTTTCCCACACTCCATACGGGTAGTCGAACTTGAACCTCTTTTCCATTTGACAGCAGTGCAAACCAATCGGATCCGGCAAACATAAGCCAAAGAAACGCGTTCCCTAGTAGCAGCATGCTGGACACCGTTTGAGACCAAACTGATGCAGAACTTCGACTAGTACCTTTTTATATATCCACAGACAAAGTCTTATAATGTCTCAAAATTTGCAAATTCCATCGCCTAAAAGAAAACAAAGAGAATCGCTCAATCATCGAACCCGTTATGAGTTAATCAGTGTACCAACTCTGCAAATAACGAACACCTGTTCCATATCTGACCTATGTATAAATATTCATTTACGACACTAACATTACCAAATTCATTCATTAGAGGAGGTCTTCAAGTTCGAAATTATGGAAATTCCTTTCTTTGAAGTCTGATTTTATGTCTTCTCCTGCTTGGATATGGAAATGGTTCCAGCAAAAGAATTACAGCAGCTTTCTCCTAGATATAATGCGGCCTACAATATGGCCTACCAGCCATTTATCCATTTACAACCCATTTATCGATGGAATTTTAAATTAATTTTCAATGGCCTCATTCCAATCCACACTTCTATCTGTTTTATGACTCCCAAAATATGTGAAAATTTCCAAATTTCCTTACTAATTGCTACAAACATTGCAGATATTCCTAGATAGATACATTTATGGATCATAATTGCCATTTGTTTGGGTTAATTTATGTACCTATTATCTCGCATTCCTGGCTTTCTTAATCACACGGTAAACATATTTCCGTTCTTGCGGCCTCCTCTGCCACTCTGGTCGTCGGGTGGGCCTCAAACTCTGTCGTTGTATTCCGATTACCCGTTGGGGGGCTTCCTTGAGCGCTGGAAGCAATGTTTCCCGACCTGGGAATATAAGGAGCATCGGCGTCCCATTCCCATCGGTTAGACGGACATACTGCGCCTCCTCTGGCTGGGCACAGAGGCGAGGGTAGTTGTGACACAGCGAGGTCATGGACTGGGGCGGGGACTGCACTGTTAACTTCTGTTCAGGTCGGAGATCCACTTCAAATGCCGCCTGCCCATCCACACTGAGTACTGTCGGGGCTTGGAGGGCATAGCTCTGGGTAGACGAAGATGCGCTACAGGCTGGTAGATGTGGAAAAAATGTGCAGAGTGAATGAGCAGTCGGTGATTCTGTGCTTGGTTCTTTATATCGGCTGGAAATTGCAATTCCCGTTGTCGAGGTTCCTGTTGCTGTGGACCCTGTTGTTGTGGAACTTGTTATTACAGAGCTTGGAGTTGTGGAGTTTGTTGCAGGAGCAATTGTTGTGCTGGTGGATGACTGGGTCGTTGATGAAACTTCACTACTTGATGAACTCCAGGGTGCTTGATTGGTTGATGTTGACGTGACTGTTGTACTCGTTGTACTGGTTGTAGATTGCCTGGTCGTTCGTCTCGGCCTTCTGGTAGTTGTGGTTTTTCTAGTAGGTCTTCGAGTTGGTTTGGGTCTCGGTCGATTCGGACGAAGGGGTCTCAGTGGTCTTAGTGGTCGCAAGGGCCGCTGAGGCAGTGGAGGAGGAAGAGGTTGTATTGGATCTACTGGCACCAGATCACTCGCTGAATATAATCCGTACTCCTGTTTCTTGTTATGGTATTTCAGGAGCATCTCATTGTAATAATCATCCCAATAAGCAGGAGCCCCTGGAGTCTCCAGCGGCATCTGCGTGGTGCTTGGTGGATTGAAAGCGCTTGAAAGCCGGGAGTACAGATCAGATACATCCCAGAGAGGAACTTGCAATCTTAGAGTTCTATCAGAACTTACGCTCCATACTGGAGGACTGAGAACCAGAAGAAGAAGAAAAGCACGCATTTCGATGCCTAGAACCGCACTGAACCCATAGCCAAGTGGAAGAAATGCTTTTATAGAGGCTTCTGCAAACTAACAATAATGCTGATGATGATGCCCTTGGGACATCTGCAACACAAGAGCTCTCTAGCTAACACAATTGCCCAACTAGTTAGGAGTTAGTATACCTGCAAACAATGCCATTTGATAATTAACTGTATTTATATTTATATTTATATTTATATTTATATTTATATTTATATTTAAAAATGCCAACATTTAGAGTGAGAGTTGGTCATCGACGAGAAGCTGATTCTCTGGTGTGTTTTCTTAGAGCACGCCACAATGTTCTATGATCCTGGGTCGCTGGTCTTTCATCGATGATTGGTGATATTAGCAAAAGCGGCTTTCCAGTCCCGTCTGACAAGCGCACGAACTGCGCCTGCTCGGGCTTTAGACACAGACGAGGATAGTAAAAACAGAGCGAAGTCACAGAGTGAGGCTCCGATATGACGGACAACTGCCGATCCGGCTTCAACTTAGCGATACTCGATCCATTACCACTTTCCAAGGGAACACTTTTTGCTCCTTGGCACACCGGAAGATGGGGAAATGTTATACAAAGGGAGGATTCAGTTGTTGATTCTACAAGTTCTGTGGTGCTGCTGGTAGTTGGAAGTGCTGTGGACGTTGTAGAATCTGCCATCGTAGTGGAGTCTATAGATGTTGTGGAATCTGTCGGTGGAATCGCTGTAGATGTTGTTGCACTTCCAGCTGTGGTAGAATCCGTCGGTGGAATTGCTGTGGATGTTGTCGCACTTCCAGCTGTGGTAGAATCCGTCGGGGGAATTTCTGTAGATGTTGTCGCACTTCCAGCTGTGGTAGAATCCGTCGGTGGAATCGCTGTGGATGTTGTTGGACTTCCAGCTGTGGTAGAATCTGTTGGTAGAATCGCTGTGGATGTTGTAGAATCCGTCGGTGGAATTGCTGTAGATGTTGTCGCACTTCCAGCTGTGGTAGAATCTGTTGGTAGAATCGCTGTGGATGTTGTAGAATCCGTCGGTGGAATTGCTGTAGATGTTGTCGCACTTCCAGCTGTGGTAGAATCTGTTGGTAGAATCGCTGTGGATGTTGTAGAATCCGTCGGTGGAATTGCTGTAGATGTTGTCGCACTTCCAGCTGTGGTAGAATCCGTCGGTGGAATCGCTGTAGATGTTGTTGCACTTCCAGATGTGGTAGAATCTGTTGGTGGAATTGATGTGGATGTTGTTGCACTTCCAGATGTGGTAGAATCTGTTGGTAGAATCGCTGTGGATGTTGTAGAATCCGTCGGTGGAATTGCTGTAGATGTTGTCGCACTTCCAGCTGTGGTAGAATCTGTTGGTAGAATCGCTGTGGATGTTGTAGAATCCGTCGGTGGAATTGCTGTGGATGTTGTCGCACTTCCAGGTGTGGTAGAATCCGTCGGGGGAATTTCTGTAGATGTTGTCGCACTTCCAGCTGTGGTAGAATCCGTCGGTGGAATCGCTGTAGATGCTGTGGCACTTCCAGCTGTGGTAGAATCTGTTGGTGGAATCGCTGTGGAGGTTGTTAAAACTTCAGTTGTGGTCGATATTTGACACGCTGGGAGGTGAGGAAAAACAGCGCAAAGCGACTCAGTTGTGGTTGGTTCTTGTGTTGTGGTGGGAGTTGCAGTTGAGGTGGTTGGAGTGGATGCTGTACTGGATGTCGTCGCACTTCCAGCTGTGGTAGAATCCGTCGGTGGAATTGCTGTGGATGTTGCTGCACTTCCAGCTGTGGTAGAATCCGTCGGTGGAATTGCTGTGGATGTTGTCGCACTTCCTGCTGTGGTAGAATCCGTCGGTGGAATCGCTGTAGATGTTGTTGCACTTCCAGCTGTGGTAGAATCCGTCGGTGGAATTGCTGTAGATGTTGTTGCACTTCCAGATGTGGTAGAATCTGTTGGTGGAATCGCTGTTGATGTTGTTGCACTTCCAGATGTGGTAGAATCTGTTGGCGGAATTGCTGTGGATGTTGTTGCGCTTCCAGCTGTGGTAGAATCCGTCGGTGGAATTGCTGTGGATGTTGTTGCACTTCCAGCTGTGGTAGAATCCGTCGGTGGAGTTGCGGTGGAAGTTGTTGCACTTCCAGCTGTGGTAGAATCCTTCGGTGGAATTGCTGTGGANTGGTGTTGTTGCTTCTGATGTTGTCGGACGAGCTTCTGTGGTAGAAGCCGTCGGTGGTGTTGGTCTTGATGTGGTTGGACGACCAGCTGTGGTAGTAGCTGTAGGTGGAGTTGGTGTGGATGTTGTGGCACGTCCAGCTGTGGTAGAATCCGTCGGTGGAATTGCTGTGGATGTTGTTGCACTTCCAGCTGTGGTAGAATCCGTCGGTGGAATCGCTGTAGATGTTGTTGCACTTCCAGCTGTGGTAGAATCCGTCGGTGGAATTGCTGTAGATGTTGTTGCACTTCCAGATGTGGTAGAATCTGTTGGTGGAATCGCTGTTGATGTTGTTGCACTTCCAGATGTGGTAGAATCTGTTGGCGGAATTGCTGTGGATGTTGTTGCGCTTCCAGCTGTGGTAGAATCCGTCGGTGGAATCGCTGTAGATGTTGTTGCACTTCCAGCTGTGGTAGAATCTGTTGGTGGAATTGCTGTGGATGTTGTTGCACTTCCAGCTGTGGTAGAATCCGTCGGTGGAATTGCTGTGGATGTTGTTGCACTTCCAGCTGTGGTAGAATCCGTCGGTGGAATTGCTGTGGAGGTTGTTAAAACTTCAGTTGTGGTCGATATTTGACACGCTGGGAGGTGAGGAAAAACAGCGCAAAGCGACTCAGTTGTGGTTGGTTCTTGTGTTGTGGTGGGAGTTGCAGTTGAGGTGGTTGGAGTGGATGCTGTACTGGATGTCGTCGCACTTCCAGATGTGGTAGAATCCGTCGGTGGAATTGCTGTGGATGTTGCTGCACTTCCAGCTGTGGTAGAATCCGTCGGTGGAATTGCTGTGGATGTTGTCGCACTTCCTGCTGTGGTAGAATCCGTCGGTGGAATCGCTGTAGATGTTGTTGCACTTCCAGCTGTGGTAGAATCCGTCGGTGGAATTGCTGTAGATGTTGTTGCACTTCCAGATGTGGTAGAATCTGTTGGTGGAATCGCTGTTGATGTTGTTGCACTTCCAGATGTGGTAGAAGCTGTTGGTGGAATTGCTGTGGATGTTGTTGCACTTCCAGCTGTGGTAGAATCCGTCGGTGGAATTGCTGTGGATGTTGTTGCACTTCCAGATGTGGTAGAATCTGTTGGCGGAATCGCTGTGGAGGTTGTTAAAACTTCAGTTGTGGTCGATATTTGACACGCTGGGAGGTGAGGAAAAACAGCGCAAAGCGACTCAGTTGTGGTTGGTTCTTGTGTTGTGGTGGGAGGTGCTGTTGTGGTGGTTGGAGTGGATGTTGTACTGGATGTCGTTGCACTTCCAGCTGTGGTAGAATCCGTCGGTGGAATTGCTGTGGATGTTGTTGCACTTCCAGCTGTGGTAGAATCCGTCGGTGGAATTGCTGTGGATGTTGCTGCACTTCCAGCTGTGGTAGAATCCGTCGGTGGAATTGCTGTGGATGTTGTCGCACTTCCTGCTGTGGTAGAATCCGTCGGTGGAATCGCTGTAGATGTTGTTGCACTTCCAGCTGTGGTAGAATCCGTCGGTGGAATTGCTGTAGATGTTGTTGCACTTCCAGATGTGGTAGAATCTGTTGGTGGAATCGCTGTTGATGTTGTTGCACTTCCAGATGTGGTAGAATCTGTTGGCGGAATTGCTGTGGATGTTGTTGCACTTCCAGCTGTGGTAGAATCTGTTGGTGGAATTGCTGTGGATGTTGTTGCACTTCCAGCTGTGGTAGAATCCGTCGGTGGAATTGCTGTGGATGTTGTTGCACTTCCAGCTGTGGTAGAATCCGTCGGTGGAATTGCTGTAGATGTTGTTGCACTTCCAGCTGTGGTAGAATCTGTTGGTGGAATTGCTGTGGATGTTGTTGCACTTCCAGATGTGGTAGAATCTGTTGGCGGAATCGCTGTGGAGGTTGTTAAAACTTCAGTTGTGGTCGATATTTGACACGCTGGGAGGTGAGGAAAAACAGCGCAAAGCGACTCAGTTGTGGTTGGTTCTTGTGTTGTGATGGGAGTTGCAGTTGAGGTGGTTGGAGTGGATGCTGTACTGGATTCTTGGCACTGGGGAAGCTGAGGGAAAACTGTGCAGAAATCCATATACTGAATTGTGGTTGATGTTGGTGCTGCGGTGGTTGGAATCGAAGCAGGAGCCTCGGTGGTAGTTGGGGAAGCCGGAACCCAATTCCCAAAGTCTCCGTATGGACCATACTCCGCTTGACTCTGGTAAAATCTCTCCCAGTAGTTGCTATAATAGTCTCTCAGATATTGGTCATATGCTTCCGCCTGGTCATTTGCATTGGTTGACCCTGCTGCAGAGTTAGATCCTGTACCCGTAAGTCGAGCGTACAGATCTGCTACATTCCACACAGGAATCCGTATGCTCACCGACTGGCCATACGCCTGGCCAGCGAGTAAGATCAGAAAGCCGACGGTATTCAGTATCATTGCAAGACACAGTTTATTCAGCGCTCCAGCTAGCCTAGAACTGAATAGGAAACTGCGTGAAACCTAGACCTTTATACATTCCAGCTCAATGCGAACAAAAGACGCTCGAACGCTCGAATTCTTATCCACTAATCATAAAATTCGAATGTTAATGGCTGCTGGTAGACTATTCAAAGTCTGCAAAGGAAAGCAAGCCCACGTGCAAGGGTCATGATCTGTATCGAGCCTTAGAAAGTCAGAAAGTCAGGTAACAACACTTTCAGTCAAATACTTCTTTTGCTTTTATTCAATAGGCTTAGTCAGCATTAAGGTTACCGCTCTATTTCTTACCATCCACTTCAAAGTAAGGACTTGGACGCGTTCGGCGATGGAGGACGGCATCGTATGGGATATAGACTGCCGATGTGCCTGCTGCCGATGCTGCTGAGGCTGAGCCCACACCTTGCTCGTCGATCGGGTTGGAGTTAATGCGGTGCAGATCGTAGGGACTGAGGAAGGTGCCGGGAACGTAGTGGAAAGGCAGGGGAGTGGTGCGGAACCGTTTAGGTCGCACTGCATCCACAGTCGTGTCCGTTTTTACAGGTGGGACGGCTGTCGAAGTGGTGTCCGGGTTCACAGGTGCGACTGCAGTGGAAGTTGTTACAGGGCCGGCAGTGGGTGCGACCGCGGTGGAAGTTGTGATGGGACCCACAGTGGGTGCGACCGCGGTGGAAGTTGTGATGGGACCCACAGTGGGTATGACAGCTGTGGAGGTTGTGATTGGGGCTGAGGTTGGTGCTCGCGTTGGTGGTGGTCCAGTAGGAAATGGCCTAGGCCTATAGGGACCATATGGTCTATAGGGACCATAGAGCGCCTGACTCTGGTAGAAGTTCTGCCAGTAGTTGCTGTAGTATTCACTCAGGTAGGCATCGTAGTCAGCCTGAGCATCGTCGTTGTTGCTGCTGCCGCCACCGCCACCAGACGATCCTGAGCTGGAGCTGCCTCTCGTGCCGGTTAGAGCGGAGTATATGCTATTCAGGTTGTAAATGGGGATTCCAAAACTGAACGACTGGCCATAGACTTGGCCAGCCAACAGGAAGAGTAGACCCACGGTCTTGATGATCATTTCGATTCGAGAGAGATTATACGGCGCTCCGGTTTGTTCAGAACTAATGACAAAGCGACCAGACACGAAGAGTTTTATACACTTTTCGGGGTGTCGTAAATTTGAGTTGAGCAGACGACCAACAAAAGATCGAAAATGAGATTGGACAGAAGGGGACTGAAGTGCGGACTGATCCATTTAACTGATTTGAATATTTGTTGTCTTGATGGGCGAATTTCCAAAAGAGAAATAACACAATCACCGAATATTTTAGTAGACTGATGACCCGTGATGCGCCCTTCCATTACAAAACAACTCCAATTCGCCAATCATCTATAATTTATGAATAAATTATGTCTACTGGTTGGTTCTCAGCCCCCTCGGTAGTAATACGAGGTGTAGGGGGCATAGTAGAGATAGGTTTGGGGCTGTGCCTGTGGCCGAGGTCGAGCCACCGCCTGACGCCTGGTGGTCTGCTGGAGAATCTTATTAACTGGCTTTTGCTCTACGTCCAAGTCGTATTTGATGCGTGAACCATTTTGGAAGTCTATGTAGTCATAGTTCTCATCGCTCCCCGCCTTGTTGGCATCTTTCTCAGCCGCTGGCTGCCGTGTGGTGCTCGTGTTGGTCAGGCTTGGGACCTGGGAGAGAAAGTCTGCTAGCAGAGCGGGGGAAACGGTGGCTCCGCTTGCCCCGCCGCCAGACTGTTGAAGGCCCTGCAGAATGCCCTGCAGAAATTGCTCGCGTATCACATTGTTCTGCCCGCTCGGCACTTCGTCGGACAGTGTCGGGGCTTGGATGTTGGCGCTGCTGAGGGGCGTCTCGTCTTGGGGCCTCCTAATGGGGATTCCAGGCAGCGCACCACCACCTACCTGCTGCAGGGCCGCCGGGTAGGCCAGCAAATAGAGCCAGGGGCCAACTGTGCGGGAGTGTTCCGACGCCTCCAAGCGGCGAGCCCTCGCCTGATCTGGCCACAGCCAGCTGCAGGTCAGCAGACACAGTAGATACTCGACTAGATTCATATCGAAACGCGTTCAGCGACCAACTAAGGCTGCCTGGCCATTGGGTTTGCATATTTAGCAGATGGTTCCAATCTGCGATATGCAAATGCTAATTTCGGTTAATTAATAGGTTTCTCAGTGGTGAAATCGATTGTTTCTCTTTCTTCAGTTTCTTTTCTTTCACGCTTTTGTTTACTCATTTCATTTGCTCAACAAGTATACGAGAGAGCGAGAGAAAAGAGAGATCGGCAGAGGCAGATCGGCAGATCGCGATCACTTGCCTGCTCCGACATCATATTATAATAAAAATAGAATATAAAGTGATTAAGTGCCTTTCACAGGGGCTGTCCTGCATTTGTTTCTCCAATTAGATATTTTAGCGATTTTGAGACACGAGAACGACAATATCTGTCTATCAAAATAGCTCATCTATTTGTCTTAGAACCTTCCCAGAATTATTAATGGCAACTCTAACTCGAATGGTTTCGCACGTAAATCATTTATTTCATAGTCACAAAAATATTAGCGCAAACTTTCAGCGAGAGTAACTGGTTCCAATCTGAAATGCAGATTTCTTTAAACATATTTCTAGGATGATAGTTCAAATTTTGTAGTTGCTTACCTTCCAATCCTCTGCATAGAAGGGCACTCTTAGGGTTTGGGTGTTCACCAATACGGCCTGCCCGGAATTAAGGTTTCGCATCAGAATGCGACGCTGCTGAAGCCGCCTGCTTGTAGATGTCCGCCTGCGTGGTAGCAGCACTTGAGTTGGTCTCCATTCGTCCCAGTAGCGTTGATTGTCTAGGGCCCGTCCACCGAGGTTGACCACTTGGTAGCTGGGCTGGGCTGGTGTCCGGTAGAACCAATTCTTGAGCAGGGTGCGCAGCGGTGTGTTCACGTTGCTCTGAGTGGGGCTTGTGTTCAGCTGAAAGCTGCCGTTGCCCCAAGGACTGATCACTTGCACGTCCTCGGTGGTTGAGTTTGAGGTGATCGTAAGGTTCTTCATTATCTCCCACAGCCAGGGATACGGACGGGTTTGCTCTGTAGAGCCCAAGACCTGTATTTGGCTCCCGTATGGGCTTATTATCTGCACGTTTCCATTCCCAGGTATCCTGGTGACTTGATAAACTTGTCCAGGAATCGAATTGACTTGGAGCAGCAGAATGAGACAAAGTGAAGCGGCCAACATGATGAAAACAGATCCCACAATTCCAGAGTTCAAGTCCCAACTGATCGTAGACCAACGGCTAGTTTGACCTTTTATATAGTCAGAACTCTGCGACTTATCTGAGTTGTAATTAATGGATCAGTTTTCCCGTCAAACATACCATCCATCCACTACAGGTCTTTATAAATGGGGGACGCACTCTGGGGGTTTTGTCAGTGTTAAAAAGGGGAATCTTAACCATTTATTGTGTTATAAATTGTTTATAAATAAAATATAATTGTACTTATAATTGCGAAAATCAAAAAAGACCACAACTAAAGTACATTTTGCCCCCCAAAACGTGTCTGGACTTTGCCTTCTTCTGGACTAACATCGTTAACAAGAACTGCTATATTTCTGGCACGAGAAATTCACTTCTTAATTTCCATAAAATGTAATAAACAAAGTGTTCGCTTCTTCGTGATTTTCTTTGAGAAGTCGAAACCAGATGGGCTTTCAGGTTTCAAGCAATAAAAAATGCAAAAATCAGCCAAAAACTTAACCGTTAGCCGTAGACTAATCGCCAACTCTGGCCTAAGCCACAGGCTCGAGTATATTGTGGGGCGTGTTCTGAGCTGATTTTAATGGCTGAATTAATTTGCATGCAAACTTGGGGGCTCGGTGACGGGACAGCCTCGGTATACTGCCGTTTGAAAATGCTCTCGAAGTGGGTTAATGTGTCCAGTGGATCACAGCGATCGTTATAGTTTCTAGAAACAACACCGCGCTGGTGGGGGACATTTCTTTAGCGGACGGGATGATCAGGTATAAGTAGCGCATGTGATTGGATCTATCAATCAGTTCGCTGCGAACCTTTCACACAATGCGCACCAAGTTGGCACTTTGCCTCTGCCTGGCGCTCTGCGGAGTCCTGGCGCTGGCCCATGTCCAGGACGAGCCTGTCGTCGAGAAGGACGAGCTGGAGAGCAGCGCGGAGCAGAACAGCGTCGAGGCGAATGACGCTGAGCACGACTCGTCAATGTGGAGGAAGCTGTTTGGTCTCGGCGACAGCAGCGGCAATCTGGTGGTCACCTTCCCAGGCGACGGAAGCTCTACGAAGAAGCCCAGGACCACGACAAGGAGGCCTCCTCACCACCACTACCCGCCGTACTATCCACCGTACTATGCACCTCCTCCGTTCAATGGCTACCCATATCCTGGCTGGGGACATGGCGGCCCTGGCTGGGGACATGGCGGTCCTGGAGGCCCCGGCGGTCCTGGAGGCCCCGGCGGCCCCTGCGTCCCCGGCGGCCCCGGCGGCCCCGGCGGTCCTGAATGCCCTGAGGATCCTGATACCCCTCCTACAACAACAACGACAACAACGAAGAAACCTAAACCTGGCCCCCCTTACTATCCACCCTACCCACCACCACACTACTATCCCCCCTACCCATACCCACCCCCACCACCACCACCACCACCAAGGCCACGCCCACCACCAAGCCAAGACGACAGCACCGAGGCACCCCCCAAGCTCTGCAAGAAGATCATTCCCTTCGGCGTCCTCTGCTTCTGAGCGCGCAGCGACTTTCCCTACGCAAAGACAGACGAAAAAAAAAAAAACATGTAGTGAACCACCATATATTTATTTCTAAATTATTAGACGAATAAAAAATTGGCACACAACAACCCACACGAAACTATTTTTTCGGTTTATTTTTGTTATATTTTCAGATCAGAGTACTGGCCGAGAGCGGTTAGATTTGCAAAACTCAATAAAGGAACTGCATAAAATGCTCTTTAAACGCGCATGTCGTTTCGTTTCTTAGTCCAAAAAGCAACAATATTGATTGGAGATCTGTCCAAATCTGGATGAGTATTTAACGCCGTGTTCGACATTCGGTGTCGCCATGGGGCGCTCTGAAAATTTCATCTCTAATTGACGTTGACAGCATCATTAACATGATTGTCAGAAGCAGATCCGCGAGTGGATTGGAGTGGAGTGGGGGCCGAGGGCAAATGTAACCAAATTTAAGCTTTTGTGCTCGCTTCTGATTAACATTTCAAATCGGTTCGAAACGCGCATTTTATATTGAAATTTATGATTATTCCAGAATGACAAATAAGTGCTTTGGCACGTGTAGCTGAAGGGGGATTTCGGATGGCGGCATTGGAAGCATGTCTCATTATGAAGTTCGAACAATAGTTGATGTCTGTAGGCCTATTTATCGGACTCTTTTTGTGAGCCAGACATTCTGGCGACACTAATTAAATGTCCGCCCGCCATTACTAAATCAAAACAATTCCAAGGCAGGCCAAACAACAGCCCAAGGATGCAGATACTTGTACAAAGGACGGACGAGACGGGACCAGTTAACTATTTGCCTTGCCTCTCTCTGGCCTAAGGATGGTCGGGTCTGCCTGTCCGTGTGTCTGTGTTCCGAAAATCGTAAATTCTGGATGTTGTTAAAAAACTTTTGGCAGAGGCATACATAAATCTGCGGCCAGTGAGCGAACAACAACAGCGAACAGAAGCAGCGCTGAGAAGTCAGTCCACTAACGAGCCAAAATCGTTGACTGGAAATCCTTGAGCAGGAATAATGCCTATAAATATGCTAGGGAATTGTCTGTGCCCCTTTGTGGGATTCAATTGACTCGGAGGCGAAACTTTTACCCAAACGGAGGAGGTCAGCATCGTAATTTGTTTGTGCCGAATATATAGGGGGGAAAAGTTCGGGGTTGCGAGTTCTTGAAATCCAAACGAGACTCACAATTGCCACTGTTTGTGCGCGCTTTAGGCGATCTATCTGGCAAATCGATGAAGTAATATGTATGTATTCCGTCGCCAGTTCCAGCTGATTGTTTAAACAAAGAAGGTAATTACGCACTGCCATCGGGCGGCACTGGGGCACGGGGCAATTACACGCAGATTACCACGTAATTTATGAATTATGCAAAGGCCAAATAAAATACTATAAAACAAGGCCCCAGACCAGGTCCCTCCCATAAATATGCCAACCGGCTTAGTCGCCTGCCCATAAACTATATACGAGCACAGTCTGTTCAAATGTAAATACGAGTATGCCCCATGCGGCTACTCGCCACTGGAGGAGTGCTCCCATTTTGGACTGTTAGCGGCTCCCGTTCCAGAGCCTGGCAACCGTTGGGCGTCAGCTTCGGCGGAAGTACTTGGAGCGGCGGAAATACAAATGAAGTTAGTCATATCAGTGGAACTTACTTAGCAAACATTTGTATGGTATTTCGTATTGTTAGTAGAACTTTTCGGCTTGTTGTTGCTCAGGGGACACAGTTATTAAAAATGGAGTCTTCCAGGAAGCCTGCAACTGTACTTAAATTGGAATTCCCCTTAAAACTGCTCTGGAATTTCCACCAATTCGCGGTAAAAAAACAAAAGTCAGCAAAATCAGCAACATGGAAAAAATGACACTTGATTCGTTTGTGTTTTTGTTAAAGCAATTTGTGCGGCAAATGTTGTATTTTTTGTATTTTTTCTATGTGCGTGTATGGGCTTAAATATAATATTGCACTCAACAAATAAATCGTCCAACTCTCCTTTGGTCGACCCTTGTCGCTCCCCCCGTCTCCACTTGGCCATTGTTCGCGACAATAGACGTCTGCGTATGGCTTTTCACTTTAATTGTGTGAAATTATTTTGAAAAAGTGTTGGCCCCTCGCTTTTCGTTTTCGTTTTCGCTTTCGTTTTTCCCTTTTTGTTGTTAACGATTCGTTTAGCACAAGGCCATATTTATTTGAATGGCAGCCTTTTAATGTCGATTTGTATTGTGCGCGCTATAGTAGACACAAATTGCCTAGACAAATGAGACAGAAAGAAAAAGAAAATCATTTATTGATATATGTATGTAGTCCATACATTGACGTGAATAATAGTGTACAGAATTCTTTTTGAGTTTTTCTTGAAAACAAATTATGTATATATTTTTTGGCTCTTGAAGTTTTTAATTATTGGACGAGAAAAACTCATAATTGGTGAACATTAATTAACTTTCACGAAGGAAATGTCCCCCCATTCATCTACATATACTCGGAGTAGTTGTTGCCCTTTAGGTCCGTTTATGTCAGAAGTGATGTTAATGAGTTTTTGATATTCCTTCGTCCACGTGTAGCCTCCCCAGGCGTTTGTCTTCTTCCTGATGTGGTCAATTGGAAAATGGCTTCGGAAATGTCAGGCTTGGACAGTGTTTACTGTCAAACCATGAAAAGAGACACAAAATTATATATATGGCCACGTCAGTTGCTGTCAAAGTAATCAGAGTGTGGTCGGACAAATCAGAGCTTCCTGTATAAGCAACCGAAGAGAGTGTCTCGTATGCTCTGGTGCTCTACTTTAAAAGGTGATTTAAGGTGCTAGTCTGCCGCTACATGGGCAGCGTTTAGCGAAGACAAGCGAAAAGTTTAGGGAACATAGCGCCTTGGGTTTTGTTTTTGCTCAGGGCCCCAGGCGTCATCAACGAAAACAAAAGTCGTCTACGGCGGAGGCGCCAAAGCGTAAGACACACATACCCACACAGCAAATTACACTCTCAGACACACGGAGAGAGACCTTCAAGGTCCCTGCTACCTCGCTGCGAGGTTCCTGTTCTTTTTAATTTCTTTAAGAGCTAAGCAGAAATGGCGAAATAAGCATAATTCCAGGCGCCATAAAAACAAAAGCACAAGGAACCGCACGAACAAAATAAATTCACACAATTTGAAAAACGCAAACACTCAACACGCTGTGCCAGCCAGGGCTCTTGGCGAGAGTCCATCTGCTGCGGCGGCTGCTGCTGCTGCTGCTCGTCCTGCAGCTGTTTAATGGCTTCCCCCATCCTCTCAGTGGGTGTGGGTGGTTGGAGGGGAGGACCCTCGCACTTCTAGTGCCCCGCATGGGAATGAATTAAAAAAATGTTTACGACTCGACCGCTTGATTTTCAGCACATTGGTAAAATGGCCGAACCAAAGAAAAAAACTGGAAGAGGGCCATAACCAAAAGAATGTCCTGGAGCACACCTTCCCATTCCACGTGATGCGCAAACCCGAAACCAAACCCCAAAAGCGCCACCCACAAACCTATCCGATCCGATCCGATCCGAAGCGAACCAAACCGAACCGAGTGTGTAAGTGTTTGTGGTGACGGTTTTTGGGGTTCGCTAACATCTCTCTCTCTCTCTCGCTCTCTCTCTCTCCCTGGAGATGCGGCCAGTGGCCAGCCAGGGGGGAAATTTATTGATTTTACTACAAATACCTGAAAAAGTGATGAGGGTCATTTAAGATATTTAAGCATTTGCTGCCAAAAAACAACAATTGAAAATATTCGCATTCCCATAAATAATAGAAAATGTTTAGCTCTGAATTAAGGTATATTTTTAGATGTATTTTCTTAACAATTTGCAGAGAAATGTATTGACTGATATTCTCCCCACAGTACTGGTTCAAGAACATCTTCAATATCCAAAGACCTCTCCCCATTTCTTTTGTTTCATGTTTATCTCTCAACTGTGTGGGGAGATGGAACAAACGGAACCAAGTGCTCGGGCCACCGTCAGTGAACTTGGACTAATTTTTATATCTTTTACGCTCCTTCTTTTGCCTTTTCAGTGGGCCCTAAAGTTTTAATTATTTCATGGCACACTTGAGGGCCTTCTCCTGACCACTCAATGGTCAGCATGTGCGGTAAATGAGGCTAGAATTCTCAGCTAAGAAAACAATTCAATAATTGGCAATCAGAGGGAAAGATAGTAGATGGATGGGGCCGCAGTGGTGGGGCGGGGGGCCCTGGAATAAGACTGAAAATTAATATCGAGTAACTTCGATGGCTGCCACGCGAACTCGATAAACAGGCTAATTACTTTCTTCTGCCGCAGAAGCGTTCCACTTCCATTGCTACTGCTCTTTGGCCAGAGGATAATTAGCGGTCAGATGAAACTGCGGCCCTGCAAATGAATAAATTGCTACAGCGAGTGTTGCAGGGGCAGAGAGCTGTATTACGTAGGTGCAGATACTCAGCGAGAGTACCCGCAACCAATTAATGGTCACATAAGCTGATCCCTGTCCACCGAATCGCTACCACCGCCGCCTCATGTTGCAATTGCAGTTTAATTGATCAGAAATGGCTGCCACACGGGGAAACGATTGGGCGACATGGGACCAAACAAAATGTGCTGCCAGACAAAATGAGACAAAATGTTCGAAGGCTTAAGCACCTCAATAAATTCCATGGGGCCGCGTTGGCGCCTACCACATCTGACAAATTATTAGCGGGTTTTGGAGTGGAGCGTGTGGCTGTGACTTTACCCAGAATTTATTGCAGGTGAGAACGGGAAGTGTTCTTCAGCGTTCAGTCTATTAAATCAGTTGGCAAAAAGAACCGAACGAATTATTTATGGGCCGCAGTTAGGCCGTGATAAAATATGATAAATGCTCAGAAATCTGCCAAGATCTGAGGTACCCAAATGCACCAGTGTCTCTCCTCGAAGATGCTCAGCCCTCTGCTGTCTGCCACATGCATAATTTAGGACAAATTGACTATAAATCAAAGTGCTGTGCTTGTACCTTGAACAAATACCGCCGAAACGAGCACCAACATAGAGTGCACACGCTTCTATCTGGACACAGGTGCCACAACAACAGCACATCCATACATACAGCAGCCGCATGCCCCATTTTGGTAGCCGCAAAACAAGCACAGGCAGCGGGACAGTGACAAAGCCAACAATTTATTTTAAAATGTTTTATAATTGCGATGCCCTGGAGCAAAATTCGGGGTTCAACGACTCAGGCATCATGCCTGCTAGATCCCAACAATCTTTGCTCCAAAATGAAACATTTTGGTGAATGAGAGTCGTCAAACAAGTGGTTGACTATCTGCCACAACTGTAATTCTGTCATCCTGAGGAGCATTCACCAGAGAACCCAGACTTCGTCATGCCACAATCTGCCAGTACTTCCATATGTTTTATTCGCTTACTAAACTGTTTTCGGCAGCGAATACACAAATGAAACGTGCGTGCTAGGCTATATAGATCGATGTACAACAAATGCAGCGATGTGATGTGATGCAGATTTAGATTTATTTTTGCACAATTTGATGGAGGGGCGTTTGAACGTTTTATTGTTGTTTGCTGGCAATAAGCCTTGTTTTTTCGCTGACTGCAAACGCTTTGGGGAAACATATGCAAATATCTGCTGGGGAAAATATGTGCAAATGATTTTACAGTGTGAAGCACGTGGCCCTGCTATGGAAGTGGCCTGGCCGTGGCCGTGGTCCACCTGCAGCAGATGCTGTTCCGAACCCTGAATGCAATTAATCACCCTGGCAACCCTACGCGCGGTCCAAAATTCAATTTTCAAAACTAAACAGCCACAGTGGTACCTCTTCGCTTGCCTCCACCTGGTCGAGGACCATCAGCTTGCCTCGTTTGCCTTTCACGAGTCGTGGCAAATGTCTAAAGCCGCTAAATATGACCGTCCCATTCCGACCCGTTCGTCTGCTCCTCTTCTCACGCACTTGAGTGGGTGAAGCACCTTTTAGACAGCGCCATGGCACTTCATTTTGCGCACTTTTTAGCAGTCGCAAAGCCAGGCCAAAGCCAAGCCAAACCCGGCCAAAACCAACCAAACCCAAGCCAGACCAGAGACCGAGCCGGGCCAAGATGCTGGCGCGTCAGTCAAAGTGCAAGTGGCACTTGTTGCCACTCCAAGCGTGCGGGCACGGAAAACGGAAGTTGCCACAGAGCAGAGTCGAGCACAACTAACGTTCGTGGCCCTGCCACAAGTCACTGCCTCCACCACCCACTTTATGGAAATTGTTTGAGCTTTTCATTCTTGCTCCTCGCCCCACCACTCCCACCCCTACCCCTACTGCTCTTCTTCGCTGAAGGGCTAAACCCTAATTGCATCTGTGTACGAATTTTTGGCTGGAACCCATCTATGTCCAAGAGAATTGGATGTGCGGCTCCCCTAGGTAAATTTTGAGTTGGCCAAGCAAACACACAGACAAACATCTCATGTGTCCGTCCCAATCAAACTCTGTCTCCTTTCCAGCTGCTCAAAGGAATTTCCGGAGAAAATTGCATGTGCATTCTGCTGACAACAAATGAGAAGCCAAAGCGATACCCGAGACACTTGACTGAAGTCGGCTGCTGGGGTATACGTTTACTCTACAAATTAAAAGTTGGGCCTTCCCAAAGAAGCTATAAATCGTACTCGAATATATAACTAGAACGTCAGATGGCCTGCAAACCACTGGCATAGGAGGGGGCAACGGGAACTGCCATGCCTCTGACTAGCCCAAGGATGAAGGCCATGAAGGGAGGCCATGAACATAGGCCCTTGTATGCCTTCCCCATTTTTATTTGTCTGCATTCTGTATGTTTTGCAATTTCCCTTGGGAAATGTATGCAAATAAATAAGCAAATAAAATGTACATTTTCAAGTGCACAACATTTTTTGGCATGCATTCAGTCAGTCATTCATTTATTCGTTCAGTTGATTTGGTTATGTACGAGTGAACACTGTACACTCTCTCAGTGCCTCTGAGAACTGCTTAAATGTGCAGTTAAGCGGGGAGAATCCTATGCCAAGGCCGACAAGAACTTCCCTCCCACAACAGCGTGTCAATCGCATTAAAATACTTGAGAAATGAAGATAGAAAGTGTGTGGGTACACATTACACCCGTCTAGACTGTGACCTTTACACATCAGAACAATAGTTATGCAATCGGATGGATGGATGGAGCCCTTAAGAACCAAACTTTAATTGCTTCGAGGCATGGAAAAGTTTTTTAATCATGAATTTGCGCATTTTGCAAACGGGTGGTGGGCGGTGGGCGGTGGGCGACACACATGGCTGACGTGCGTTCTACACCCAACTAAACGTTAGAGTACGCAGCCTGAGACCTTGGTATCCATCGGAATGGATTAGAAACAACTTTGTCTGCGTCAGAGAGTATGCAAAATTATTGAAATTGAGCATTCAATTTATTTGCAAATGGCTTGCCCATATATATTCATCCGAACGAACAGCTTTTTCCTTGTTTTTCCGTTTTCCGTTTTTAGGATTTTGTTTTTTTTTATGCCACACAGTCAAGCGTATGTGAAGGCTGGTGGCTGCGGAGGAAGTGCAGAGGGAGCGCAAAAGTTTAAGGATAACTGAAATGTACGCACGAAGGCGCCAACATCTATTAAGCTCCAATGGAGAATATAATACGTTATACATTTCCAATATATAAATACACATACAATCCGAGCATAACTTTAGCCATCATGAGGGAGCTCTTGTGTGTTTGTGTGTGTGTGTGCATGTACAGGCTACACAATCAATAATTATTTCCATATCATTAGATGCCAGATCGGAATATGAAATGCAGGAGAAAAACAGAAAGTCGTAGATTGCCATGCTGCTAACAGTGCTGCTTTGTGTATTTATATTGGTTTATGAATCACCCTCACACCCAACCGTATCCATCAACTCTAAATTGGAAAATTTTTGTTTTCCATTTTGCTGGCTCCGCCAGCTGTTCCTGCAAGTTGGCTAAAAACAATCACAGGAATTTGTTTGCCTCAAGATTTTGCTTCTATTCTTTTGGCAGGAAGTGCCAGTTTCCGAAGGCAAAAAACTGCGTGGGCCGTAGGCAGCTACGTTGAGGGTTTTTTGAATATTCATAAGAGCTCAGGGTGTAACTAAATTCCACCATGTGTGGGGCTCATTCAAGAGTTGAAAATATATGGGAACCAACCAAATTAAGTTCATTTCCAATTAAGGCAACTGCAGCAAGAAAAGCGAAAAGAAAACGTATAAATATAAGCCAAAAGGAGAGTAGACCACGGCACAAAGTGGGGTTGGTGTCGACCCTGTGATACTGTGTATTTATTTATTAATTCGTTTGAATGCTCCCAAAACAATTACAATCATTCGAATTATTATCTTGACAAGTGTTTCTTCTGCTTTATTCATTTGCTATATTTTTCACACTGTTTTTTGTCTTCAATTGCCAAGAGTGGCTGCTCAGGCGTCCAGCATACCGTATTAACCTACGAGTACCCTGTGAAAAGAAACAAAAAATAAGAAGGAAAGCCAAGAAAAAGCCATAAAAACAAGCGAGGAAAACACGTGGCAGCTGGCAGCGGGAAAAACAACCTTCGCCAAAGGTGAGAATATTCGGCAGGGCTGTGCGTGTGTGAAACGCTCTCAAGAAGCGACAAATATGCACAGACAGCACACTGCCAGCGACGGGGAGCGACACACCTGTTCACACGTTAAAGTTGATTTGGCAGCTGATTAAAAATGAATGGCCAATAGAAGCGGCAAACACAACAAACGTGAGACAATACGCCGCATGCACAATGCCATACATTGTTCATGGCCGATACTCGCTCCTTGCATTAGGTTGGTTGGGTCTACAAATTGCAATTATACTCGCAACAATGGACACGAACACTGGTAACACTAACTTGAGTGGCGAGGGGGGCACTGGACTATTCTATAATTAATAAACGAGCTCTTTGTTGCTATGGGTGTAGTGCACTTTGACCCCAATTAATCAAGTTTGATTTATGAAGGAGCTGCGAGAGCTGCAGTTGGCGTTGCCTGGCACCCGTCCCCACTCTTGGTCGCTGTCGCAGTCCCAGTGCCAGTACCAGTCAGAGTCACACAAGAGTCACCTTTAATTGGGCCAGGGCAGGGGAGCCATTCGTTTGGCAGGAAAAACAGTCAACGAGAACGGCAGGAGGAAACAGAGCAAGGAGCAGTAAAGAGGCAGGCAGCGGGCAATTGCACTCTGCTCTTCAGCCCCGATTAAGGTATATTGGAGGCAGGGCACGAGGAGTACGAACAGGATACAGAGGCAAAGGCAAAGGCAACGGCAGAGGTAAAAGAATAATTGTATGTATAAATAATTGATGGCAATAAACGGAAGGAAGCAAAAAGCAACCCAGTGAGTGGGAGGAAGCGAGGGTAGACTGTGCAAGGGAAACCACAAATGAGCGTCATTGAGTGTCGATGTAACAATTGTATCGCATTTGCTTTAGTGGCCCCCAAACAAAATGTTGCCTATTAAGGCGAGAACGAAACACAGTGGAGACTCGTCCCGAGTGGCTCATCTGGATGTGATTTGGCAAGCTGTTAGCCATGTAGTGGAGGCTACACTGTACCGCATTAATGTTACTATATAAACAATGCATTGATTCCCTCATTGGTTTAATTGACAACATCGTTTGCAGCTCGTATACGCAATCATTTATGCATGTGCCACTTTTGCCCCATTGTAATTGTAAATCCCCCCCCACAGAGGGGTAGCAATGTACAACAGCAATGACTACAGCGACTACAACGGCAGAGCAAACAAACTCCGCTCCACTCCGCTGCTACAGTTGAGTCGCAGGCTCGTAAGAAGCTGTTGGCGACAAGCTTGTAAAACTGTAGATACTTACACCGAGGCAATAGAAAACCACCCACAAGGACACACATCTGGGGAGCAGAAAAAACACACACACCACACACAGGCAGCAGCTAGTGTGTATGGGCGTGTCCTTGCCATTAGAGGCGCTAGACGAAACACAAACACGCTGATTCAATTGCAACTCTCCCACACTATCGCTCGCTGCATGTACTATTGCCAGAATTTAAGGGAGCTTAAAAGTCCCTGGAAACGGCACGCACAAGTTAACAATCATTTAATTTGCATGTTTCAAATAACAATTTTGGCCGCTTCCAACCCCACTGATAAATTGCAGTTGCCGGCAAAGCTCTAATTGCAAATCGAGAATAATGGGCCCCCAATGGAATGGAAACTAAGTATATATATTTGAACGAGTTGGACAATGATCGAATTTACATTCACAAAAAGAGTTATTTTGGAACGGAGCTACACCTGAAAGTTCCACGAACAGACCAGACTGTGGCAATTTGTTTCCAAGGTAATTAGTTCCGCGAAAGTGCACTTTTTGCTCAAAGTAATTAGTTCAGTGGAGTTTCAATGGTAAAATGGTAAAATGGTAGCCCGAAACGATTACAGGCTTGACTCAATTGTAAGCAGAGTTCTAAACTAATTGTTTCGTAGAAGTAAACAAGTCTAGAGAGGCACTAACAATAGGTTGTCATTCTTAAAAATTGGTTTCTGTTCTAGAGTTCTTTCAACTGTTCCAAAGTGGGGAAAATATTTATTCTCTCAAAAGTTTGGTTTGACCGAGTCCCAGAATACCCTCTCTATTGAATGCTGTGCAATGGTAAAGCCCCGAAAAGCGCCATCCATCTGCATGTAATTGCACTGAAAACTCAGCACTTTATTTACTCGATGCCAGCCCGTCACTTCATTATGCGTTCCAATGTAAATTTTCCATAGTCTAGGCACTATTTTCATTTTTATACTGGGCTGAGCGGTGGGGGAACTGCATTCATTTCATTTTGATGTGGCCAGGGTGCGGTGTGGTTTCTGTAGGAGATTCCTATTTGCGAGTAGCACAGGGTACAGGGTATGAGCACAGCAGCTGGACCGCTTTTGACGTGCCCAGACAATGTACTCGAATGTACATTTCCATTTCATTGTCATTATAATTGCATGATGAATAGGACAAGTGCGCTTGGCGTTGTTATTGTGGCAAAGGTTCAGTTTTCCTCTTTTTTTTTGTTTGGGTGTTTGTGCTGCTGTTAAATTTCGTTACAATTGTGGTAAGCAGAGGCATAATTAATGGCCATTCAATGGGCATCGCATCGCCATTAATTAGTGCAACGCGTGCACAGATCGCTATCAAATATCGGGTGCCCTTTCGGTATTTTCCTACTTGTAATATTATTATTACTATTACTATTATTATTATTATTGGTATGGTTATGGGGGTCATCAGCAGCAACATGCTACGCATCCCAATGGTGTGGAATTGGATGGTCTTTGATGGTTGGATGCTATTTGAATTTAGTAACTGATACCCACAACACACACACACAGGGGGATGGGTGGTGATCCAGCAACAGGAGATGGAGCATATCCAAAGAAAGCCATTAGACAGAGCGAGAGGCAGAGAGTGTTTGGTGGGAGAGTAAGAGGGAGGATGGCATCGTTTGTTGGCGAAATTGCCACAATAAATGCCAAAATGTGATTGTGCTTTAATAGTGCCGCTTCGACTTCGACTTCGACTTCGACTTTGGCCATGGCTTTGACTGCCACAAGAAACACTCACATGGACATCGACTCAAACACATTCATGTGTCCGTATGTGTGTATAAAATACTCATATGTATTTGAACATTTATCCAAATGTGCGTGGGTCCTGGCCATATGGGTGCCTGCACTAGGCGGCACGTGCCAGTGTGTGGAAAAAAAAGGACCATGGCTCTTGGCTTTCTGGCTAACAAAAAACTTGTCTGACTCCTTTGACGCCTCGCCTCTTTGGCCTTGTCAGTGACCGAAATGGTGGCGCCTACATATTCAGCATTCTACATCTATGCTCCATATTTTGTCGACTTTAAGTGAGTGCCTTTGTGTGTGTGCTACATGTGTGTATGTGTATGCAACTTTAAAAGACTTTCTGTCCAAAGGAGTTCGCTTCCAACATGCAGCCTGTACCAAGGACAGCTGTCTTTCAGAGTTAGCTCCGACAAAGAGAGAGAGAGAGAGAGAGAGAGAGAGAGAGAGAGAAATATGCACACTGAGCGTAAAGACTACCTATTCTTGGCAAAAGATGTTGCATTTTCTTCAGTGTATGTGCAGCAGGGTAAACCCTTTGTTTAGGGTGTCCTGCACAGACATTGTTCGCTTGGTAAAGTTTCACGAAAGAGCATCCATCTTGGCGGGTTTTTTTTGCACTGCATTTTCAGCTAAAAGTCTGTTCTTCTCTACATACGAATGCCGACTGTCAATATCCATTGTGGTGCTCATACATGGCTCTTGTCTAGCAAATTGGTTCAGTGGATTACTGGCTGCGGGTCTATATGCGTGTTTCTCTCTCCATCTTTATATCTGTGTGCCTGTCATGGTGTTGGTAAACGCGCCAGTCACATGACTTTGACAGCAACAAAATGGCGAACCACTCTACACAACTCTCTCTCACTCTCTGCGTTCGTTCTTTAAGTGGCAAAGGCGGCAAGGCAAAAAAAAGAACGGAAATAATTGGACAAGCCACTGGCCACTGGCCAAGCATCTATCAAAATCGAAATCGAAATCGAAATCTATCAAAATCTCGCTTGTGTGCACAATGAATCAAGCTGACTTTGGCTTTAAAAGGCTTTCCCTCGAATGAGGCTCGAAATGAAATCGAGGCTCCACTTCACGCTCCATTAAATTTGCACAATTCACACACAGCCGTGTTAATCCGCACTAATTTGTTGGCCATAATTCACTCCACTTCCATTTCAGCCGCAGCCGCAGTCGAAGGCAGAACCCGAACCAGAACCAAAGTCAAAGGAACCAGAAGCAGGGCTAAACCATTTTCAAGCTCCTCCATCCTTCGTCCCTTTTCCCAGTTGCCATTTTGCCTTTTGGACCGTACGCCTCGGTTAGTTTTCCCATTTGCAGTGTGATGGATATCATGGAAATTATCCTTTTTAATTGACAGCTGTTATGTGGATTTGGCCAGCCTCAGCATTAAGCCCTGATTACGCGCTAAATTTATTTCTTGCCCTCACCAACAAATGAAACATCGTCAGAGATGCTGCCACACCCGCAACCACTGACAAATCAGAGTGGGATGGCATGAAGCAGAAAGAGCAAGAGAGAGAGAGAGAGAGAGAGGGAGAGCCGCTTTTTATGGTCGTAAGTTCTTGTTCTTGAATTTCGGTTCACAGCCGACGCAGAGGCCATTCCTCTGGGTCTGTGTTCTTTTTTTTGAGGCGATACTATCGCTGGCATAATGAAGGACCACCCTCCTCTCCTCCTGCAGAAATCCGCATAAATAAAGGGATGGTCGTGGGGGACAATAGCCGAACAATGGGGACACTGCCTGGCGGGCGGGGAGATCTAAGCCAGCAGGCCTTACGTGCGCAGGATTTAATCGATGGACTTAGTTTATTGTTTTCAAATTGAAATTGCAAATTCAAAGCCCCTCTCCCACGACACTTGCCCCCTGGTCCTGCAAGAGCTACTCTCCCTCTGGGAGGGGAAATAATTTTGGGGCCCCACACCCCACAGAGACTCTCTCGGCCTCTCTCTAGCTCAGCCACTCATAAATATTTCACATTTTCCTCGTGTTTCGGTTATTAAATTCTGCATAAACCGTAAGAAGTATCTTCAAGTTTTGAAATTTAACCTTTTAATAAATGGCCAAGGAGGTGGCACGGACCGGTACGGCAGGAGGGGGCTGGAGCAACAGCAAGAATCAAGAGCAACAGCTCAAAGTAATTCGAATCAAATTGCAAATCCAGAATCCCAGTCGAATTCTGTTTTTATGCCAGACCCTGCAGCTCGAGCACACCTTTTGGTTTAATGGCAAAACAGGAAACTTTGGTGCCTTGCGAGCAAGAATATTTTTGGCACAAATTTCGAATGTTGTATAAAAACTTTTGCTATTAAATGGAAATAGAAATTGCCAGCCTGCCTGCCTGCCAGAAAAGGCAAGCTTTTTTTTAGGGGAATTCATTTAGTAACAACATGTTGTACGTAGTGACTGGAATTCCAGCTCCGAGCAACCTAAAATATGGGGAAACGAAACACCACAAAACTTACTTTGGCAGGCACTACAGCATGGATCTGGAGTTGACTGACCCCGAGGACTGCAGTACAAAATAATCCCTCGAAATAATGGGAAAAATAAACTATGCAGATTCCCCGAAACTTCCAACAGCTAAAACTGAAGTAATTACTTCTCAACTGCGAACGAGAGAATCTAAAAAAGTTTGCACACAAACTATTAAAAATAAGAAAATAAACTTTCCCTACTCATATTTGGATCATACAAGAATGAACTCTGTCAGCACATATCAAAGGGACTTGCAACTTTATGGACATTCATTACGTACTGTAACGAAAAGGCTAATCTGGTTGACCGCAGATCACAGAATCAAGACGACGAGATGGAAATATCTCGGGATGAATCGGTGTTTAGATTGTGCTTGGCACGGAGAGACAAACACATCAAATTCATAGGCGAAGGACACTAGTCGTTTGCTCAATTATGCGAAGGTCCTCTGAACAATGATGCGGCTAGCATTTGTCTTGTCTGCTGTGTGGGCTGTGGGCATAGGAGATTTCTGCAGCGAGTATAAATATTTCACTCTTGTGCAGAATTAGAAATTTGTAGTCTAGTGATAATTCAATTGGCCCGAATATAGGCGATGACATTAATTTTGCTTTGTTTCTGCTTGCCATTTTGTATTCAATTATCAGACATGTCAGACAGTCGCAGATGGAGCGGGTAAAAGCGTTAAGAGAAAATATCCCTTGATTCAGAGTTTATTTTGCGCTCTGTGAGGCTGCGCAGTGGAGACGGATGGGGGGCTCTTTCTTGGCTGTGGCCAAGTGATTTTAACTAATTTCAATGCACATTTATTACCTGCCTCGAGGTAATTAGAAATACCAAGGGTGTCGTTCGAGTCCGCGTTCCGTAGCCGTTCTGTGTCCTTGAAAGTCCTGCCATCCTGCCATCCTGGCATCCTCCCTCCGCTTGCATACTCTGCTCCACTCCTTACCAAACCCGATGAAAACTTTTACATTTTTCTATCAATTTTTGTGGGCAGAGTCCCAGGCAAAGGTGGGAGTATGGGGAATAGATGGGTGCGCTGCTGTGTGCAGCAGCTTCAGGGCTACATTGACGATGAAAGTTTTACCCAAAAAGGAAACAAAAAAAAAAAGAAGAAATGACAAGAGAAGAATTTTTGTCGAGTTCGGTTCGCCTTGAAGGCTCCCGGTCGGTCGGTCCCCGGCCAGAGGACGGACTTAACCAGCATACGCAACGTTGCCACGACACCTTGGAGGCTACGTGTGCAAAATTAAGAGCTTAGTCCAACATGACCTTAAGTGTCAATTCATTGAAAATTTATAATCGCCAGCTCATGTGCTTTTCGTTGACCATTTTTGGGTTTTTTGTGTGCTATAAGTTTTTTTTTTGTTGTGGCCTTTCCGCCTTCATTTGCAGCCATTGTGAATGCATCCCAATTGACTTTAGTCCCATGTTTATTTTGTGTGGTTTTCGGTACATTTTGCTCTTGCTCTTTTTTGGGCCTTTGGTTTCAAATCAATTCGAAAACATCCTTTTGCACACAATTTATTCGTTGTGGTCACTGAGAAGTGCAAATATTAGCTTACAATTTGGAATAAGCAAAAGTGTTTGACACTCGGAACTGCGCTTGATTTTTCGCACAAATAAAAGGAGCATATCTCTGCCAGAGAAGGGAAGAAAATATATAGACAAACATATATTATTCCACAGGCTATAGGCACTAAATCGCTCTGTTGCAGCAATGACAACAACTGCCAGTCCGACTACCATGGAGCCAGCACCAAATAAGCTGCCACTCGACTGTCGCCGCGCCCAGCTGACGAGCCCACAACTATGCCGCGGAGCATACTCCAGCGCAAAGGTCCGAAGCTCAAAGAAGACTAGAGACAGCGAGAAAAAGTCGAAGAAAGCTAATAAAAAATGCAGCAGCAGCCTTTGCCGCTGCAACTTATGCAAATTTATTGGAAAATGGTTCGTTATTTTTTTGTACCTCCAGGTACCAAAGGTATTTTCCCCTTTTTGCGAAATGCCTTTGAATACCCTTTTATACCGAAGCGGACCCTTCGCACTTTGATAGAATTTGTCAAGTTCCTGAGTTATCAGACAACAAAAAGTCTTAATCCTTTGCTTTACAGGGCATTCCTCTCCCTTATTGTCTAGAGATATTTTTTGCCCACTGCTATTCTGCATTTTATTGGTATATATCCAACGTATTTTATTGTTTCGAGCCCCAACTGTGGGCGTTCTGGAGAGGAAAGAACGCGCATTTTGAAAGAATTTTCTGGCTGCTTCAGAGGTGAAAATGGAATGAGGCAGAAAGAAAACGCCCACCCGTGTGATATGCAAAAATTTCCACGTTGACTTTCTGCGCTTTCGGAACTGCAGCTGCAGCTTTGCCGTGCATGAAAATCCGCCTTTGAGCCAGGAGAAATGCCATTAATCAAGTTGATTTAAGCTGGGTAGAACCAGAGTCAGGACTAGAGACAACACCAGAGCCAGAGCCAGAGCCAGAGCCAGAGCCATGGTCAGAAGCCAGTAGTTCGCTACTCATTTGCTCGGTTCATTGTTCTATGTTGTGCCATCATTAATTTGTTGGCCAATTGTTTGCCTTGGCTTCGGTTTCATTTGCCATCCAACAACGAAAATGTTTACAGCATTTTGGCCATTGTCACTCCGACCATTTTCCGGTCTAGAGCACAAACTATACGTATTAGTGAGGCACTTTCTAATATGAATTGTTTTGCCTTAAGCTGCTAAGGCGCATGCCTCGGGGGGAATCTCAGACGTTTCAGCATCAGCGTAATTAATTATAGTGAAATTAATTTATTTTGCTCTATTGTACATATCTATGAAGCGTCTTGGAGAGCGTGTTAACGATTTGGCAGAGGATAAGTCGGATTTCTAGCATTGTTTCCCTTGAGGTACCTTCCATTTTGTTTGTAACTAGACTTGCTCCCTCAATGTTCCAATGAATAATCTTTTGATCTAAGAAAAAACCATTACATTACATTTATATGATAATTTCACTCTCCTCGGTGACAAATCAGAGTTTTTAAATTGTGTTTTCCTCTTTGTTGCCTGCCCGTTCACGTTCAACCAAATTACCGCATTTTGAGATGGGGTCAGATTGGGGACACCTGGAATCGTTGGCAACTACAGGCCACGGTTAGATGCGTTGGTTGAGTGGAACGCATCCGACATGGACATAGACATGGACATGGACATGCTAATTTGCATAGAGCTCACACACAGAAACAGAGAACTGAAGTGAATGTTGTAATTTAATTAGCTGCCAGTGCCACTGCCACTGCCACTGCCACTTCACTCAGCGGTTGGTATCCGTTGTTGCTGCCTAATTGAAATTACCTGCAGCAATAAACAGTGGCGGAAGGTGGTGGCCATGGATCCTCGATTTAAATTTCCCAATTTAGCTGTTGCAACAGGGAGCATCCCAGGGCGATTGGGCTGAAAATTGGTAAATGATTTTTGACGATACCCCAAGAATTTTCCATGGGGAGTACATCAAACAAACCGTCAGCAAGTCAATCAATGTTGCGATGTCTGTTCCGAGCCCAACAACGAATATATCACAGCTCCGACACTATTTATTAAAGGTAGCTTCTGATGCTGGCTTCTATCCTATGCTCCTTGTGGAATTAGTCACTCGGGAGAGCACTCCTGCCAGTGTTTGATGCCCATTTAATTATCATAGAAACTCAATTATACGCTACCATATCTAGCACTCATCTGACCATCATATTTTGGCACAAAGGCGGATGGAATGATGGAAGGAAACACTTTTTAATGGCACGCTCGTAAAAATTACAGGCATTCGTGGCAGGTATGCAATCGATCATAATTCAATTTTTTATATCGTTGTTAAGCCCGCTGCGAGCATAAAACTCACATTATACTAAACATCTAATGACCAAAAAGTATGCAAACCGAAATGTATACTGCTGTCGTCCCTGTCCTGGCTGGAAATGGTTACGGCAACGGCAATGGCAACGGCAATGGCTGCAGCGTGCTCCATTATCATCGGCTCGAATCGACTCCATACAGATGGGTGGATGGATGTGGATGGATGCAATGCCATTCTCCGACTCGGCTTTCGTCGCTCTTCGCGCGGAGCTCTTCTCGGGGAGAAGAATGCCGTTAAAATTATACCTTGCTAAAAGGCGAAATTACAAGCAAAGTTAACAAGAGCGAAATCGGCTCATAAAAGTTTTCCATATTAATGAGTTTTTCTCCAACAGCCCTGACTCCTCCATCCATCCATCCATCCATCCATCCATCCATTGAGCACATTAAAACTGTTGAAATGGATGGGAGTTTTGGAAGCTCTCCGTCGGCTGGTGACCAGCTCTTGAGAGTGTCATTGACTGTGCGGCAGCCACTGGAGTTGAGTGAGTTTTCATAAGCCATTTAACGGTCTACAAAGCTGCTGTTGCCCGAAAATTGACTGCACATAGAGGGAGAAAGAGAGAGAGAGGGAGAGGGAGAGCGCTGCTAGCCATCAGCATATTGGGCAAGAGTAAAGTTTAGGCTGATTACTTATCATAATGATGGGCGGGCGTGAAGCCAAGTGATAATTGGGTGATTTGTGTGGTTTCTCGAAACACTAAAAGCAGTGAAAGGACTTACCTATGTATATCTGGCAGCACAGACTAATTTCCTTTCAGTCATCAGCAAATTCATTTGGGATAGCGAAAAGAACAGCTGATGGTAGGGGTGTAAATGGATTTTCACTCTTTAAACTCATATTGCTTCTATATGTATGGGTAAAATGTTCAATATGAAATGCCAACAAGGTTACCATTGACCCGGAAACCAGTGGGAGGCTCCCTCATACGTTGGCTGCTATTTAAGCAACGTAACTTAAAATAATCGCACTCATATATAATCCGAGGCATGCAACTTTCCGATCCTGTGCCTGTGCCAATGCCACACCACACCACACCACACACATCCTTCGTGTATATATGTATATATATAGATGTAGGTCTGCTGCTCCTTAGCATAAGTAATAAATGTACTACGCCGCATGAGAGAAATCGCTTGGAATGGCAGGAAAATAAATTATCGAACTTCGATTTCACTACTTGCTCCTCTCAGGCATCCTGCCACACTGCCATCCGGGCCAGCCAGCCTGCACCTCCCACGCTCTAGATTCAGTTTGTATTTTATGATTTTGTGCGCTCTCCTCCGTCTGGGTCTGGTTCTGGTTCTGGTGCTGGTTCTGGGTCTGTAAAATGTATATGCGAAAAGAAAGAAAGTCCTCGCGCTGCATCCAGACGGATTCTGTCGGATTCTGTCTCTCCTTTCAGTTGATAGTTTCAACTAAATTGATCTTAAATAACATCCATATTAGTGTATTTAATGTTTTTTCTGTGCTCGTTTGTGTGTGCTTCGGTAACCTGAACCCATGAAGGGGTGCCTGGATGGGATCTGATTGTTGGCTCTTGGGGCTTTTGAGGTTAGGCAAATATTATTATTTGTCTGCGTATTAGATTTCAATTCCAGCTTGGGTCCAGCAAGGTCATGCCGCTAAGCGTTTAGGCTAAGCACACACACTCGTACACATTTATCAATGGAATGCATGAAGCAGAAGGTTATATGCGTTGCACAGCCACAAGGCTGTGGCTGATCCATTCCCTTTTATAGTGAGTATCTAATAGTCGAGAGGTTCTAGCTACACCCTTATGTGTTTTTTTCTTCAGCAAATTGAACAATTGAACGGCGTCGCCAGCTCTCAAGGCTAACAAATTGAGCGATGTCGCATGCAGTCGAGTTGAATTCAATTTGTGTTGCATACTTATGGGGGCGCAGAGCTACTTTTTATATGTACGTGTGTGTGTGCCTGTATCTGTATGCGGTTGGGTCCATGTCAGGCAAACGGTCAACCCCGTCTCATTAATCATGCTGGCCTCACACGCACACACACAGAGACAACATGTGACCTCTTTCTCTTTTTGTGTCTGTGCGTCTGTGTCTGCTTTTTATTTTCGTTTTTTGATTAAAATTCAACTTTTGACTCGTGCATTGTAATGGCTGACATCATTTGCTTGCCGCTGTTGACCACCTGTGCCACAAGCTCACCAAGAGAGAGAGAGTGAGAGAGAGAGGGCAGCAGCAGCAGCCACAGCTTTGTGTAACTTTCTCAGTTTAGTAATCTTTCAGCAAAAAACTAAAATGCCATTTTGCTGAGCGAATGCCGCCATACACTTCCATGGGGCGAAGCACGTCTAGAGTTTTAGCTTTCTTTACTCTGGCAGTTAAAACTATATTATTTACGGTCTTGTTTAATCCCCATTCAATTCAGAGCCATTAATGTTTTATGCACTCTAATAAATTCACAAATAAAAGTAAAATTCGTAGTTGATTCGTACTTATTGGAGCTTTTCGACTGGCCACAAGAGTTTTTAAGTCAGTTTCCAATTCATTTTTAAGCTTTAACTTGGTTTGCTACAGTAAAATGCTTTCACATTTCATATTTTTGAGCCTTGGCCATGCCTCTCACAGGCATCCGTATTATAATCCATATGGCCATAATCTGTTAGTGAATGAACTCCATTGAGTACATGGAAAACGGTCTGGTCTGGTCACAAGTTCCCCATTTGATATATTCCATTTTGGTTGGCAACTCGACTTGGCTACAGTTTTGAACTTTCCGTAGGCCGTGTGATATTCGGGCTATTCATTTATTAAAAAAAAGAAAAAAAACGAAAAGAGAGCGAACCTTTATTTATAAAGAATTCATTTTGGCCCGCTGCTCTTTGGGGTCGTGGCGGGGTCTCCAGCATTGTTCAGCTGTCACGTCCGTCATCAGCATCAGCTGTCGGCCTCTGAACCCGGGCCCGGGCCCGGACCTGGACTCAGAACCCTGCCTGCCCTGCTCTGCTCGGACACCGGGCTACGTGCTGTATGCGGCACTCTCTGGCTCTGTGTGTGGTTCAGTTCTAATGTTTTGTTGGCTTTCATTACATGCATTCATTCATTCCTGCTGTTCGCTCACTCAAATTGCCATCAGTGGCAGTGGTCCTGTTTGCATTTGACAAATGACAAACTCCACGAGCCTTGACCCCTCCCGCTGCGGGGTTGGGGGTTACGTAGCTCCGGTCCAACTACTAATGATGTCATTAATTTTGCACAAATTTTAATGCGTTTGCAATTGATTTTCGCCCGCACGCCCGCCCACCAGCCATCCTCCCCCCACTAAAAGCCTCTTCAAATGTTTGTAATAGAAATTGCACAAAAAGGATTCTCTTCTCTCATTTTCCTCCTCTTTTTCGGTGTGTGGGCAAACGAAAGAAAAAGCATTTGCCAAGCAAATAAAAGGAGGGGGCCGCAGCGTCAAATTTGCTTTGGAGCCATGCTAATGCAGCTGCTGCTGCTGCAGCGTCAGCTTCCTGGCTGCCTGCCACTTTGCCCCCGGACTACAACGCTACCACCAATGGCCATGGCAATGGCAAAGGCAGTGGCAGTTGCAGCGGCACAAAAATATTGGCGCTAATTGAGATAAAATACAATTTAATGGGCATGCAAATGGAGAGGGTTTCCCTTTGATAGAAATTCCAAAAAGATGTCTTTATTTTTGTATCTACTTATTACATTTGTTGACTGTTACTTCAGTAAGATATTCCCATTGCCTTGCCGATTTCCAACTCAGATTTTAGCCTTTGTCAGCTTCGAAAATAATTCTCAGTGCTCTTTGGTCTGTTTGATGTTCATAAACTGACTATCGTAGCTATCGCTCGGCAGAACTCGTTATTTGCGTGGCTTGTAAAGTATAAATATTTAAGTCTAAAACAAAAATAGACATTTTTAATATAATGTGGCATAAACACCAATTATACTGGAATTTTTGAGAACAATTAGCTGAACCGCTCCTATCCATCTGCTGCGTTTCAGGTGAGTGACTGAACGGATAATTGTTACGGAAGCAATTGATGCAAAGTAAGGTTTCGCTCAAGCGAACACCTTAAGCATGTGCAGTTTATGTAAAATGAATCATAAATTCAGAGATCTATGCTCTTTGATGGACTTTTAACACTTCTTGTGACTCGGTAATCAGTTAGTAGTAAATTGCCTTCAAGTAGTGCCTTTCCTTGTGATTCAATCAAGGACCTGCTTCGGCTGGCGGGTTTTTTGAACTGTAGCAATCAATTGAATGCTAATTTCCATTATACGGCGTAGTCAGGTGTATATAATGACCATAAATACCGCACAGAGATATGCTCTTAAAAACGAGTCACGAGCAATCTGAGTTCAGTCTTTAATCAACCGTCTAGGAGCCATGATGATTCTGGCGATCCTCTGGATTTTGCTACTAGCCTCTCCGCAGGCGGAGAGCAAGTTCAAGAGCCTCCACTGCAACAGCTTTGACATGGACTATGGGGAGTTTCTTCTGTGCAAAATACAAGCCATCAATCGGTACCGGAACTCGATCAGCATTTCGTATCTGAACAAGCACACAGTGCCCAGTCACTTGACCGTAAGTTGTCCAACATTGAATGATTTTGAATGTCAATTTACCCTTAACTCATTTTCTTGCAGGTTCGCTTGGAGTTTTTCAAACGTGCTAATGGCTGGCGCCCTTTTCTGTACAACATCACGCTGAACGTATGCGATTTCTTGAATAGGAATAAGACCAAGCCCAACAGCCACAACAGGATGATCTTTCGCCTAGCTGTGGCCTACCTCATACCCTATATAACCCGTAGTTACTCCTGTCCTTTTATGGTGCGCTCATGTTACGGATTATTCATCCATTTTTGCCATAAATTCGCAAGTCTTTCTCTGTTTTCATATCTCAGGCCAATCAGGTACTTAAGCTTGTGAAACTGGAGTTCGATGTGGAGAAGTTCCGCACTCGTTTCCCCATCGAGACGGGCGAGTACGCACTGCAGTTTAGTTTGTATCACAAAAAGATACTTAAGTATACGGTTAATGGCTCCATGGAGTACTCCAACTACAGAGAGCACTGAAATCAATAAATTCGATAATGTATTCACATTCACAGAAAATAGTAAATGGAAGGCCGTTTGGAATTATAATCCAAAATAGTTCTTCTAATAATTCAGATTTAATACCGAAACGGTTGAGCGGGCTCCTCTGTATCTGGAATCACTTAATCGTGAAGCGATGCCAATTATCTAATTAGCCTTTAAGTACATCGTTTTTCGATCCATGACGGCTCAATGAGCCCCAAAGATGTGCAACAATAAGGCATTAGGCTGTGTGATTGGAGTGAAAAATCCACCGTTCCACCATGGGCACATATTCCCTTCTTTTGGCACAAATAACACTCTTTTATGAAAGGTATTTCTGCATTTACTTCTTTTTATAAATAAATATATTTGTTGCGCTTAGCGCCTATATTTATGGGGTATTTTTGTAGATGTCTCTGCAGCTCTTTTCATGCTCTCCTCGTAATTTCATAGTATCTTTTGGCTGCCAACATTTATAATAATTTGAAAGAATCGTCCCCCCTCGCTGCACTAAAAAAAGCTCATCGCTCAATGTGCCAATTGTCAGGACAGGGGGAGGACAACAAGAGAGAGAGAGAAGGGAATCCTTCGTTGTAGCCAGATGTGGCAGAACAAGAGACAGACCCGACCCAGCAAAGACAACACAACACGACTGAAAATTTACTGCATTTTTCGCCACACAGTTTCCCAGTTTCCACAGTTTCCACAGTTTGTTTGTTCAATTTTCAATATGCATTTGCAGGGCCATGCCGTGCCGTGCTGTGCTGTGCTGTGCTATGCTGTGGCAAAAGAAGGAATCAAATCAAACAACAAATAAGCAAATAAGCAAACAAGCAAACAAACAAACAAGCAGCAATGAAGCTGTTTCCCTGTCTTGTTTCATATCTCTGCCAAACTGTGGCATCCACAGCCACTCCACTCCACTACACTCCACTCTATTCCCCTCAACCCTCTGCTATCCCCTGAATCACTTAACCACAAAAAGCTAAAAACTGACAAAACGAATGGCAGAACCAATTGCTGCGAATTGCGGTCAACAGTTTTGATTGTTTTTGTGGCCATGCTAAGGGTGCCCATAGTCCACGTTCCGCAGTCCACTGCCACTTCTACTTGCAACTGCTGTCTTTTGGCGGTTGTTAAACAAGGCCAGCAGTGGGCCACAGCAGTGGGCCACACTCGAACGGGAATCATTCACAGTGAAACATTCGGAAATTGCTCAACTTTTGCTCGGCTCTTGTTATGCACTTACAATCAATTTGCGGACATAAATTCAGCTGCCACGCCCAGCACTACGCATCTTGTGCACGTCTGTGCGAAGGGAAATAAAAACCAGGATCACCACATCCACGACCATTCAAATCCGAAAACACTCAAAAAAAAGAAAAGAGAAACACAAATAAGCTAAGAAAAGCTACAACATAATGGCGTCGCTTTACAACCCTTTGCTGCAACAAATAAAAATTTATGGCTTCGCTAAGAGTGGAGCAACACTCGCACACATGCACGGAGCAGATGTATGCGTGTGAGAGAAATTCTGCGAAATAATATATTGGCTAATAATCGCATGATAATGCCGGAGGATTTCTGCCCGGCTGCGGCAAAAGTTCTCGCCCACTCTTGGGACCCGCTCCCCTTTCGGGAGCGGCACTCAATAATGCTGCTGTTTATTGGGTGGAATCGGAAGGGGCTGGCTGGCTTAATGGTGGAATTTTGGAACTTTGGAATGGTGGAATGGTGGAATGATGGGGGCGTGCCAGCATTAATAATGACAACTCGTTTATGGCCGCATCAAAATGGAGCTCGATGGCCGGGCTTACAAGGGAGACGGGACGCGAGATACACCATTTGGCTCACCCCCATCCTAATTGCAGTGGAGTCCCAGAAGACAACAAAAAAGGGATGTCTGTATGTTGGCATGGCCCTGCGGCAAAAGTCTGATAAGCCAAGGAAGATAAAAAAAGAAGAGAGAGAGTGTAAGAAAAACATTGCAAGAGTTGCATTTAAGTGCAGTTCTCACATCCTGCATGTCCTTGGCTGCCGGCGAACAGCCCGAGTGACGGAGCACGGGAGTACGTACGGATAAGTGCCCACGGATAACTACACCCTGTAAGTGGAGTGCATGTACATAAAAACTTATCCCGGCCTTATTATCTACGCTCTCTCAACGAGAGTGAGTGAGGGACAGGCACAGGCACAGGCACAGGCACAGCTTAAAGGGAAACTCTGTCTCCGGCGCTTCCTGGAACTTGAGATTAAAGATGCAGCAACAGAAATCGATCTTAAAGCTGCTAGAAATTGTAGGGTAGCCAGTCTTCGTTTTCCTGTGGCACTTGCCACAGTTGGCTTGCTGATTGCTGCTGGTTCACCATCATTGTTGCACTGCCAGTGGCTGGTACAACTTTCCAGCAACTTGCAACTTTGAACGCTTTTAGCTGTTGATAGTAGCCAGAAAAGTTTTGGGGCCAACCCGTTATCTGCTGTTAGCTGCCTTGTCCCACCTCGGCACGTGCAAAAGCCCTAATTATGACACAAGAACTGGTCCCCCAGTACCAACGCTCCACAGAGCAAACTATTTAGCTTATAGTTACTTCAAAAATCGTTTTGTTTACGCTTTCCAGCTGAACCTCCACACACCCCGCACCCTTACACTTGTCCGTCCGCCTGCTGCTACTCCTCTGGCTATGCATTTTTCATGGCATTTGTCTGAAACGCTTTCATTCTGCGCGGCGTCAGGGAACAGGAAACCGAAGAGGCACGATTTAGAAGGCATTCCGACTGAGTGATACCCGCTACACCAGTAAAATGTATTCAAATATAGTCTTTCAAGACAGCAGTTGCATGTCTTTAAGCAGCTTTATTCCCCCTTGGAATACACAAATATAAATCATATTCCACTGCCAGTTGAAACCATGATATACCCTTGTATTCTGCCAAATACCTCGTATGAGAATAGAGCGGAGAAAGAACGAGCACATTTCAAAAACATAAACGCACAAAATGTGTCAACCGCAATATGCTCGCTCGGTGTGTAAACAGGGCGGTGGTGGCGGCGACGGCGGCCACATGCGGAAATCACTAAAGGCATTTCCGTGCAGCAGCAGCAGCAGCATCAGCAGCAGCAGCAACAAATGCTATAAAAATCACTCCGTCACTCCTGCTCCTGCGGTCGCACACCTACACGTCCATGCGAGCATATAGTATGTGTATAGATAAGCCAGCCAGGATAAACGAGCGTTAGACTGGAGCCGAGGTCAATGGGTTGTCCTGTCAGTCGATGTGGATGCGATGTGGTGCCTTAAACGCCAGAGATGATCGCGTGATTTTCATTGAACAAAAACTTACTCGTTTAGATGCGGTTTCTGCGGCTCCTTACCATATGTGTTCCTTCAAAAAATATTCTTTATTCCATGCGCTGAACAACGAGATTATGCATAAACTTTCAACCCGTACGTCATGTGCCATGAGCAGAAGTTTCATTATTCTAACGAGTATGAGCCTCGCGCGGTGCACCTCTAGTTTTGGTTGTTCCATGGCTGGTATCCTGGTCTCCCACTTTTTGTTTCTCACAAATGTCAGCCATACTTGTCATAATACAAGCCACACACACATGCGAATGGAGGAGGAACCCATAAAATGCCGCAACACTTTGGCTCCGAGTCTCAGGCATTCCGAATGCCTCGAACCAAACCTGACAGCCCCACACCCACATCCACATCCACACAGACTAAGGATTTTTCATGCTTATAGCCGCTGTCGTATGTGTGGAATATTTCTAAAGGAATCCCACCAGCACCCCCCAAGAACTGAGCTACCCCCCATTCGGCATTCGGGACTCATCCATGCAAAATATGCCAGCATTATAAAACTTCAATCTACTCTAAAGAACTTGTTTATGCCTGCCTCGGATATGGGGGCGGAATGTTTGCCTGTTTGCCATCTTCTGTGGCACACAGTTCACAGCTGGCTCGATGCCGAATAGTTTGCTTGAATGTGTTTAAATCGTTTGCTCGCCTCACATTCGCTCACACGCTAAGCTCAGATTTGCAGTGTCTGGCCGAAGCTGTGGATTTGCATGACAAGATGCTGATCAGTGCAGGACTAGTATTTATTTTTCACGAGTATCTTTTCATGTCCAGACTGGGACTAAGCGCAAAATCCCTCGAAACAGAGTGTAAACAACACAAGGCGTAGTCAGAACGCCTTATATTATTTTAGATCTGATTAAATTGGTTTTGCATGTGAAATTTCTATTATAATTACATTTTGCTTGAATATGTTGTTGATTTTCCTTTGCTCTTTAACATTTTGGCTCAATAATCCAATCTTTTCTCAATGAATTGATTAGAACCAACCGGACTGTCTGTCATTTCATTGCCGAAAAAATCTCCATGAATATTTAGATCCAATTCCGTAAATTGCTTTTCCTGAGCAGAGGCCAATAACCCAATCCCCAAAACGAAACGAAACGAAACGAGACGATTTAGTAGTCCAGCAACAATTTTAAATAGTATTAAGTTTCCACTTGAAAGTTTTATTCTTATTCGATTGATGAAATTACAAAGTAATCAAAGCGTAATAATAGACTTAAACAAGGCCCCCAAGATGCAGAGGCGGGAACAATGCAAATGCATTGCAATATGCGTATTCATATGTGTAAATGCATAAATGTATGTTTGTATATCCTGGCATTTATGATACAAAAGTTATGCAATAGAATTGCTGTAAGTACAAAACAAATAAATGGTTGGAATTCCTTTACTCATTTTCCATAGTATTTGGCACAAAGAACAACTTAGAGTACATATAACTAAGGAATTTTGTGGGTTTTTGGTTTTTTTTTTTTGTCAGTTGCCAGCCGTATGGGTGGGGCGGGGCGACTTGTGAAAGTATTTACAATGAGAATGTATAAAGTCAAAGTTCGCATTTGCATTGAATAAAACATCCAACGAAAAAATCTGGGCAGACAGGGGAATGCACTTTAAGAGCATTTTTGCTTAAAGCTTACAAAAATGCCAAAGTGTTGTCGGAGAAACAGAAGTAGAAGCAGAAAAACAAAATAACGAAAACTAGACAAAAATTGTATTTCTATTTATTCTGGCATTTCCCTCTCTCTCTCACTCTATTTCACTCTCTCTCTCTCTCTCTCTGTGACTCTCCTTGGATCTGGTTGCTTGAGTGGAAATATAAAAATGACTTGGTTTACATCCACAAGTCCACATCCGCGGAGGAGCACGAGAGCAAACTGGTCACGCAACATCCTAGACAAAGTAATAACACTTGACGCACGTCTGAGCTTCCTGCTTCTGTCCCTGTCCGAGAACGTGCCCGGAGGAGACGCTCTGTGGGCGGGTCTCAGTCCCAGTCCAAGTCCAGTTTCTGGCCAGGTGGTGAGAACTAGACGAAACTCTCCTGACGTGTTAAATTGAATTTGAGCAGCGACGACGACCCCTTCGTTCTGACACTCGAAACAGAATTGGAGTTGGAGCTGGAGCTGGAGCTGGCGCTGGTCTGTGCCTCGGGCGTTTGATTCCCACTACTGAAGGTTCCTGTGGCCGTGGCTGAAACTGTCGCCTCGCTGACCAACAGCATCTGCTCCTGCTGATGTGCCTTGAGCAAATGTCGCGCCAATTGCGATATATCCCCCGCAAAGCTGCCATCCAACTGACCAGCAGAAGTGACGGCAGGGGTGCCTGAGCCGGAGCCGGAGCCGGAGCCGCAGCCAGAGGCGGAGGATTTTGGCAGAGCCAGAGATTGACGCAGCAAATCGGGCAGATGCCACTGCTCCAGCAGCTCGGCGCCAAGGGTGGGCGAGTCGTGGGCCAGACGCGTCAGGGTGTGCAGAATGGTCTTGATGCTGCGGCGCTGGGCATCGCATTCGGCACGTGATCCGTAGGTCTTGTAGAATTCCGTTTGGTAAACGGACGTGATGAAATTTATGATGGTGCCGTTGGCCAAGTGGCTGTGGCACTTCTTGTTCAGCGACATGTTATGCAGCATCCCAACGATTTGCTCCTGTGTATAACGATATAAAAAGAAGACGGGAGAGATGTTGATGAGCAAAAAATAAGCGACTCAAGCAGCAAGAAAGTATGGAAGATGGCGAAGGGAGAATCGAGTGTAAGGCGGCTGGACGGGTGGGGCGGGGCTATGAAGAATCGTGGCCAAGCTGGGGCAAAGAAATCGTTTTGCAAATGCACAAATAAATTTTACGAGCCTGCTGCCCCCGCCAGGATGCTTTCAATAAAATTGCTCAAAAATCAAACGGGGCTGCAGCACATCGAACTCCCCTATCGGGCGAGGCACTCCCTTTTCTTCGGGAATGACAAATGGGGAAATGGGAAAAGGAAAATGTTTTGCTACTTACATAGAGGAACACACTGATGCCGCAGCTCTGGTGCTCGAGTGTGGCTATCAGCCGGAAGATGGCCTCGTTGGACATGATGGAGTAGTGGGAGGTGACCTCCATGCGGCTCAGGTTGTTCAAGGCCGCAGCGCACAGCAGCAGGGTCTGGGCACAGCAGTCGGGCTGCAGGAGGTCGGCCAGGCCGGCGACTAGGGACTCGGCGCAGTCCCTCAGGCCGGGCACCCGGTGCTCGGGTCCGTGCCAGGCGGCCGTGATTTGGGCCAGCAGAGAGACTGCCTCGCGACGCTCAATGGCGCCTCGCTCCCCAGCGGCCTCCACCTGGAGAATGTCTCGCAGGATCTCGATGCCGCCACAGCCGCCCAGCTGGTTGATGGCCTGCGGGACGCAGCAGAGCGTGGCCAGTGCACGCAGGGCGAGGGCGCGCACAGAGCTCTGCTTGTGGTCCAGCACGATGACGAGCAGTGTGCGCACGGCCTCGTTTTGGACAAAGGCGTCCGAGAGCGAGGCGAAGCCTTCGTAGTCGATGCCCATCAGAGTGGCCACCATGTTGATGTTGGCGCGAAGCAGCAGGTCGCAGCGGCTCTGCTCGATGCTCAGCACGAGGACGCGCACCAGGCGCTCGAAGATCAGGCGCAGGGTGATCAGGGTGTGCCGCTTCAGCAGCTGCACATCCTCCAGCAGCGACTCCAGACTGATGTAGTGCTGGCGCTCCAGCGAGTACCGCGTGTCCCGGCTCACCGTGCGGATCTGCTCGAGATGCTGCTCGTAGCGCCGTCGCTCCACCCGCGCCTCGTTGAAGAAGATGGCCCGCCGCTCCAAGGTGCCAACGAAGTCGTCGAGGTGGCCCAGCAGCTGTCCTGCTCCGGTCAGGGCCTCGTTCAGAGTGGTGGCCTGCATGCCACTGAGCACTCGCTCGCTGCGCTCAAAGTGCGCCTGCAGGGCCAGCGACTGCTGCTGCAGCTGGCGGACCAGCTTGGAGACGGCGCTGGTGGTGATGGTGAAGTTCTTGTATGCCTCCTGGGCAATGGACTTGTGCTGGAGCGTGCACATCACCTCCTGGTCCACGTTCCAGCGCTGCTCCTCCATCCAGCTCTCCACTGGCGCGGGCTGGGCCCTGTGCGCCTTCTTTGTGGACTTGCCTCTGGTCTTGGGCGTGCTCGTGCTGGCGGTGAAGCGCACAGCGGCGGGCATGCGCAGCGGGGAGAGCAGGCCGGGGAGCAGTGTCTCCTCCGGGTCGCCGCTGCCGCCAAAGGTCACTGTCTCATTGTTGTACGGCGGCGGGGCCTCGCCCAGATACACGGTTTCATTGTTGTACGGCGGCAGTGGCGCCTTCACATCATCTTCCTCGCTGGCCGAAAGCTCTTCCGGCTCGGGCTTGGGCTTGCGAGCCAGTCGCCTGCGGCGTCGAATGGCCGGACGTGGCGGTGTGGCGGACTCCTCTGCATCGCCGTCCAGCTTCAGGCTGTCCAATTGATTAAACAGGCGACTGCGGCTGGCCTCTAGCTCCCCATCCACGTCGTCCTCCTCTCCTGTGGCAGCCTTGGGCGTCCTCTGTCCACTGGTGAACGAAATGCGGCGCGTAACGCTGACCAGCGGCGAGTAGAAGGAGGAATTTCCCACCCTTCGCACCACAGTGGGCGGTGTGGCCACGGAATGGACGGATCCAGGCGAGGCCGTGGGCGTTTGTTGTTCATCTGGCGGCGCCTTTTGCAGTTGCTGTTGCAGCACCAGCTGGTGGGATTCCTCATTGTCCGAGAATCCCGAATCCTGCAACAAGTTCAACATTTAGCATGGGGAATAATACGGAAAACCTTTGATATCGAATGAAGTATCCTTGAAGTGGCGATAAATCGATTTTTAGATAATTCGATCAATGCCTCTCGTTTCAATTTCCTTCGAATCATGGCTCACCTGACTGCGTAGACTGCCGGGGCTGTCCTGCTTGTGCCACGACGATATCTTGGAGATGTTCTGCTCATCGTCCACCTCCTGGATGCAGGACAGGTTGCCCAGAAGCGATGTGGGCTGTCTGTGGTTATTGTTGCTGTACTGCGAATAGAAGCCGCCGCTGGTTAGGGAGGAGAGCGATGGCAGCGACGAGTGCTCCTGGCTGTCGGATCCCCACCAAACCTTGCTGTAGCTCCGCTGGAAGGACATGCCTGTGAAAAGGGGACAAACAGGAGATGGAGGAAATCAGTGATGTTCATCAATTAAATAAATTGGCCTCATTCATTTAATGGCCTTAAATTCATTAAATTTAATGCAATTGCCGCCTCGATTCGCAGACTTGACACCACCAGGGGTCAGGTCATTCGCCTCCTTCCTGCAGACAGGACTCTCGCAATGTTGCAGGGTGGAGAGTGCACACACATGCCTGAGCATTGGCTTAATATCCGTTGCAAAAAAATTAAATTTCCGCCCCGACGATACAAATCATTATTTGAATCAATGAAATGCTCTGAGACCCAGTCACCCCGCCGCCACCTGAGTAACATTTCGTATTTAAATGTACATAAATATATTTATGTAAATATAAGTTTAAGGCGAGAGCCAAGCGGCAGCCAAGAGTTGAGTCCACATTTAGGGCCATCAAAATGACATTTGGCATGTGGCCCAGGACACTCTCTAGACTCTAGACTCTCCTCCTGCCCGCTCTTCCTCTGTATATATTATTGTACAATAATTTCCAAATAATTGATGTGAGTGCCACAAATTGTGGGCATTTATGTAGATTTCACAGCCCTTCCCCCCAAAATCTGTAGAGCGACACCTGGCGGTGGTCTGTGTGGGTGTGTGTGTAACGGTTTATGCAAATGTAAATGAAAATGATTTTTGGACAAGCATTGTGTGTGGCGGGGACAGGGACAGGGACAGGGACACTGACTCCTCCCGTTTCTATTATGCAAATGAAATAAACTAATTATCCTGCAAAACAATTTTCGTGCGACAACCCAACCCAGAGAACCAGAGTCGACTCGAGTACAGTCAAATATTCGGGTTTCATTTTATGTTGTTTTATGTTGCTCCGTGGTTTTTGCACTTTGCAGCTTACATATTTATTAATGTTTGTTTATGGGCCAGGCCCATAATTACACAATGCGTGGGGGGCAGTGTGTTCCTCCTACGTGGAGTATTTTCAACTATTTGTAATATGCATGAGTGGGCCGAGTTGATTTTGCATGCCATGCGCCCCAACCTCCCCTTTCTCTCTGGCCTTCCTTTTCCTCCTCTGGTATAGCAAATATTGACAAAGTGCTTGTTTCAAGCAAACAGCATGTCGATACATTTTTTTAAGCTCTGTACTTCCCTCTGTTCGTTCCCCTGTCAGGCCTGTCCCTAGGGTGCGGTTATTGTATGAATTAAGCAATTAATTAAAATTATATTCAATTAGTGCACAAAGTGCATTGCAACTAAAAAAGAGCAGCTAATATTTACAGTACAATTCGTTTTTTTTGGCTTTAAATTAAAATTAAAACAATTCTAACGCATTTTTTAAAGCATTTTTATGCCCTTAAATGGGGATAAATGAGACAGGATCAGGATTTTATGGACTATCGGATACCTTTTGAAATTTTTCCCCGAACGCAACTACAATCCTTTGTACGTACATGGCTATAGGGTATCTCTACATTGTTTTTTACACTTTGAAACAACACGAGTCAATCGACTTTTGTTGTCACACATAATAAGCTAATGGATGTGCGCAAAAAACTAATGAGACAGTGGTTTCAAGGGGAGAACAATGATAAAAATGTGTGACAAATCCTTCCCGCCACATTGCAGGGTATATAAATTAAAAGCAACGTGCTTGGTCCATGGGCTAATTAATGCAAGGCTCTTTCAGTCCCAGTCTGGCAGTCCCAGTACCATCATACATCTCCATCCCATCCCATCCCATTGCCAGAGCCCTGTCTGGGATAAATCGCCTCTGCTCTCGCCCAATAAATACTCCACAATTGCCACCGGCCAAAAGAGGCTTAACAATGCTGCAAGGCGATAAAAATTAACGATACTTAATACCAATATTGAAAGTCATTAAGTGATTTATGGGCAGGAGCCGTGGTCCGACCATGTCGCCGGTTTAATGGCTTCTGGCACATACACAGGTTATTCAGTTATGTAAAATATATAGATTTATTCTCGTTAAATATGTATATACACATGAGCATCTCTTAGAATACGTAAACGCACTTTATAATACAGAAAAACAAACAGACGCGCGCACCACACAAACATAGACAACAACTGAGTTTTGGCTACATTTTCCTAATCCATTTCCCACTCCATTTCGCACCCAAATAATTTTCGTTTCTCAATTTTAAACCAAACTTCGGTTAAGGCCACACACAAAACAAAAAAGTCATTGAAAGGATAGAATGGAAAAACAGATAGAATTGCAAAATGAAAGCAAAATAGAATAATTATACATTTTAATGGGCAGAACGGTAAACATTTGTTGTTGCCTCTGCCCCAATGTCTGTCTGTGTGTGTTTGTGTGTGTGTTTTGCTGGCGGCAGCATAGGTGGAGAGGGGGTGCCAATTAGGAGAGGCGCCACATAAATTTTAATATCGAATATACGTATTCGTTTTCGTTTAATCAAGATAAACGAGCGCCAAAGCACACAATTTTTGCAACAAAGTCAAAAGAGTGGAAGGCACGCGAAAACATCGATTGAAGATACACATACAGGTACACACACACACACACGCACACACACTAACATACAGATGCACACACTCAGGCAGCGGTAAGCAGCGGATCTAATTCCGCTCCACTCTTTTTTCAGTGCGGCAAATCGTTGAGCACCAGCGTAGACGTGAAACTGGGCGTCTGAAGGATTGCCGTCTTTGTGGTGGTCGTGGTGGTCATCGCTCCAACCTTCCCATTTGTGTCCGCATGAACCAACTGGCCGCCTGCGTTGGAGAGCTGCTGATCCTCCACATAGCCCACCGTCGTCACCTGAACACTGGTCTTGGTGAGGCGATGGCTAATGCGCTGCTGCTGCAATGGCGAGCGCGTCGACTCGTCGTCGCTGTAGTCGCTAGCCAAGGCGCTGCCTGTCCGACCGGAGCTGTCGTACGAGTACTGAGTGTGGTAGGTGTTGCTTGGCTCTCCGCCACCGCCACCAGAGACGCGACCCAGCTCCGACTGATGCTCCTCCCCGTGGTTGTTGTTCGTGTGGCTGCGATTCTGAAGCGTTGTCGTGGAGGCGGCAGTGATGTCCTCCTCGGATATGTCGTCGAAAGCTGGCGGGGGTGTGGACATGCCCGACATCATGGTAAGGACGCCCGGCCGTCCCGATCCACCGGTGGGAGTGTTCTGCGCCGGCGTGCGCGTCTGAGGGGTGCGCAGAAGCTGGCTGGCCGATGTCTTGCGCTTGGAGGGGGAATGTTTCAGTGGAAACGTGGGCGTCTTCTTGAACACCTGCTTGGCCATGGCGTCCTGGAAGCGCTTCGCGTAGAAGGAGGGCCGACACACCGACACCGTGTCCCCGTTGTAGAGGATGCTCTTGAATGTGTGCTCCAGCTTCTTCTCCAGGCGGTACGACTGCAGAATGTCGATGATGCCGATGTACAGGATGAGCCGTTCGTCGTTCTCGGATCGGGCGGGAATGCCGCCGGCCGGCACATCCTCGTCCTCCTCCAATGTCACATCCATGTCGGCCGTGATCGACTCCATGGCCGTGGAATGGGCCACCAGACGCTGGCGGTTCATGCTACGCGTCCGATTGAGGGCCGCCCCCGAGGTGCCCGGAATGGAGGCGTAGGAGGCCACGGCATGCAGCTGATTCTGGTCCGCCTCGGGGGCGTCATCGTCCAGGTGGGCATTGGAGGAGGCGCTCTGCGCGGCACTCTCCTTGCGCTGCAGCTTGGCCCGCGCATTCCGAATGCGTTCCTCGCGCTTCTCCTTGGCCGCGATGTCCAGGTTGTGGATGCCCACCAGCAGCGAGTAGTCCATGATCTGGAAGCTCTCCAGGACCATGCAATCGCGCTGGATGGTGCGCATCAGCGCATTGTACTTGTCCGTCTCGAGGAAGATGCCGTTCGGATGGTGCTCCGCAAAGTCCAGGTCCTTGAAAGTGGGACTGGCCTTCTGGCGCTCCGCCTTGGAGGCCTTGCGCCGGAACGACGAGCCCTTCAGGTCGTACTTGCAGTGCATCTTGATGTCCGACGGCAGCAGATTGTTCATCGCCACCAGACGCACGTTTTTCGAGTTGTAGTGGAAGCAGTAGAGTCCAAAGAACTTGGGCAGCAGCGTGCGCGGATTCTGGGAGAGATTCATGTAGTAGCCGGGCAGCAGCTTCTGCAGGAACTCGCACTCCTTCTTCTGCACCGTCTTGATGATGAACTCGTCATCGTCCGTTAGGTAGAAGATGGACCCTGAGGCCCCCGGGTTGGACAGCTCGACGAGCGGGGAGGCGCACATGGACATGAGGAAGTCATCGGGCGCGATTCCGAACAGGTCCCGGAAGTAGCGGAAGGCGATTGGGGCGTACACCTTGAACCGGAAGTCGCTGTAGTGGTGCGCCGGCGTGATCGAGGAGCCGTCAGGCGGGAACGAGATGGTCTCCATCTCCCAGAAGTCGTTCATCAGCAAGTCTCTCTTCGGCTTGCTGGCCAGGCTGCCCACCGTGTGCTGGATGCCCAGCTGTATGGAGCCCATGATCTGCTTCGACTGGATCTTCTTATAGGTCACCTCCCCGCCCTCGGCCACCCGCCTGTGGCCGATCTTCTTCTCTTGCTTGCCGCCCGTGGTCGAGGGATTGCGCGACACGCTAGCGTCCAGCGTGGAGCTGGCGCTGCGCAGCTTGTTCGCCGGCGTCTGGTTGGCCGCGATGCTCTGTAGCTCCTGCTGCAGCAGGACCGTCGACTCCAGGCCTCCGTGGCCCAAGGCCGCCTCCCGGAAGAGTTGTCTGGAGGTGCCGGGCTGGGCATTCAATTGCGGTGTCGGCGGTGACTGCGTGGGCGTCGGAGTCCTGGGGCTGGCCTGCAGGTCATGGATGGAGTTCACCGAGCTGCTGGTTGCCAAGGCGTGATTGGGGGTCAGCAAATGTTTCTGCTCTGGCTCTCCCTCTTCCAATTCAAGCTCCGCTTCGGATTCGGTTTCCCTGTTGGGTTCCGATTGTGGCACCCCAAGTTCCAGTTCCGGTTTCAGTTTCTCTTCGCCCATGGGCCGGAGTTCGAGCTCCACACGGGTATCCATCACTCTTTCTTTCTCTCGTTCTGCATTGCGGTTTGAAGGTTTGTGGGTGGAAAAAAGCGGGGGAAGAGAAAGAAGAAAAAGAAAAACGGTTGTTGCAATGCTTCTCAAACTGTACCAAAAGCAACAGCGCTTTCAATTGCAGCTCTCTGTCTCTGTCTTTTTTCAGTGTGTGAGTGTATGGGTGAGTGTATGCATGAGAGGGAGTGGGCAAGAGTGACTGCGTGAGTGATTAAGCCAAGGCAACAATCGTCACGTTCGCCCTCATTGAACACTGCTTTGTATGGTTGTGCGGTCTCCCTCCCACTCGCTCCAGACTTTCAAGAATTTTTAGCTTATCTTTTGTTTATGCAATGAGCAACAAAAGCAACAGAAACATCAAGGCAAATATTTTCTTTTATCTGTAATTAAAATCAATTAGCACACAGTGCTACTAAAACTGTCTACAGCTACATATGTATATCTCTCAAACTGTGCAAAACGAGAAATGTATTCCCATCACGCGAAGTCACAATTTTTGCGGCCATTGCCAAAACCATAAAACCGATATGCAATTCATAACTTTGATTGTTTGCACATGGGAATTCCACACACACGTGCACACATATGCACGCAAAACCCGGCGGACACGAACGGACATGCACACACATTCACTCGAAATTGAAATAAACAAATCAATGGCAAACGTTTTCTAAAAACTCAAACAATTATGGCAAAAATATATCCAAAAGTTGTTTATTATAGGAAAGTCATTATATTTGCAGCTTGTTTCGGGAAAAGTGGAAAATGAAACCAAAATATGGTTACGCAGGTGGAGGCGGGCTTGGTTTAGGGGGGACTTGCTGGCTCGTGTGCGTTTATTTTCGGTAAATTGTCGCTAGCACGGATACAACAGCATCTCCTATATGTATATTTATTTGCCTTTCATCTCGATTTTGTTCAATAACAACGGAAAGTTTTTCCCCTCTACATTTATTTAGTGAATGAATTAAAAATACATACATATCTATATATTTTTCTCTATCTGTATCTGCAAGTGTGTGCTAATATACATACATATGTTTCCACAAATTCAGATTAGCCAGAAAATTATTAATATCATCGCTGATTTTTTAATTAATAGCCGAAGTAAACGAGTACAAATAATTTGACTACTCAACAGTGGCTGTAAAAGCGACTGCAATTGAGACTGTTAACCTTAACAGTGCCTTGGAAAAGCTGTTAGATATTTGCTGTTGTTTCTGTTGCTTTAACCTCTGATTGTTGCTGTTGGTTCGCCTTGGGTCATAGTTTTCTGGTTATGAGCTTGCAATTAAAGCGCTTTGCTTTTTTCATAAATTCATTATCGTACTTACACAGCGACTGCTCGAGTAATGGGAAGGGGGTGTGGAAGGGAAGATACCTCTGCTGTTGCCAAAGGTCAGACAGACAGACAGAGCGAAATCCAGCAGTAAGTACAAATATAGGCTCTCTCGCTCTCTCTTTTCCTTCCGCTCGCTCTCTTTGTGTATCTGCTGATGATCAAGGCGCGTTATGTTTTCCTTCTCCTTCTGTGTGTTTTGTGGTTGGGGTGGCTCTTCCTTGCCCTCTTGTGGTTGTTTTTCTTGTTGAAGTTCCCTTTTCGAAATCCGCTTTCAGTCGTCGTTGATAGATTGCTTTCATTATTTTACACAGCAATCTGAACGAGTTCTCTGTGCGTATGTGTGTGTGTGGGGATGAGACTTCTGATGACGTCACGTGCGGCAATCGACAAATTCCTGTTCAAAGCCGCTGCGGCCAGCGCATTTTGGCGTTTTCCCGCACATACACACGAACACACATCAACGAACACTTTCGCGATCGCCGGAAAAATTACGCAAATAGGTTCACAATTTCACTGCAACTTCCGCCCGATCCGCGAGTTTATTTCATCAATTTATGGCTACACAAACTTTTCAACAAAGTGAAAATATATTTTTTTTCTCGCATCCCACAGCTGGCCAAGTCGTTCGCGCAGTTAGGGATGTGATGTATATATCGATACATATTATTTGATGATAATATGTGATATGTTATATGTGAAATACTGAAATCGCAGCAAATCGACACTACAGGCTCTATCAAAATTCACATCGCGCGACTTTTTGCTGTATATCGGTATTTTTGTGCGATAAACGGCTCACTTGAATTAGTCATTCGCGCACTGACTCATTGCGGTTGTCAGAGCAGAGCAGCACGATGGGCTAGAGCAGGCCAACAAAAGGTTGGCACGAAGTGTTGTTAAACGGCAAACAAGTGGCGGCCTCTAGCATTACGCTACGTGTATAATACATGTAGAATGTTTTCGAGCGCGTGTAAAAAGACACTAGAACAAAGGTAATTTAATTTTGAAAAATGATTGCTCTACGACCAAACGAAATGCGAAAATCTAATCAGAGCACCTCCTAGCCAGCGGCGAAATAATCCAATTAGATTAGAGCTACCGCAAGACTGAAGCCCGCCAAGTAACTGACCCTCGCCACCGACTCCTCCACCATGGATGTCTGGCCACTTTTTGGGGGTGTGGGCGCCGGTCGGCTCATTAGCACGCCCCGTCCCTGATTAAAAACCGCCCCTTAATCGATATTTATGGCCACCAGCCATGAGTAATTCAAATATACGGTGCTCATTAGAGGCCAAGGCGAGGAGATGGCATTAAAATTGTTTAGCCGGCAATCCGGTTCCAGGGAAAACGCTCGTTACAGCACGACTCCCAAATTGATTTTAATTGGACGTGTGTTTAATAGTGTACAAATTGATGTACATTTAGTGCTTACAAAATCGAAAATGTGGATTATTTCATTTTAAATACCGTGCCCAAAGGCCCATCAATGTGATTGCTTTTTATTAATTAAGAACAAAAGGCAAAACAGAATTCATATGCAAATACATAACAACATAACAAATGGAGATGTTAGCCAGCAAGTTTCGGCCCAAACGAATTTCAAATTTATTCGCCAATTAATACTTTAAGGTGAAACGGGCCCATGGAGAACGAGAGGAGGGGGGGGAGGTTCATAATTTATGCCCTGCACAGAACAGAATAGCACAATGACAGGGACAACAACAGCGACGACAGTGACAGAAGGCACAATCACAATGAACGGAACTTTTCCCATATTTGATATCCATTCAAAAAAGGGGCAGAAAAGAAAAATGACTGAAAAAACAACAAAGAAACGTTGGATACTCTAGCCAGATTGATAGTTTTTATATTACATAAAGTCATAATTATTGTCAACTGATAAGGAGAAGACCTAAAGTCTACAAAAGAGCATACGAGCGGAAGGCAGAGTGGAGGGGAAATTAAATGGAATAATAAATTTGAGTTCTGCCTCGTTGAAAATGTTTTAATCCCTGCCAATAGCCCCTCTCATTGGAATATATTCTTAATTGTATAGTAAAACTGAAAAAAATGTGAACTGCAATTGTTAATAAGAATAATTAAGTTGATATGCATTCAGGACAGAAGGTGGAGGACTATGATTGAATTGCACACCACGTGTCTGAGGCGGCACTTGTTGGGAATGGTGGGGGAGACCTGTCTTTATTTATAGCCGCCACCAGCTTAATTAACCGAAATATCGAAATATTAAAGCCAAACCATATCGCAATTGAATGGAAAACCAAAACCAAAGTGTTCATTGATTAATCCGCCATTGGGCCATAATCATTTTAATAGTTTTGACATTTAAATGACAAATTAAAATGGAATAAGTGCAAAATAAGCAAAATACATTTTAATTGCTGTACCACCTCCTGATATTACCCTACCCCGTCTTTGCTGGGGCAGCTGTTGCATTGATTATATTGAAATTATTATTTATTTGTTCGTGCATTGCTGTTTTTATTTTTGTTTTGTTTTTTGTTTTTTGTTATTGCATAATTAATTGTTGTCGTTCGAGTGGCAAACAATTAAATAATAAATCAGAGTTTAAGCATTCGTTTAATTATGTAAAAATTGTAGTAGCTGCAGGAATGAGTCAGATGAGTGCATAAAAGAATCAGCGAAAAAAATAGCAATTATAGGGGCTACACTAACCATAAAACAATTGACAAATGGCTGTTAAATAGAACTGTGCCTTTGTTACACAATCGAGTGGGGAGCACAAAGCTCGAATTGCAATTGCAACAATATTCCGCTCAATTCATACCACCTAAAACCTCCCACCCCAGTATCATTTTTCTACCACAGTCCACCTGAAAGTTCGCTCCCCATTTACGGCGGTGGCGGCGGCATTTCGGCCTGGCATTTCATTTCATTGCTTTTCAATGGAAAATCAATAAAGTAAGCTAAATTAAACATTAATCCCATTCAATTAGACAATCATCATTGGTTTGGCATTTCCCCATCTAACGGTAGCAACAGCACTAATGCTGTTGTCGGCACCAATTGTCATTGATATCGATCTGAGTGGAGAGTGGAGAGTGGAGTGGAGTGGAGTGTAGTGGCTGGAAGGGGAACGGCAACAGGTGACTGACTTTAGACTGGTTTATGTGCATGTAGCTGGAATCTCTCTGCGAGCGGGGCGTGTAGTAAGGCCTTAATAACACCTCGGCCTGTGTTCAGTGCCTGTGCCTGCCCGCCCGCCTGCCGTCTGGATGGAGCAGTGCGTGCCCTGGGGCCACTCTAATGTCTAGTATTTAACACTCTAATGGAGCCATTGGCGGACGCTCAATTGAAACCGCGAAACGGTCGCAAAGTGGTCTCTAATCGAAAGCCTGCCTGGTCAATAAACTGAATAGCATTTAATCTGAAGTTGGTATAGACGATTCAATTCGCATTTATCCCAGTTTTAATATTCCTAGTAGGTCATTCCTGTGAAATTCCTTTGCCGTGAGTCTGGTTGACTGCTGCCACTCCCATATGCTTATTGCAAAACACCTTTTGTTCCCTTACATAAGCCAATTAATATTATCTAATGCCTGTGCTTAGTCACTTCACAGCTGCCGCCCCCCATACACGGGCGGAGATCAGTCACCTTCTTTCTCTACAGGCTACCCCCAACCCAATTGCTATATCCAACAACTTTATCCACTAGAGGTAACCCAGTGCCCAATGCGCGCACACCCCACAAAGCTCATTGATGACTCATCTGGGGATCTACGTTATGAAGAACATTCCGAGACACAACAAAAACAACGACAAGATATAATGTGGCTTGTTGACGACGCTTGGACGCTCCTGAGTCATAAACGCAGCTCTGATCCGAAAGAACTCCCCTCAAATCTCACAAAACAAAGCGTAAGCGCCACATTAAAGAGTAAGCCCTCTTGGTGGACAACGACAGTGTACAGGAGTTACACTTTAGTAAGAATCACATTTAACAAACACATCCTCAGGGCCGATAGGTCCAACCAAGAGCGCTTTCACTGTAGTCTATCAGGGTTATGATGGGGGGGGGCGTTGATGTCTTTAATTACAAGGGGCGTATGCGAAATTGTATTAAATATATGAGTTTATTGATAAGGGCAGAATGGGGTCACTAGGGGGGCCATAAACCGTTGTGGATGTTTATGCATGTGTTTTTCTCTGTTTCCGCACATTCCTTATTCGATTTTATGGCGGCTACGACTTACCGTTTTCTTGTTATTTTAATATTCGATAAACAGTGCCGGGTAATCCCCGTTTAATTGCTGCTCCTCGTTGTTGTCGCCCCTATGCGGGATAGATAGTAAATTTGATATTTCAAGCACGTGTCATTTGATTAGATTTGGTCACCAAACACTCGCGTACTCAGGGGCAGGGGAGTATGTCAGGTGGGGGCTGTTGTTGTCACATTAGCTGTCACCCAACAAGAAGCTTAAATAGTTCTACACTGCACAAACGGTAAACACGAAAACGCGAACGAAAAAGAGAAGAAACGGAAAACTCGCGACGATCTGCGTTGTTTGAATGTTTCAAGTCGAATGCGGCGTCTCGGATTCGAATACGGGCGGCTTCGCGCACTCGCAGTCGACATTACCTGGGTGCAGGGTATATTTTGAAAAGGTACGGCGTTCAGTCATCCCTATTTCTTTTTCTCACAGCCACATGCCTGACGCTCAAATTGTTTATTCTGAGATAGATCACACCATACCCTGTCAGGTCGCAAATATTGCGGCCTCACCTTATATAAATACACCTTGGGGTGCGCTCACACTATCAGCAGCTGCTGCTCTCTTCTTCGCTCGCTCTCGCTCTCTCTCTATCTCTCACCCCTGCCAGCGCTCATGTTGTTTGTTTAATCATAACGCATACGTTTGTACATACGTTTCGCATAATGCAGCGCATTGTTCGCTTTGTCGCCCTGCCGCTCCCGCTGCTGGTTTTATCGTGTTGTTGTTGCAGTAGTTGGTGGTGGATTTTCTTATTGTTTCTGTTTCGGTTTCTTATCACTCTCTCGCTCTGGCCACCGCTCCCTCTCCCTCGACACGCACTCTCTTCGTACACAGCTGTTCGAAACCGGTAGCATTTCCAAGGTGAGATCTCTCTCACTCTCTCTGCCTCTTTGATTTAAATATGTCTATCTCTGTTCTAGGCATGCGCAGCTGTCTGAGATTTGTTTTCTTGATTATTCCCTTCTTTCTGTTTCGATTGAATGCAAATTTGTAGACCATCTTCGAGAGGGTTGTTCTTGGGAGCCGTCGCAGCCCCTTTTCGTTGCAACATGGACAAATTACGCAAGCAGAGCAGCGGCTCCGATTGTCCATTTTGGACTCTGATAAGATTACCACGAAAAGCCCAAGGGCCAGGTAGAAATGTTGTAAGCATTAGGGCGACTCATACCTGATTGATCTGAATCGATAAAACTAATATATGGCTCAGGGCTTTCGTAACACTCCCGGGTCCCCCACACAAAGCAGTAATCGAAATCAATTAAGCAATTGAACAATTGGTGCCCACCTCTGAAAAACAATTAAGAGCAACCCACGATTTCCGATACTCTAAAAGGCGGTACTATAACTTTGTTGAGAAAGTGTGCCCTGTTCAGCCTGTTTCTACCAATTTTTAATCATTTAAGTAGGGTAGAGAGTATCTAAAGCTTTGGCCCAGTCTTCTTGCCTCGATTCCTATTGCCTTGACAATTTCAAGCAATTTTCAAAACGACGAAAGTAGTGAAAACAGTTGGCATATGCCAGAGCGTGTGTCTGTGTGTGCTTGTGTGCGGAAACTGTAAGCAAATTAAACACGAAAACAACTGAAGACAAGTTGGAGGAGCTACGAAAAGAGATGAAAAGACGCTCCAAAAAAGTTCAGAGTGCACACGAAAGGAATTTCCTCCCTATTCGATGTCAATGTAATTTGTCAGTTCAAAGACCCCCAGCGACACGAGGACTAGTCCTGGCCGGGCTGCACGGGGGATCCTACGTGCAAGATGTTTACATGTTTGTCCTGTGCCGGCGCTGCATTGACAAATGTGCCGAGTGTGCGGACGTGCGCCCAAATACGAGCACTCTTACCATCGTATCCTACTAGCAGATCCTGAGTCGAGTGCAACTACAAAAAAATGTAATCAATGTATTTTTGTCACGTTAACCAAATCCACGGGCCTCTGTCGGAGCAGCACGAGCAGCTGATGCAGCTGCCTCGCAAACAGTTCCACTTCCTTTGCCAGGACACACAGAAAACATAAATTCTGTCTGACTGTCTCCCGTTCTGTAAATTTGCACGGCAACAACGACAACTACAACTGGAGCTACAGCTGAAGGAGAAGAATGAGAAGAATGAGTCGAAATCCCAGACGGCACAAAGGATTGTTAGAGGCGCACGGAGAAATGTCAATTCGTTTGGCAGCAATTATCCCTGGAGCCTGAATGAGTGGAATGAGCAGTGACTGCGACTCGAACCGATTTCTGTGCGGCAGCTGCCGAGGCATTGGCGCGAGCTAGTCTGCGATTGCAGCACAGTGGGCACTCGCTATGTGCTGACAGATGGCTGTGACTGGAATGGTGGTTGGTAGACATCCGAAAGTTTTTGTTTCTTTTAGCATATGCTGAACGTTTGCTACGCTTTCTATGATTCCTCGAGCCCATTCCACTCACATAGCGACGGCCCACTGCACTCATTGCCGTGTGCGAGTTACCGTTCAATTGCTCAATCTTTATTTCGAGCGTCCTCATTCTAGCTCTCTCTCTCTCTCTCTCTTCGGCAGTGATGTGTGCCTTATGCCACGACTTCCTCCTCGCAGTCACCCCCCGAAACAAGAAGAGCCGAAGAAAACTTAAGTGCATTTGTGCCCCTGTGTGTATGTCGCGTCGTCTGCCAGCTGTCTGCACCCCCCGATGGTTCTGTCTCTGTCTCTGTCCCGCTCCCACCCTCATCAGTAATTAAGTCGGGCATTATCGCTGGGGCAAACATTTTCGATATGCAGCGTTGGTAAAATTTATGGGCAAATGCATTTTTTGGCTATTTATAGACCGCACTAATAGTGGGACGCAGAGTTCATAACCTAGTCCATGCATAACTCAGTTTTCCCATAACAGAATGCTATCAAACTTGCACAATGGATAGATTACGATATAGTAGGCAGGTACTGTACGTTTCGGTGCTTTATGTTGACGAATGTGGCTTATTTGAGTTATTTAAGTAATGAAATATAACAGATATAGCGGTGGGTATTGGATGAGTAATAACTTGAAGTGAAGTACATTTAACTATGTGCGATATAGGGGCCCTACCCATATGTAACTCAGCGGCGGCTTTACAGATAGTCACAAAATTAGCGGTATTTCTAGAGCCACATCGCTCATAGCTCTATCGGAAAAGATACAAAAAACAAATTTATTTTATCAAAGAGCAAGCAGAGCTGATTGGACTTTCGGCCACATAGCTGCAACATGAATTCAAAGATCTCTTTAAAGAGTGAATCTCCCTGAAATGAGTCACCCGCTTTTTTCGCCAACTCTGAGTGTGTGTCAGCAGGGGAGAAAGAGAGATCGCGTAGTGATTAACTGTCTCTGTGACAGCGCCGATTCACCTTTCGTTTTGCCGAGCTGGCTGAAAAACCTTAGAGAGAATAAATGCGAAACAGACATTCGAATCGAAGCGGAAATTCGACTCCTGGCAGGCGCCTCGAATTGCATTTTGCGCTTCCTCAGCTTTTTCTAGCTGCTGGCTGCTCCTCCGTTCCTTATCGCAAGCGGCGTCGCTGTCGCCTTTGGCGTCGCGTCGCGACTGTGTCATCAGAAAGCGATATAAAGAGCATGCCAAAGCAGTAAAGAAAATAATTTAACGACGCTCAATGAAATCACTAAAACAGCAAGACAAAAATTGTACCTTAGGTGAAGGAGGCTTTGATACCCTTTCGAATTTAAAAATATATATATGATATCGGATCTTATGTGGAACTATAATTTCTGGTCGGCTCTATTACGCCTAAGAGTTAGAAATATTACTCCCTGGAGCAATGTTTCTGCAATTTATGTGTTACGTTAGCCTTCCTTCTCTGCGTTACAAACGTTTGGGCAAAACAATCATACCCTGTGTAAGGGCTTAGCCACAGTAGCAGCAGCACAAGAAAGATAGCAAAACGCCAGCAGAGGCAGTGACAGCGGCAGAGCAACAAGTAAAGTTAGATGTTTACCTTGAGTCCGTTGTCCGGGCTGCGGAACCAGCGGCTGCTCTAAAGTTTCTGCAGCTGTGCTGTGCTGCACTCTCTTATCAGCTAAGCAGAGAGTGCATTGACATTGTTGCTGTGGCAGAGAGCTTTGGGAAGCGCAAGAAGCCAGGGCAATGCTGTTTGCGCGGTGCATTAGAGAATGCAAACTGGGCACAACGAGAGGAAGCAAAGAGATGAGACAAGCAAAGAGATGAGATGTGTCAATGTGTGTCTCATTCCATTTAATTAAGCTTATGCACGCCTTGTACTTCTTCACGATATCTTCATTTAGCCAGGTCCTCTTTGCTGATATTTATCTCTCTTCTCTCTGTGCACATTTCGCCTTTGCTGGCTTCCAGCATGTCGTCTCCCTCTAACCAGCCTTGACCGTATGCATGATCCAAATCCCGTTACATTATCATCTGTTTTCTTTTGCCTGTGCAAGCGCGCGGTCTTTCGCTCACTTTCAAGTGGGCTGGGTTGCTTATTAAGTCATAGCCAAAGCTGAAGGCAAAGTTCACAGCCACTTGGCGCCCACATAATGCAGCGCGTATATGTTTGTCTCAAGGGTATGGAATGCAGGCGGTCACCACCCTGCCAGCTTTTGATGTTTGCAGTATGTACGTATGTACATAAATATGTATGTATGTGTGTGCATTGTCATAATTTACTATTTTAGTAGCTTGCGCACACACACATGAAACATAGTGGGGAGTGCGAGGAAGAGAGACAGCCACTCGAGCCCCATTGTTGACTTTTGTTTTAACGCCTTGCACAAACACACAGGCGCACACATACTCTATTACACGCCCTCCTCCTCTACACGCTTCACTTGACGCACATTGTTCTTTAAACTTGCGCGCTGGGGAAAAATCATACAATTTATAAGTGTTGAAGAACGACAACAAGAACAGCACTGGTGCTGGCCTATCTGCAAAGCGGCTACAACCACAATGGCATTAACAACAATGAGGCAATGGCGCCTGCTTTATATTAACAAGCCAACAAGAAAAGCGTCGAAAATATAGTGAGAGTGGGAGAGATGGTAAGGAGATAGCGGGGAAGAGGCAAAAGAACAAAATAAAATTGTTGACAATGCCGCAAAACAAGCGAAAAAAAAACATTGCATAAACTTGGAAGCGGAGGGCAGCGAAACCCACCCACATACACGCAATGGGAGCAAGAGAGATGCAGAGAGATTTGGAAGGAGAGAAATGTTTTCGAGTTTGGATTGTGGGTGTGGAGAAAGGGTAAGGATTTATGCTGTGGGAAATAATGCGACGACAGCTCGCGGAGTGCCGCTTTAAAGCAAAGGGAGAGGGAGAACAGAACTCTTTTCACTTTGCCATTATACGCTCGCTCAAGGAGGGGGAATGGGGGTCGTCTGAGGTTAGTTATGTGGGTGAGGAAACAAGGGGCTGGAGGGTGCAATAACATATGTTTTGGAGGCATCGTGGATTATGTAACAACTCGCTGCATTTGAACAATGTTTCTTTCGGCCACACTCCCCTCCCCCATTGTTGTAGCTGCCGCTGAAGAAAGGAGACAGCCAAAAGGATAGACAGAGGATGGTGGATAGACGGTTTGGGGGTGTGGTGGAGCGCTGCTGCTGCATGTGGCAAAGCCAAAATATTTGAACAATTTGCGCTGCTGCAGATTTCTTTGGTAGCCACAAAAGCGAAGCCAACAGCCTTTCCTTTCCTTTCCCTTTTGCATTCGTGTGTGTATGTGTGTGTGTGGCGTATCCTTTGCTCTTGCATTTTCTATCCTTTTTTAACACTATCGTTCTCTCTCTTTCACTCAATGGCATGGCGACTGCACTCGTTTAGCATCGTTAAGCTTTCCACTTTCCGCTTTTGTGTGTCGGGCCACATTTTTCGTGCTAATATCGTTAAAATGTTATTACAACGTAGTTTTTGCTTTAAACTCGCCCTCTCTCCATCTCCATCTCCATCTCTCTCTCTCGTTCTCTTTCTCTTCCTCTGGGTTGGAAAATTATCGTTAGTTTTGTTGCATGCCCCCTCGTCCGGCACAAAAGATATTCTTTCATGTTTTCTGGACTGGTTGGGGCTGGATTTTCGCTACATCGTGTAAAATTAATTGAATGTAGCTGCAGTCCAGGACTAGGACTAGGACTAAGGCCAGGGCCACGACCACGACCAGATGGCCACTAACGGATGTCGGAGCCGTGTAAGCCAGGCTCGGGCCATTCAGCCAGTGGGCCACATAATTTAGATGCTGCGAGAGCTGCTTAAGTGCAGCCAGTGGCCTGTCAGTGGAGGAGCTTTTGGGTGAGTCCACAAACTGTTTTCTTATATGTACGTGGAGTCAAAAGAGCCAACCCGGACCGGGCGTCATGTGGCGTCAATTAGGGCATGACGATAATGATACTGATTCAACAAAGGACTGTACCAGAGAAATCAATTTGCTCCAAGCTATTGTCATAATGGTATTCCTTACAGAAAGTAATTTAGATTTGCTGTCAGACTGCTGGAATGGCCGGAATGGCCGCACTCAGCCAGAAGGAGCAGCGCAGTGAAGACAGACCGAAAGATACACATTCCAAAGGTGAACCAGAGCCCTGGCCCAACTCCTTTCGCTTATCAGACACAGCTCCAACTTCAACTCCAGCCTGGGCCTATCTTATCTCCCCTTTGGCTCGCATTCCTATGCGTACTCGTACTCCGTATATGCGATTAAAAACTGAGCTGAGAGATACAGATGGCCCCCATTCGTGGTGACAAATATTGATTTATGCTTTAAGCTTTCAGCGTCTGCTCCAATGCAGCGTGCCACACGGTGATGGGATGGGGAGTGGGCTCATCAAATATTTGCTTAAATAAAGCAAAGGCAAGCTTATTTTTCTCCCAGTAAATGAACTAAGCTTCCTCCATTTGCTTGAGGTAGGTGCTGGGAGTGGTGGTGGGGTGAGAGGTTTGTTTTTCCCTCGTATTGCATAACAAACATGAATATTCTGTGAGAATTTCCTGGACGAGGACCAGCACCAAGACGAGGACCAGCACCAGGACGAGGATAAATGATTTTTCCATCTACTTGTGCCGCTTCCTCTGCTGCGCAGGCAAAATTTAATGATGGATTCGCCAGCAACCAGAAGCAGGCCTAATCGTGGCCGGTCGTGAGCATTGGCGTTGTCGTGGGCGTGTGCCTCAGTTGCGTGTCTACTGAAATTATAATACTGAGAGGGAGAGACAGCGGGCGAGTGGGTGAATGCCAGGAGGAGCTGTTCCTTATTTACGAGTCGAGTATATACCAGTGTGTGTGTGTGTATTTCTTCTTATCTGCGATGAAAAGTGAACTATTATTCAGTGGGCCCTGACCGAGGCGCGCTCAACTGCGACGACAGCGGCGTGTGGCAAGACGCCCTTCCCCTACTCCTACCCCTATCTCTATGCCTCCTCGGGCTCCCCCTCCACACTGGCCCCGGCGTAGGTGCTGCGAAGCGTGGCCCAGAGGGACGGCTGGCAGGCGTTAGGACACGCGTCCTTTTTCCTTGGCCAAGAAAGTTTTCCGGTGGTGGACTTCCCAGGCTTCCTGCAGCAAGGAAATAACAGTGCTAGCAACAGCTGCGGATGTTCGCGGGGAGCGAGCTGCCGAACGGCATGTCCCAGGACTCACCAGAGATACACAGGCATGCGGGAAAGGGTATTAATCCAGAGCATAGCGCATCATTCGATTGGCAAACGTTTGTGTCTATTCAATGGCATGTTCCATGGGTAATTTCTAATCGGTTAGGCCATCCAAAGTTCGCCCTGAGTGGTCGTCTCTTTAATACGATTTCCCTATGCCTCTTTTTGGCTTATCTAATCCCGGATCTAGGACCGCTTTAAATGCCTTTAAACACTACCCGCAATGGAGATGCACCTTTTCCCATTCAGACTCTTATCGAGCTTATTTTTGTCATACATTGAATTGGCTGTGGGGGGGGTTTATCTTTTGGGGCCCGCAGCTTGTACACATCGAAATCGATTGTAATTTTGTGTGTTTTTGGCATTTTTTGAGATTTAAAGGCCCGTGGAGCTCCTTTGGCATCAATCAAAAGTGCGTGAAATCAAGAATTTATGCCTCATTGCCAGCCGGGACACGCTCGAGCGCATTGAGTAGATAAATCGCATAAAAATGCTCAATAAATGCTCGAGTAACAGCCTCCCAGTGGGCGGAGGAGCTCTGGGAAAGTGTGGGCCAGGGGCAAGGTAGTAAAATATATAAATTAACTGACAAACGCAGCCATATACCGGATATAATGCTGTGACCACTCCACGTAACTCTTCGGGGACTCGGCCCAGGGACGACCACAAGTCAGTTGCACGTGCGGCTCTAGGTAGCAGGCCCAATGCGGCAAGATGGCACTTTGTGTGGGGCAAGGGGAGCGGGACAGGCCCATAAAAATTGCATGAGCTTGAGTTTGATTTGAATGTGGCAGCCCAGTGCCAGTGGCAGGCATAGAATAAGGCAGAAGGCCTTTCTGCTGGACTATTGCGGTTTCTGTTGCAAACATTGAGGCGTGCCGCAGGCAGCACAATTGTTGCGGCGCCACACTCCTTCTCCCACACTCCACAAAAGGGTAGCGTTACATGTAGAAAATATTTCCCCACTCAGTGACAAAGTTCTCTAAATGAAGAAGGGAAAAGCGTAGATCTAATGCCTACAAACTCTCGAAATTTATACTCGAAATTAGCTCAGCCAACATCCAGGTGTGTGTACAGGGAGTGGGCACTGTCGAAAGTAACGGTCGCTATCGTTTTCCACCACTTTTCAACCCTCTGTGGGTCTCTGAGGGTCTCTGAGGCGAAATCAACGCACGGCAGATGTGCCACAGCGATCGAGGCAGGACACGCTCAGGGGCGCAGCGCCGCAGCATATGCGGGGACTTTATCGCGCTCCCTGCCCAGATCCACCCTGAGTGCAGTACAGCTCTTGTTTAATTATGGGCCACAAGGAGTGAAAACAGAAAAAAAACACACACACCAACAGGGCGATGTCCCGAATCGGGTTGAACTCTCCCGCTCTCTTGCTCTCTCTTTGTACAGTTGTGGAAGTTGCGAGCATTGTTGTCCTTGTTTACATATTATTCCATATGCTGCAGATATCCTTGATGCATCATTAAAGAGCTTGCATAAAGTGTGTGTCCTTTTTGTTGCTGTAAGCTTTGACTTAACAAAAAAATGAAAAATTATTATTGAAAATGGTTTACATTCCATTTAATTTCACCATAAAACTCGTCATATTTTTCCCATTTTCAATTGATACTCTTGCAAATATATTGATGCAATTTAAATATTTAGCCAAAAAAAATGTATACTGAAAACAAATACGAATGTTAAACAAATGCCATTTTGGCATCGTTAAAGTTTACATTTAAAAATGAATGGACGAAAGTAACTTTTGGCTTAAAACATTCCCATCTGCATATGGCTTAAAGGAGGTAATAATACGAGTAGAATGAACGATGAAAGGAAAAAGGGATACAAGAGTGTGTGTGTGTGTGTGTGTGTGTGTGTGTGAGAGAGAAGGACTTATTGAACTGATTTGCGTTCATCCTGTAACCGGAAATTGTTAAGCAACTGTGTGCCATGCCATTCATTCAGTCTGCCACTCATTCAGACCCCGGTGCTGCTAGTCGTTGGTCATGCAAATCCCTGGCACACCAATTTACACCTTGGGTGCAGTTTGCAAAGCCCCTGGATAATCCGCATTAGATGCAAAATGCAGACGGACGAGCGGCCACAGCCCAACCGATTTTAGACCGGACCGGACTGGACCATGTGGCTCTACTTTACGGCTTAGCAGGCTGTCACCTCCACCCCCACAGGACGAGCGGAATAGAGCAGGGACAGGAACGGGGGGATAGTGGCTCTAACTGATGCCATTACTTTAGCTGCTCTCATTCCACGGGGTATGGCAAAAGGGAAGAGGTTAAAGCAAATTGAATCGTGTTTTGTCGAGCATTTCATTTTGGCATTTGTCAAATGTCGAAAATGTTCCAAACCGAAGCCGAAGCGAGAGTCCAACCCAAAACAGCATCCAATAAAATATGTATGTTTCGCCTACTGCCCATTGCCCAATGCCCAATGCCCTCGGCACATTGAAATTTTAATTTTTCAATTCATTTTATGTAAAATGTCTGTCCGAGTCGAGAGCTGTGTAGCTGTGTAGCTGTGTAGCTGGAGTTGGAGGCAGAATAGCCACAGGAGTGCCACAAATAACAAATTGCTTGTCAATGGCACAGAACACCGGTGGCACGGGGCTCGAGCTGTGTCCAGCCAAGGACTGGGCTGCTGCAATTTGAATCTCGATTAAAATTCATTGAGCACTCGGCATCAGCTAAGCCTTGGCATTCGCACAGTGGTTCCAGGCTGCTTCAAGAAGGAATACACCGAGTCAACCGTCTGGGATCAAACTTTATTCAGCTGCAATGCCCAACTGCTGCACCAGAGCCAGGACCTTGCGGCGCTGCAACTTATCGTTGGGTGTCTTGGGCAGACTCTCGACAAAGTAGACGCCTCCCCTGATGTGGTAGGCGCCACTCAGGTGCCGCTCCACAATGCTCCGTATCTGCTCTGCCCTGAGGCTCTGCCCCTCCCGGCTGGCGGTGCGCACGACAGCGCAGGCCGTGAGGTTGGTGGCCACCAGATCGGGCACCCCGAAGACACAGGTCTCGCTGACGCCGGGCAGACGCAGGACGAACTCCTCGATCTGCTCCGGATAGATCTGGAAGTTGTTGTACTTGAAGACATCCGTGTCGCGGGTCTGGATGTACAGGTTGCCCTCGCTGTCCAGATAGCCAATGTCCCCCGTGCGAAACCACTGGCCATCGGGGCTGAGGGTGCGCGCTGTGGCCTCCGGATTGCGGTAGTAGCCCTCCCAGTGATAGCGCAGGCGGGCATAGATGATGCCCACCTCGTTGATGCCCAGTGGCATCTTCAGTTTGTCCAGGACACGCAGCTCCACGTTCCGCATGACCTTGCCCTCGCTGCCGAGCGGCCCACCGAGATTCTTGCTCAGGCCTCCCATCTCCGAGAGGCCGTAGCCAACGATGAATCTTTGGTTGCCGATCAGCTCGTACATGCGCCGCGAGACGGCCTTGCAGACCTTTGACCCGGCTCCGATCAGCACGCGAATGGACTCCAGTTGGGCCTTTAGCTTGTCAAAGTCGCCGTCGTGCTTGGACAGCAGCGCAATCTGGTGGGAGGCCAGGAAGAGGAAGGTCACCCGATGGGTGGCCACCAGCTGCAGCAAGTACTGGACGCTGTACGGTCGATGGGTGATGATCCTCCGACATCCATTCAGCAGCGATGCCAGCAGAATAATCGTTCCAGATATCCAGTATAAAGGACTAAACGACAGCAGGATGCTGTCCCTGGTGTAGGTATTTGGGCTGAAAATAGGAACTTTAGACGTGGCAACTGACTCAGAGGAGTCCTTCCACTTACTTCTTGCAGTTGCAGAGCAAACTTCGATGTGATCGCGTCACTCCCTTGGGCATGCCCGTTGTGCCCGAGGAGCACACAATGAAGGCCGTGTGATCGCCATGAAGCTTGGGACACGGCACATATCTAATGAAAGTCCATTAAAGGATAGACTGGGAATATTCAGTCGCTTCGATTGTGGCACTCACGCTGCTGCTGCGATGGATTCAATCTCGTTGAGCAGCTCGCCGACATCTCGCACTCCCTCGAGCTGTCCATTCACCAGATAAATGGTTGCAGGAGTGACCAATCTCTGGTTAACCGCCCAAATGGTGGGATAATTCTCCACGTCGCAGAATATCAGCTTGGGCTCCGTGATGTCATACATGTACTTGACCGTCTCTGAAGGGAAAGGGTAAAAGGGAATTTCGTCAGATCTCGTTAAAGGTTCACTCTCGCTTCGTACCTTCTGTGAACTCTGGATGCAGCGGATTTATGGGTATTCCTCTGAGCAGTGCCGCTATGACCACGCTGGTCAGTTTGGTTGTGTTGCTCGCTGATATCCCGATGACATCGCCACGGTACAGGCCGAGCCGCTTGAAGGCCTGAGCCATGCGTGCACTCTGCTGGGCCAGCTGGCCGCCGGTGAGCTCCTCGCCTGTGGGATCACAGTGCTGCATCACCTGGTCAGCGTTGATCTGGAGCACGCGCATTATGACCTCGCCAAGTGTCATCTCTGGGCCGTAGAAATCCTTGCCGCGTGGCCCGAACCAGGTGCGCGAGGCGGCATCGTAGTGCACCTCACAGCTCATCTTTGCGACTAACGATCGTCGATGGAACTAAGTGTTTTACTGCGCCTCATTTCGGTTTTATATGCCCCCACGGCATGCCACTAGGAAACAAAACGTCGCTGGAATTAGTTGCTAATTAGTTGGACACGCGGCGACGTTCCCTCATGTCGCTCCCTGATGTGTCGTTGTCGTGGTCCAAATTAGATGCTGATTTTAGCCATTGATGAAGCTAATCAAACCCCAGAGGCCAGACGGTCAGACGTTGCTGAATGTTATGGAAACTTTATCGAAAACCCTTTCGGCCCTGACTCATCTAGAACCAGATTGCTCTTGCATAGAATTTCAACATTTATTTGCGACAAAATCGTCTCTACAGATGGGTGGTGATCTCATTCAGCTCGGCCAGGATTCTGCGCCGTTGGATCTTTTGGTTCTGCGTCTTGGGTAGTTTATCCACAAAGAAGACCCCGCCACGTATGTAAAAGGCCTCGCTCAGATGCTGCTCCACAATGCCAGTGATGTCGTTGGCTGTGAGGGCTCGACCCGCATCGCTGTCATCTCGGACCACAGCGCAGGCTGTTAGATTGGTGGAAATCTCATCCGGTATGCCGAAGACTGCCACTTCGTGGACACCCGGCAGGTGGTGGATGACTTCCTCGATCTGCTTTGGATAGATGGGGAAGTGGTTGTACTTGAAGACGTCCGTGTCGCGGGTCTGGAAGTGCAGGCAGCCAGCGTCATCGAAGTAGCCGTGATCTCCCGTCAGCAGCCACTTCCCGTCGGGTGTGACGGCCACCTGCGTGTCCTGCGGATTGTGGTAGTAGCCGCCCCAGCGCTGGCCGAGCCGCACATGGATCTGCCCGGTCTGGTTGGGGCCCAGCGCCTGACCCTGCTCATCCAGAATGCGCACCTGGACATTCCGCAGCAGCTTGCCCTCGCTCCCCAGCGGACCATCCACATTCTTGGAGATGCCACCGACCTCCGAGAGGCCGTACAGCACCGCGAATCTGTCGGCACCCAGCAGCTCGTACAGCTGTCGCCAGATGCCCAGCGGAACCTTCGATCCGCTGCAGACAAACGAACGCACCGACTGCATCCGCTCGGCCAGCTCCTCCCGCTGTGGACTGGGGCTCCGCGCCAGCAGGCCCATTTGGTGGGGCACGGTGAGCACGAAGCTCACTCGATGGCGCTGCACCACATCGGCAAAGTAGTCCACGCTGAAGGGCCGATTGGTGATCACCCGCTTGCAGCCGTTGACCAGCGAGGCGAGCAGCGTGAAGACGCAGCTGATCCAGTAGAGCGGACTGATGCAGAAGAGCACCGTTTCCGAGGTGAACAGCTGGGGGCTGGGGGTAAGCATTAGCGGAGATCAATTAAGAAGCTTTTGGCTGGCTGTCACTCACATTTTGGCGCCATTGAGGAGGCTGCGGTGCGATCGGGTGACGCCCTTGGGCAAACCGGTTACTCCTGAGGAGGTGATGATAAAGGCCGTGTCATCGCCGCTTAGGTGCGGGCAGGCAAAGCTACAAGAACACACACACACACACACAAAAGGTTTAGTATGCTTTCGGTTCTGTGGGTTTGGATGGGACTACCTACAGGGTTTTCTCATCATACTCAATGGAACCGTCCGCGAGCAGATCCTGAATGTTGCGCACCCCCGGCAGGCTGCCGCTGAGCAGAATGAGCTCCGTCTTGAACTTGAGGCTGTTCTTGACCGCTCTCAAGGTCTCGTAGTTGTCCAGGTCGCAGAAGATGACCTTGGGCTTGGTTATCTCGTACATGTAGGCCACGGTTTCTGCAACAGAAGCAGATCTGATTACCCCCTGGACTGCTCAATCGATTATGTGCCTGCCTCATACCCGAATCGAACTGCGGATGCAGCGGATTGATGGGCGTTCCATTGAGCAGAGCAGCGATGACCACTTCGGTGAGGTAGGTGGTGTTGGTGGCCGATATGCCCACGACATCGCCGCGCTGCAGCTTCAGCCGCTGGAAGGCGTGAGCCAGGCGACGGCTCTGCAGGAGCAACTGCCCACCGGTGAGCTCCTCGCCCGTGGGATCGAACACCTGCATCACCTTGTCCGAGTAGAGGCGCAGTATGATCAGCGCCACCTCGCCGAGCGTCATGTCCGGGCCGTAGTACTCCTTGTCCTTAGCCCCCGACCATATCCTCTCAATGCTGTCGTATTTGGTGGTCGCCATATCTCTCCAGCTCTCTCTCTCTCTCTCTCGGGCTGTCCGCTTTCTCGGAATCGCAATAGATAAAACAAAACTTCAACTCACTAACTGAGTTGTGGCGAACCCCGCCTGTCCTATATATATAGGCGACCTCTGCCAGTGGCAGAACTTGCTGTGATATCTGCTAATTGCCCAAACACGCGCCCCATACCCATAGCCATGGCTACCGCTGTCAAGATGCTTCTAATAAAGTTTGGCGACAGCAGCTGCCGCAGCCACTGCCACTGCCAGATTGTCAGGTGTGTGTGAATGGGCATAACACATGAGCTGGAGCTGGAGCTTGAGCCTGAGCCTGAGCCGACACTGACACTACTCTGTGTTGGCTTGGGATGACATGTCGAGGTGTTGGACCAATCTCCCTTGGGGTCTTCCAATCCCAATTGAAGCAAGTGTCGCTCTTGATTTGTGTTGTGGTGTTGGGGTGTTGGGAGTTTGGTTTGCATGGCATGAATATTATGACAGCCGGAACTACATAGTTGGCTGATTGGTTGCAAAAGTTTCCCAGACTCGAAGAAAGGATCACCAAAGGTTACTTGGTGATTGATTTTCCTTACAGAAAAGTTTCTTTTTAGCGTGCTTAGCGTGTTCCGTGCCACTGTGGCTGGTCCCGGACTTGCGTACGGATGCGTTGCCTCTGCCCACAGCTTGCAAATTGCATAATTTCAACGATTAAGCACGCTTTGAGCTGCTTTCTCTCTCTCTCTCTCTCTCTCTCTCTGTCTTTGTCTCTGTGGTTGCCTCCATGGCTCTTGGTTCTTGTAGCTTTGGTTCACTTTTTCAAGTGGGATTTACGCACCCATCCATATACACGGCACATCCCCATCCATAGATATGTACATGTATAAGGATATAGAGACAACCGCAGAGAGATAGAGTCGCATCCTTGATGGGCGCACGCTTCATTTGCGTGCTTAGTTAGGAAGAGGAAGTCAAGCGTATGGCTCCGGGGCAGAGCTACATACAGAAAGAGGAAAAGCTCAGAGAGCGAGCCGTGGAAAACTTAAAATGCAAGTCGCATTCAGCTGCACCTGCTGCCGCCCGGAGTGGTGTGGGAGGATGAAACTTCGCTGCGTAGTCGAGTGAAAGTTGTTCGGAGGGTGCACAGAAAGACAGTCCTGGATGCGGATTGGATTTGCCTCTCCAAAGTTGATTTGATTCATTGATTTCGCTTAAACTTAATTATTTACGCGCTGGGTGCAAGTGTGCAACAATGAAGGGAGAACCACTCGCCAGGCCACGCCGCCGAGGTCGATCAGCAGCTAATAAAAGGTCAGAGCAACTTTTTGTATTGCCATTTGATGACCAAAAGTTTAGGCTTTAAATATCAGAAACTAGCTGGGGAATCACTCCCCGACCCCTAGCCTTCGCCTTGCACTGTCCAGCGAGAGGAGCTCTCGGACTGGGATGTGGGAAGCCACTTGCAGAACCCACTTGCAGGCCGTGGGCAAGGCAATCAGGCTCAACATTATAATTAACCGCAAAATGCAGTCTCCTCCACAGCCTTCCCCCCGAGGGAAGCCCAACCCCCGAACTGCCATTAAAACTTTTGCGACAAGCAGGCGTAAAAAAAATTACTTAATTAAAATGATTGACTAAACAGAAAAGTTTGTGCGAAATCATTTTTCGCTTTTTTTTGCTCTCGTCCTCCACAGGCCCCTTCGACGGCCTGCAACTAAAGTAGTCGCTGGCTGGGAATACTTTTCCGGAACAATAGTTATTTCCGGTTGCGTTGCGTTGCGGTTCGTTCTCGTCCCACGTCCCACGTTCCACGTCTCCGTCTCCGCACCTCTTCCTGCCCAGTTCTAGTTCTGGCTCTCTTCCACTTATTTATTGTTTGTGTTTGGCCGCTGGCTATGAAATTGTTCTCTCTAGAAAAACGTAGAAACGAACTGTGTGGGGAAGGGGAAGGGGCAGGGGCAGGGGAAGGCGAAGGGATAGGCTGGTCTGCTGCTTTCCGAGCTTTCCGAGTAGATGCGACAGCATCTTGTTGTTCATCTAACAAATTAACGAACGCCTCGAGTGCTGTTCTCTCTCTGTCCCTCCCTCTTCCTCGCGCTTTCTTCAGCTTTTTGGAACAGGCAGAAACTTTGAAGTGTTAATGAATTGAGCGAAGAAAAGAGAGAGAGCGAGAGAGAGAGAGAGAGCGGCAGACGCGGCTAGGGTGAAGGGGGAGTAATGACCGTTGGTCGCTATTTGTGGTTAATTTTGTGGTAATTGGAATTATGATTTAATTTAATTTGTGCCACAAAAGTGTTGACAGAGAGATAAGAATCTGGTAGCAGAAGAAACTTTGTAATGGAAGCAGCGATAAGCCAAGAGCTAGGGAAAGCATCAAGGAAAGGACTCAAAAAAGGACATATACCCGGAGTCCTGTTCGTGTCTGTGAACCACAGAAAGCGCAAATATAAAAGTGGTTAATAAATTGTAATTTATGCAAACGCCATGTGGAAAAAGTTCCAATTTAACTTCAATTAAAACAAATTAACTCCACGAAAAAGTTGAATTCCCCAGCGTTCCATTAGTCAATGTGATTAGTAAGTACCTACGAGCAGCGTAGTTTAGTGCAAATGCAATTAAATTTTGCTTGCTAAAATATTACTCTGGCATTTTGGCATTCTGGTTCCGTGGCATGCACGAATTGTTAGTCCATTGTTGCTGGAGTTGTATTAATTCGACATTTCCATTCATACATACAAATGTACTTAGTATTTTGCCTGCTTTAAAGCTGCAGCGGAATCACATTAGTCGTTGTCTACTTTGATTGGAAGCTTCGAATGCTAATCGCTTGAGGCAGGTGTACTCGGGCGGACCTGAATAATTCAAATCGGATTATGTTATACGTGAATTTAAATAATACGCAGGACGGACAGGGCAAAGGGAGGTGAAGCGGCAGACATGGACGATGTGTGTTTAAGTCGTCATTACAAATCGTTACAAGACTAATAATCCGTACAAATGACTCATTAACAATTAATTAGAGCGCCTTACACACTTTCTCGAGTGTTTATACAGACACGAACATAGGCAAACACTCACACATACACATGCATAATGGATGTGCTGGAAAGTAGTGGAAAAGCAGGATCTATCCACAGTTTTGGTGCAACCTGAATACGAGTGTGCCACAGAGAGCGTGCGTGTGTGGCAGCCACAAAACCAATTACATTCTTGATTCGAAAGCATTTTCGCTTTGGGCCCAAATCGTGGCAAGCGCCGGGGCAGGGAACAGGGCCAGGGCCAGAGCCAGAGCCAGGGCCAGACACTTAACCCCAATGGAAACTAAGGCAACTGTAAGTGGAGCCAAACGGAGTGTCTCTGTGTGTGCTGCCGCTGCTGCTGGGTCCCTGATGGCACATAAAAAGCATTTAATTTAAATGTTGCTCAAATGCCTTTCCTGCTAATAGCTGACACAACTGCAGTTGTTTGCCGCCACTCAGCTTCTGCTCCACTGTAGATCCCATACCCACTCGAATTTGAGCAATATCCTTGCTTAGTCCCTGCTGATCCGGCTGATCCATCTGCAACTTACAACAACCTCAACACTTGAAGAGATATTATGGTGCTCTAGAGTCCACCCCAACTGCCACCACCCTTTGCCCTACCTGCAGCTGTTAAGTGCTCCTCGAATCGTAAACGCAGCTACTGGCATTGGGGAAACGATCTGCCAAAAAATTGTAATTGGAAAATTCGCACAGATGGACCGAACGCTCTCGACTGCAGGAGGAGGACTTTCCGGCAGCGAGGATTTTGGCAATTCCGTACCTAGAGATTGTTGACCCCCCCAGGGTAGTGTCACACCTGGGCCATAGACAAAAGCCATTCGCAATTGTCTGTGGTGTGTGGAGCGTGGAGCGTGGAGCGTGTGGCACCATTGCAGCCAATTAGGATGTTCATTTTGGCGAATTTCACTGCTGGATGGCACTTTGTGATTGGATCCCCGCCTGTTTGCCCCATGCGATTGCTCATAATTGCTCATTAAGTCCACAAAAGAGTGAAAGCGATCCACTGTGTAGGCCAAGTTGAATTATGCAGAACCCTTAAACAGCCGCTCCAACATTCAGGATGAGCTACCAATCAGGATTACTGGCAAACTGGCAATTTCTTTGCCTTAGATGCCTTTTCACAGTTGGTTTCCCCTGGATGCAGGCATCAGAACGTGAATCATGCCACTTTTCGACTTTTATTCAAAGATTCCTTTGACTTAAGTCGCCTCAAATCGACAAAAAACAAAAAAAGAAACACTTTGGAAGAAGGGCAAACTTCAATTTACTTGCGGACAACTGCTGCACTTCCCTTCTGTTCCCCTCACTTGTGCTTTTCTGTAAACGTTCTTCGGCTTGTGTTTCCCCTTCTATCTCCAGGAGGGACATAAAACATAATAAAAGCAAATACAGCAACTGCAGCCACTGCTGGAGACTGCTGGAGATACAACAAAAATTAATTTTCAACAAACGAAAGCCTGGGAAATTTATGCTCTGCTTGCATAAACAGAAACAGCAGCAGCAGCAGCAGCAAAAAAATAAAAAAAGCAAAAGAAATGGGCAACAATACAAGCAACAATTCAATTCATTGGCTGCACAAGATCCAGTACAGTCATGGACGTGGTCCTGCTTCTGCTTCTGCTTCTGCTCCATGTCCAAGTCCAAGTCCTAGTCCTAGTCCTGGTCGTGGTCTAAACGCACTGCTGACCAGAGGACAAACTTTGTGCTACTTGCCATGCGGGAAAGGCAGCAAAAACAGTGCCGACTTGGAGCTGGAGCTGGAGCTGCAGCTGGAGGGCGGGTAGGGTCGGTGTGGAGCTAAAAGCAATTCCTGCGTGCAACCAGAAGACTCTGCCGCTAACCGCAGGCATTCAATTCAACTAGAAAATACAACTTTGCCGCTGCTCTTTACCCTCTGCTCCTCCTGCGTTTTTATTAGCTCAGACACAATGCAAAAAGCCTCTGACTGCCAGGACCCTGTGTATAAATAATGAATACAGTGGAAAGAAAGGCACCAACAACTACACCGACCACTGCACAGCATTAACTGCCAGAGAAAAATGCTAGAAGAGTAATTCTTTGCGAGGCGAAAAGAAGAAAATATACACAAAAAATCTTCAGAAGGCAGGAATGGACACTTGCCCAAGGGTCGGAGCTTTATACACCCTAGGGCAAGCCAACCAAAAGCATCGTTCTGAGATGCACAAGGGTACTTGGAGCTCATCCAATAAATGTTACCTAGTTATTATTTATTTATGGAAACAGAAGAAATTCCAACCCTGGGGAGGTGTCAGACAAGAGGCCACTTCTGTATTTAATTACAGGGTATGTGGATGAAAAAACCAAACGCGTTTAAAGTTTCCCAAGCAATTGGAGCAAAGCGCAAAAGTTCTTACTGCGCGGTCTGTCAGTGGGTTAAGTGTAGAAATGCACCAGCACCAATGCACAGTGCAGTGGGAGAGAGAGAGAGAGAGAGAGAGAGAGTTGCGCTGCAAGTATTCGATGCATTGAAATCATCATTAATCAGGCAAAAGGCGAAATTCGAAAGACTTTCTTCACAAATTCCGCCCGAATCCTTGGTGTTTCTTAGACCTCACTTCATTGCATGTCCTCAATATTCGCGTCGTAGCCTGCCAATATGCATTTGGTAATTTGAGATTCATTGGAAAAATGCAAACTTTTTGTGCAGACTGTTTGAGGCCGAGGACTACGTTCTCCTCCTGATGTAATTAGCGAAGTTTACTTTTGTATATATCTTTTTTTCTATTGATAATACTAAACTGCATGTTACTCTTCCTTATCATAGGGTGTCATGGTTCATATTTGTGTGGTTCCCTTTGAATGATTTTGGATAAGGATTGAATCATATTGGATTAACATATGGCTTTACATACCTAAGTACCTCGAAAGGGCATTCCAATAATCTTTCCCTGTTCCTTTTTTGATGTTACAAATTAAGAGAGAGCTTGAGGTGCTTACTTTTGATTTGTATTTGATTAACGCTTCCACTTGCACTTGGATTTATCGCCCCACCATCGCCACCCACCGTTACATAAATATGCATGCGGCCAGAGCCGTTCGCCCCTTGGGCCTGGCACTCCCTCGGTGGGGATCTAGGAGTACGAGTATCTGTCCCTGGCAGTGAGTGGAAAATTGTATGTCAATTGAATGGCCAGAAATCACTGTTTAAATTTGCATGCATTTGCAAAGGCAATCGAGCCAAAGCCAAAGGACAAGCGGAAGCAGGTCATCGGGATAACAGCGATAGGGAGTCGAGTCTCCTTAGGAGCGGCACCAGCCAGAGCCTGTAGCCGGAAAGGGAAACGGCAATGGTTAACGCGCAGTTGCTGCTGCTGCTGCTGCTGCTGTTGCTGCATGCATAAAACATAAGGATAACGAAGGGGGTACCTACATCCACATCCACATCCTCACAGATGCAGATCCAGATAGAGAGAGAGAGAGAGAGAGAGAGGGAGACCCTGCCAGAGGCATTGTATAATTAAAATTGCATTCAAATGCAAATGCAAATGTAAATCCGAATCCGAATCCGAGTCCGAATGCAAAGGTAAGCTACAAAAGCGTAAGGAAAACGCTCACAGATTAGACGGCTTCCTCGATCCTGGGGCTGGCCTTGTTAGCGGCTTGGACGCTGTGTCCTGCCCATTCATGAATACGCGTTGGACTGATCTCACTCTGAGCCGAGCCAGTCGGCCCTGGGCTCGTACCAATCCTATTAGTGTTCGGCCCTGCCTCAATGCGCTCTGTTACAGCACAAACAACACATTAGGACGAAGGGATTTACACGGACTTTGTCCAATTTACTGCAGCAAAGTTGTGCCTACCGTGCCGCTGAGTATGTGCCTGAATCGACCAGAGACCTAAAGCGCATCCTGCACATGTGTGTGGTGTGTCCCCACATCCTCATTCCGCTTGCAGCTCCTGCTGCAGCTTTCATTGTGCTTATGAGTTATCGCTTCCTTCTGTCGGGATCCTTTAAGCGTTTTGCAATTCCGTTTGCTCAAACGTTCCTGGCGTTCCTCGACTCTCCACAGTGAGCCCGCTTGTCCCCTAAGCCCAACCTTTTCTCACTCCATTGAGGCGACACTGCATTATTTGTCTGAATGTGGAATTTCATGCGCTGGCATTAGGGATTCGCAGTGTGTCCCTCACCTTTTCCGCACTTATTTTTATATTGCGAGAAAATCCATGGTTAAGCCGGCTATGCAAAGTATTTCAACAAATTCATTGATGCCGAGCATATTCCTTAGAGTTCATTGCATTCTTGCACCTTTCCAGCTTACCGTTCCGCAGCCAGCGGGTGGCAGTGGCAGTGGCAGAGGCAGCGGCAGCGGTAGATCAACACGTTAACTCTTTGCCGCCGCTTGAACCTGGCTTAATGCACACGTGTCCTCCGGTGCCCTTTGCTTCAGGGCTTGGCTCAACAGGTAGGAATTGTAGCAGCCGCTGCCCGCAGGTCGTGTGTCGTGTGTCGCCTCGGCGCAAGGCACGCGCAACACTTTGCCGCTTCCTCGCTCCCTGCCTGCCGAATGCGGGCGCTGACAATGTGCCTCCGCCGCGGATGACACGTGTGCGACGCTTTGAGTCAGCGTCGGCTCTAATTGAAATGCAGTGCGAATGCTCTTCTGCTCCACAAAATATGTGAGTGTGTGCTTGCATGGGGGCAAAGGCTAACCAAGTGTAAATTTAACTTTTCAGCTGCTCCTGCAGGTGGAACGGAACTCTTGCCACAATGTTCCGTTGCTGCTGACAACTGGCACTTACAATGCACAAATCATAATACGATTAGAATTGACAAATCCAATTTCGATGACACTCTCCTCGAACAACTTTAATGAACTGCAAATATTTTGCTTTGCTTCTTGCCTGGCGGTGGGGTGGCACGTGGCACGTGGCTGGCGTTTCAATATTTGCTGCATGTAAATTTGCAGCCAACTCAATCGAGTGCAACAAATCGCAGCTCAGCTGCATATCATACTTTGCATATTAATGCCAATGGCATCGCCAAATGCCAGGACGCGACTCGCGTCCATTCAGCGGGAGTCACCGCCACCGCCAGCGGCAAGAGAAATCCAGCGACAAAGGCAAAGCATCAATTCCAGAGCACACTGAAAATGAAAGAAAGAAAATGATTTGTTTTCCCTCATAGAGAATCTGCACAAAAAAGAAACGGAGAATGCAGAATAAAATGTAAATGAAATTGTGCACGGAATTGAAATGGTAATGGGATGATGGCGAATGGCCCTGATGGCGAAACTGTTTGGCGAAGATTCCAGGAGAGTCCTGCTTTATAAGGCTGCGCCCTTAATGCTTAGATGATAATGATTTACAGACTTTCTTGCCAAATCTTAACTTGCTTTCGGGACGCGACCTTAGCCCTTAGCCCATCAGGAATGGCCGAAAATGAACTCCAAAATGATGTCAAATGATTTTTCGGTGGGTCCTTGGACTTTCTTTTTGTGAGCTTTCACCGTTACCAAGTGCACTCAAATTGAGTGCCTCTCGGCCAGCGCGGCCAGCTCGGCTACTCTTTTATGTTTTGACACATAATTTTCACGTTTGCCTGCCTGCCGTCAGCACACTGTAGGGGGATCCACCGCTGGTGTCGTGCAGCTGGCAAGGTTGAAAGGCGCATTTAAGACCCATTACCATTAGACGAGAGGACTAGAAGACTCTTTGCTCTGCTCTACTGGAAATCTGCCATAAGCCACGCTCGCCCGCCCAGCATACTTCGGGCAGGACATTTGCATGATTTTTGCAAGAGTAATAAACGTGGTGGAGGCTAAAAGATGCAAAAAGCAAATGAGAATGGCCGGCAAGAAGTGCCACCGAAGGGCAATGCCAATACTTAATGTCAGTCACGTAGCATGGACACTTTGCGTCCATTGACATGACCAGAATCCCCTGTATCCTGTTGCCGCCGCCTGCACTCTTCGCTCCTGAGAGTTGTTTTTGGGTGCAGAAAAAGACAGGACAGAGAGGAACAAACTGCAGGAATCGTGTCACTGTCTCTGTCAGTGCACATTCGTAGTGGTTCGGTTCTGAATCAGTTAGTTGGCATGCAAAATGCTTTATCCTTGGCACTTGCCATCATCATCATCCAGTGAACCTTTCGACTTCCACTTTGTCATTGATTTGGCTTTCGCTTTGCTGCTCCTCGCACTTATTAGAAATGAAAGCAACAGACAGCGGAAATGGAATATTAAAGTGGCATAAACATGGGACACTCCCCGTCGCTGTCCCTGCTCTGTGTCCTCCCGTAATCCTTGTAATTCGATAAGCTTGTCTAAAAATGGCCATGGCTCAAATGAGTCGATACACTTTTAATAGTTTTTGCTGAAGCGCCGCCTGGAGAGGAGAAACTTCTTCCAACTTTTTGTCGCAAACTTTTGCGCTCGGATAAACAACAACTAATGGCTAAGGGCAGGGGCAGGTGCAGGGCAGGGCTGGGGGATGCTTCCGAGTCCGGTGCTCGAGTCAAAGGCAAAGCAAAGTGTTGACAGCTTGATGCGACACAGAGGCAGAGCCACACACAGAGAGCCCCAACTTGGGACGGCTCGAATGCATTGTATACAAATGCAGTTTCAATTGGCTCCAAGTTTTGCTTTTCAATTTTGAACTTGAACAAAAGCACACACAGGAATGAGCAGGGGGAGGAGGGAAACGGCCAATGTGCAGAAGTTTCGAGTGGCACAAAAGAAAATCTTGGCAAAGTTCTGCCATGAACTGGCACCGCTCCCCCACCCCCACTGCTCTCCTCTGTCTGGTTATTATTAGAAACTGAATTAGATTTCATTTGGGGAGCAGTTTATGCTCTTGCATAAACGAATGGCACCTGCAAAACGGAAATGCAATCAAATCTACGTTCGAGTCGAGCCTCACCACTGCTTGCCAATCAAGCGGTGCACACTGCTTGAATATTCCCGCTTTGAACTGCTTGCACGCTCCCTAAGAAGTTTGCAATCAAAAAACTTTCGTGTTAGCCCGGTGCCAAAAAAAAGGATCACCTTAGCACCAAATAGACTACCTACCATGTTATTTTGGTATGCATCAGCATCCCGTGCCGTCCTTTGCTAATCCTTTTAATTTTGAACTTTAACTATCTTTGAGGAAATAAAAAAATCCTCCGAGTAGAACCAAACATGGAACGCACTTGGCGCAAAGTTTTTTAATAACAAACCCCGTCGCATGGGCAGGCGGGGGCAGTGTCAGGTCCAAGACCAGGAAGATCCATGGGTGGCACATCAGTTAGAGTGGTGGGTTGGGGGGGAATAAATTCCGCTCTAAACTGCACGTACTTGCACAGGCCATAGCCTGGCTGGCTGGCTGTTCATGGAGCCTTTTACCGTGACTTTTGCTGTCCAAAAAAGCCGAAAACTTTGAGCAGCAACTGTGCCTGAGGCCAGGCCATGGCAATGCAAATACAAGTTATAATAATTTCTTTTCAATTTCCCAACGAAGAGCAAGCACTCAAGGGTATGGCAGAGCGGAGGCTGTTGGAGAAATGAGATGCATTTCGGTGGGCGGAGGGAGGGGTGGTGTTTGTCATTTGGGTCTCATCTCTTCTGTGATTGTGCTGGAATTTGCATAATTCCAAGTAAACAAGCAATTCCATTGCTTGGCTTTGCTGCCCGGATGGTGGGGCACAACGGGGCGAATTAATAACTCTTTGCTTTAGAAATTTGAATTTATAGTCTCAAGGGAGCACGGAGAGCAGAGTCTCAAAGTGAAATGAAACGAACCAATGTGACCCGAATTCCAGGGAATAAATGCCATAGAGAACTCTTGCTTCCATTAATTTATTGCTTCACTATTATGAGCTGTAATTCCAATATCGCTGTATGCCATCTGCTGGGACTGGAAACGGAAGAAAACGCCGAACTTTTTGGTGGCACCAACAAATCAGGCTCTTTGGGCTTCTTGGTTATAACTTTTCTTGAATATACAGCACAAGTGCAGCACAAGTTTTGAGTGTGATAAATATGCCACTTGTAATTGTTTTGATATCGCAGGAGCACAGCAGGGGAAGCCAACGACACAGCATTGACTTGGAATATCAACATAAACTAATTTTAATCAGTATTAAAACAGACTTCGTGTTGAAAGGACGAGCCACAGAGCGCTTTGTCAGGTACTTCTCCGGATTCAAAATGCCAGCTACACGGACCAGTAAGCTTCTTCCAACGACCAACAAAGACGAACCAAAGTTGTCAGTAATCAAAAGATTGGACTATAAGGCCTTCGCGGTAATCAAAATAGAAGTTGAAATGAAATTGCTGTTGTGAGGTTAGTACTAAGACCAAGAGGCAAGTGCACAATCACTTTCCAATGCCTATGACACAGTAATTGTGTTCCCATACCATACGTTCCCTTGCCAAAACTATTTGAGGCTGGGCCGTTGGGTCAACGAACACTTCACGCATAGTTCCCTGGACAAAACGTGCCCCAAATTCATCAGGCATCAAGGAGTCACAGAGTCAAAGTAATCCAAAAGAAATATACAACTCCGTTCAGACAGCCAGGAACTAACTTTTGGATTATAATATCTAAAAAACAATACACAATTGTATGTCGTACCCAGCGTTAATTCCAGTCATCTATGTGTTTCCATTTAATTGTAATTAAAAGACAAAATGCTAATGAATGTTTAAATTGACTTGAGATATGAATATCTGGAACGCGCTGTGAGTCCATCTGGTCTCGATCTTCAAGAACTTTGGAATAGTTCAGAACTGGTAAATCGTTCTGGACAAAATTCGTTGTGGATGTGCATGAGGATGATTATTTCATGGCCGACAAGCTCAAAATCCCAATGCAATTTCGGCTCCTTTTGGCTTTAAGCTCCCGTGAGAACGACTTGGCAACTTTTAATGGCCTCACTAATACATTTAAGACTCTGCACAAGCACACACACACACACAGAGAAGTTGGAGTAGTGGTAGGGAAAGGGAAGGGGGGATTTCCGGTGCTGTATACAAATAATTACATGGCAAAATATTTACGTTTTGGTTTCTGGCTTAGGAATATGCAGCAAAATAGGCCAGACAGACAGACTCCCACCATCAAGAAGGAAGGAACGAGCCAACGGTGGATAGGTAAATGTGTGGTGTGGAGGGATGCGGTTCGGGTTGTGCTGGGGCAGCAGCTTTTTGGCCACTTCATATTTCATAAAAACATGCATTATGACTATTTTATGAAGCACGCGCCCAGCAGTTTGGCATCCAGGATGCAGGACCACAGCCAGACCAGACCAGACCCCGGACTCGACGCGACTCTCTCTCTCCCTCTCTCTCTCTGGTGGGTGTGCGTTACCGTTACCCGTTTACTGGGATAGCTGCCTACTTGTATTCCATTTATATAAGTTGCCATGGTCACACACACTCAGCCAGCTGTGCGTTGAAGTGTGTGCCTCCTGTTGGTCGTTCTCGCTCTCTGCTACCATAAACCTACATCGTTGTGCCGGGCCTATCTGCTTTATGGCTCAGCGATTTCAATGGATTCACCGTGGCCCAAACAAAGGACAAGCCCATGCATTCCTGGCCCAGGGGCCCAGGGGGTGTTCGGGTTACAATTTCGGCAGCAGTGAAAGCGCTCACTGAGGAGCAACAAAGCTTCAAAGCCTCCAATGCGCACTTGCCCCCAATCACCCACATAAGCACACATGAATAATCATAAATGTGAGCGTCAATAGATGACGAGGCTCATCTCTACCGTGCTTGACCCACAATTGGTAATTAATAATTCAACCATTCTCCCGTCACTGAGTCCGGTTGTGAGTGCGAGGCCAAGTCAATTGCAACTCGATTGGCGGAAACATCATTTACATTCCCCTTGTGACTTGCCTCAAATTCAATATTGACATGCTGCTCCTGTCTCGTCTTCAGTCCTGATCCCATCCCCATCCCGATTAGATTATGCTCATGCCTCATGCCATATTCATTTCAGAAAGCGACAGCCCAATACCCGACTGGCCACTGCACTGGGCACTCGACTCTTGTTGAGCAATTAGCTGATTATGGGAATGGAATGGAATGGAATGGAAATGGCAGCAGCCATCTTATAAAGTGGTTCTGCATTTTGCTTGCATTTCATTTAACATGTTTAGCTCGCACTCGACCGCTGCCAAGACAGCCGCTGGGTCTGCTGGCCTTTGCTCATTTGGTCGATAGACATATCCATAATGTCAGATAATAGCCATCATATCCTTTGCTCACAATGCTCCTTTGCTCCTTTTGATTCTCTATCTACGGGAATTATGCGAAATCAAAGTAAACTCTGACTTATGTGGTACCTTTATAATATTCATACTTCATTTGGCACTTTGACTGCGACTATCCTTAAACCATATTCAAATGACCGCAATCACCAGAATGCTAGCCTCGATTTACGACTTCTGGCTGCAGTTTATGCAGGGTTTCAGCTTTGTGATGCGCTACACCGAGCGTTCGAAGCTATTGAGAGTGTTGGTCTGCTGCGTTCTGTCCATGGCAATCCTCAATATTGTCTGGCCACTCTTCTGCGTCATCAAGGCGGTGACTAAGTACATAGTTACCTGGAGGCTGAAGATGAAGCTGGCGCGACAGCCGACGCCCATTAGCATTGTGCGGAGTGCAACACGCAGGACGATGCTGGGCAGCCCGCTGGTGTGGCATTACTACGACAAGCTTCCGATTGCAATGCTGCTGGAGAACAACGGCAGCACGGTGATCCTGCGCATCAGCTGCAAGTGGCATTCGATGCCCCACCTGAGTGGAGGTGGGCTGGCGGGCAAGTACCACTTCGTGGAGGCGTGCTTCAAGTGGGGCGCTGAGCATTCGATAGATGCGCAGAAGTTCTCGCTGGAGATGCAGGTGCTGCACCGCTGCCACCAGGGCAGCGTCCCCTTCGAGTGCGTGGCGGTATCCTATCTGTTTGCCCACGGACACGGCCACGGGCACGGGCACGGGCCATTGAATCAAATCACTGAAAGCCTTCGCTGCGTCGCGCATCCCAACTCGCACATGGAGTTGCCGCCCTTTGATCTGGCCTCCCTGATGTCTCCCTTCGGCAGCAGCTTCTACCGCTACGAAGGCACCTACGACAACGGTGGCCAGGTCTTGCCCACCTTGTGGCTGATCTGCAGCGAAATCTTTGCCATCAGTGCGGTGCAGTCGTCCCAGTTCCGTGCCCTCCACGGTATCGATGGCAAGAGGATCAATTGGAACGCGCGCCCGGAGCAGCCGCTGGGGAATCGCTGCCTCAGTTTCTACACTTTTTGATGTTTCTATGCTACATAATTTTATTTGTGGAGGGGGCTAATTGATTGTTATTCTGCCTTCCACACTAAAACTAGTTCAAAAATCATTCAAGCTTGTTCCTCACGTGCCTAAAGTCTGTGCAATTCAAATCAATTCCAACATCAAAGTCTAGGCTTGCATTTCCGAGATGTTCCGAGAAGCATGTTGATGCCTGAGAAATCTAGTCGGCCTTTGTCTGTTGCTCTGGTCAGAAATGAAGTATTTGACTGGCTGTCTGCCGTACTCCACTGGAGTGCCTCAGTGCGTAGTCAAAGTGCAGAGGAAAAATGCTGGCAGAGCATGAGTTCACCTGGGGATTTGGTTCGTTTTGTTTGCATGCAGACGGGGCTAAAATTGCTGGAATGCCTTGGGGCTGGCAGTAGCTGCTACCGTGTGCTGCGGTGTACTCCGGCTACTGTAAAAATTGTCTAAATTAATTTTCAATAAACGCCTGCTGGGCAAAAAGGGAATCGAATACTGATTGGCTTAAAAGTTCCGCCAAAAATTACCACAGAAATTCGCTTTGAAATCATACCGAAACGAAACCGAAACGGAGCAGCACTCTGAGGCGGACCCTGGAGCCGCTGGCGCAAATCGGTGAATTCCTTAAACCATCCGGTAGGGTAGGGAATAGCAAGCGGGCAGGGCAGACAGCCCCACTGCTCCTGCCCAATAGGTATTCAGTTATTGACTGCCATCCCAAAGCATTGGCTGAGCTGGCATAGTTGGCTTTTGGCCACTTCAAACACGTACAAAAGGCAGCTGAAACTGAAGCGTAAATCCAGGAATTCCTCCTCCAGGAATATCAAAGGATTATCTTTGGTTTTGCTACTTGTATATAAGAAATTATCAGCCGCTATGCCCTGCCCCTACCAACTCCCACCTTGGCGCCTTCAGACTTTTTGAACTGTTAACCGGACGGACGGCTGCTTCTATTACGATTTATTTCAGGCGTAAGACCAGCGAAGGAAATATTTGTGGTAAAAGTTTAAAATAATTGTTGAGGCAACGAACCATATAGCGTCGAAAGCGGGGGCGGGGCAGGGACTTATAGTTGTGGCGTGGCGCCAGGCTGACGGCACACGCAAAGTGTAAGAATGGCAAAAGCTGTGGCTGGAACAGGACGACCAAATAGTTTTCACTTGGAAAATTGTTTAAAGTTTGTCCCGAATCTTGTTCCCCGACAGCCAAGCGTATGCATGTACATATGTAAGTAAATATGGTGATGCTTTCGAGTGGCCACAGGCTACAGTGGGAGTCGCATCCCATCCGAGCCGGTGGCTGTTCCGTCAGCAGTTTGCAAGTCAAATAATTAAAACGAGCTTTGAACAGTTTCAATTTGGATGCGACTAACAACAAGTTCTGTACGACATGTCTGGGTGCCGGGTGCCGGGTGCCGGGTGCAAAAATATAAGCGATAAAGTCAAGGCAGAATGCGCATCAATCTCATCGCTGAGAGGTGATAACAAACCAGTTGTCGTTGCAGCAAAAGCTGCCTAAGAATGTCAAACTGTCTGTGAAGATGTTAAATCCAGGTAAATGCACAATTCATTTTGACAAGCATATTTATTTTCTCATTTCCTTGGCAATTCATTTTTATTCATGAAAATCAACGCCGTCAGTCAACACAAACATTTGAAGTCCTGGTACTCGGGAGCCTCTAGCCGGTGCGAATATACTGGACATTGTCGGTCTGGACCAGCACAGTTCCAGCTGCAAAAGGATGTGCGTATCGTAGGTAAATTTATTTAAATGAGCTTTATTCAAGATTAGTTCTGGCATTCTCCCTACTTACGCTTGGGAACGGGCTCGGCATTGGCCAGGGCGGCGAGCATGGCCAGGAGCAGGGCAGCAGCTTGGAAGAACTTCATGTTGATTTGGTTGGTTTTGGTTTTCGGTACGACTGTGATACTGATGCCCCACTGCCGACTGACACGATCTTTTATAGCTCGACGGGCACCGGACTGCAGAGTACTGTTCTCGTACTGGGAAATTCCCTCCACCCAGATCGGGGGATTGCACAGGTTAAAAGAGCTTCTTAATCTCGTTAACCGTCAATCAGAGCTTCGCCTTTTGTTTTATGTGCAATGTGATTCGTGTTAATCGCGAACCGGTCTGGGTTTTCTACGCGTTCTATTGATGCTGATTATAATCTGAAAATGTACATTTTTACATATCTACATATGTACATATATGTACATGCATATCAATAGAGAATACTGCAAGTCTGAACGAGATTTGTTTACAATCACGTTTCGTAAGTATTATCTTAAATAGACACGATTTGTAGCACTGCATATTAAGTTTTATAGCTGCTCTTTTTCTCTGGAAAACCTAGTAAAAGTCATTCAGAGGAAATATGCAAATTAGAAATGCTTTCGAAGTCAACTAAACACAATTAAATAGAGTAGCAGATCGATTTACCTTTTTAATAGTTCAGATAATCGAACTAAATAGGTTTCATGTCTGTTTTATTAAAGTAAATACAATGTGAGCTACAGCACTGCATGAATCCAAATATCCAGTGGGTTTCGGGCTTTAAAGCTGCCAAAAAATAATTCTTATTGAGGAATGAAATCAGATGGATTGCATTAATTGGTTTGGTTTTCCTCCACTTATTATTTGCAATCACATTATCAGTGCCTTAGAGCACCCGATCGTGACCCTGGGGTATTTTACAGTATTGGAATTTCCGAAGCTCAATCAATGCGCAGTCTCGTGGGTCTGGCGGGTATATAAGCGTCGGCCCTCAGTGTCGGATAATCATTGTAGAAACAGATTTTACAGCTTAATCATGAACTGCCTGAAGATCTGCGGCTTTGTGTTTGCTCTCATTGCGGCCCTTTCGACTGCGGAGGCTGGTAAGTGATCGGGAACAAATTTTCTAGTTGGAATTGATTGCTTATCAGTGCACCTATCGTCCAATTAGCTACCCAAGTGCTGAATGCTGGCGGCCATACCCTCATCCAAACGGACCGGACTCAGTACATCCGCAGAAACTAAATGGACCTTGGAAATAAAACAAATAAATAGTGCTTAAAACAATTTCTCCCCCTGTTTTTGAATTCTCAAAATTAGTCTTTAGACGATGGCACGGCCTCACTTAATATTGCAGAAAATACCAGATTTTGTATTTGCCTGTGGTGCTCATTAGTGTTGCCAAAAAGCTGTTATTGCGGATGGCATGAAAAACTAGGTGAATTCGAATCGAGCTTAGAGCAGAGCCAATAGCTTTTTTATAATATTACTAAATAGTACTTGTAATAGTGCTAATGTGCTTCCATTGTACAACAATTCTGTACACAGAATTTACTCAAAATTAGTCAGTTGGCAACGATAACACAGTTTTAGCTATAAAATAGCTGAACTGGCAGCACAGAAAACACATGAGCAATGCCAGCGCTGAGCAAGATCAACAGCTGTTCGACGCTTCTTTTCGAATTTTGAGTTGTTTTTATTGACTAACATAAAATCAAATCTGTACAACATTTAGCTGCTCTCTGGAAGCGATATTGATTGCACTGAAATTCCATCGACTGAGGCTGGAGAAGACAGGTTAGGGTGAGTCTTTCATCGACTGTCGTAGCGTAGCCCGGGCAAATTACAGAATATATTTTGTTTCATTTACAGAGTAAAGTGTTCAGCAGCTGTAAGTGTCTACAGCTTCCTTGTGAACACCAGCCATATCTGTAATTTAATCAGATTATCGGCTAATATTTGCCTACCGAATAACTAACAGAGCTGAAATAAACCGCTTAGGGGCCAATTCAATGGTTGTGGTTCTTCTGTTTTAAGCCGGCGACGACTTCTTGGCTGCTGCATCTTATCTCGGCGGCGGTCAATAAATGTGCGCCAGAGGACAAACACAAGAGTCACAGCTACAGTCACATCCACAGGCACAGCCGCAGTCGCAGCCACAACAACTAAAGCAGTGGAAAAGCCGCAGAACTCAACCACAACAAGCCACAATCGGCAATCATCAACACTGGGGCGCCACAGACCGAGGAAGGCAAGGAAAGCGAGGAGAGGCAGGGCGCCGGTTGCATTTGGACAACGCCAACGAACCAGAAACACCCGCGCATAAGCCATGACAGCTGTGCCAGCCCCTTCTGTCCCAACACCCCTGGCACCCGCCGCCGTCGCTTCCGTCGACGCCATGGAGCATCGGCATCAGTCAGCCAAGACTCTGAACGCCCTGCTGGACCTGCCCGCGGAGATGGAACTGCGCCAAATTGAGTTGATCTATCGGGCGGAGGGTAATGCAAATTTGGTGCTTGCCTTGCCGCAATTTAAAAAAGTTTTACGTTTGCCAAAAATGATATCCAGCAGACAGCAGCAGCCGCCACCGCCACCGCCACAGCCGCAAACTGAGCAGGAGGAGGCTCGGCAGGAGGATGAGCAGGCGGCAGGGGCAGAGCCAGAGGAGACGGAAGAGATTGGGCGGCCGGAAGAGCAGTCCGACTATTCTGCCAGAGCCCAGGCATCAACTATAAAAGGTTCGTACGTATGGCATATAAGAATCCGTTTTATTGTTGGTGCTCCACGCTCCAAGCTACTCTCACATTTCGTTTTTTGTGTTCTTGTTGCACAGGAAATGGTTGCGTGCAACTTCAAACACCCAGGCAAGCTGCTGGCCCATCCCCGCCTGGTGCCCACCTCCCCCTAGCCAGCCAATTTGTGTATTGTGCTTTGGTTATTGCCCGCTTGGCTGGCTCTTGCCTTCCACTCTTCCTACATCCCACGTCCACCCAGTTGCCCATCTCACTGGGAATCTCTTTATCTGCTGTGCATCTTTTGGCCATTGCATCAAATGTGTTTATTTCATTTATCCACATTTCTCTTGTGTTCTCTCGGGCTCCTCCTCGACGCCCTTTCAGCTGGCGACTTGACAATGCCGGATTTTATGGCTTATATCGGGATAATGCGCCGTCTATTAGGAAATGAGTTTGTCTGCGGAGCGGATATTGTTGCCATACCAAAGGAAGACGATAGATTCTGGATAAACGAGCACATACGCGCCCACAGACCGAGTGAGTATTTTTACAGTCAATTCCTGATAAATGGAACTAAGAAAGTGCAGAGAAAAGTGGTCTCCAGCGAGGTATTATAACACCCTTTCAAGATGTTTCTAGACGTCTCCTCGCCTTTATTATTAATTTGTCCTGTCAGAAGTGCTCCACTTGCAGAGTACCCACTGTTTTGGTCTCAAGTCCTCCCTGTGTGTGTGTGTCTCTGCTGGTGTTTGCCCATTGTGGCAACAATTTTGTATTTGATCAGCTTTCGCTGCAGTGCATCGCATTGGCCTTTGTCGCTGTCCCAGGGCTCGCCCTGGCCGCTGTCCAAAGCCTTTTAGAGCCACTGCAATCAATCATAAACGAACAGTTTAGTGCTTCGCCCCGTACCGGACCGGACCAGACCAGACCTGACCGGACCAGTCCCTTTCACTGACGTTTACGATGCGATGCACACACACACAGATGGATGCTCCTTTGCTCCAGTTTCGTTTGCCATCTCCGGGGACTGATTAGGGGCGGTCGTCAGTGAGTGTGTGCTTGCCCAATAGTCGTGGCCATATATCAAAATTGGGCTTATGCCTAGTAGCCAGCAACAGGCTACACGTTGCACTAGCCAACAATTTATCATTCGCCGCCGTAGACTATAGACGGTTTACTCCGGCAAGGGCAGTGGAGGTAGGAAGGCGGTCTAACCCACCGGCCTCGTCTATATATCAATAATCGCCGTAACCGAAGCTTTAGTCGGATGCTGGCGCTTACACTTTACATTCATTCAGCCGCCGCTTGCCATCATCTTTGCTTCATTCTTTTTTATTTTTTGCGGGGTTTTACCCCGGTTGTTCGTTGCAGTTGCGCGTCTGGATAAGGAATTTTTGGGGCAATTCGGGCTGCTCCTGCCAGATGTGACCCAATTGCCTGCCACGTTCGATGTTTTACTTGGCAAATTACAGGTGAGTCGCCATCGTAGCTGCTCCCTGATGCTGATGCTGCTGTTTGGACCGTGGCGGACATGGAGATGGAGCCCAGACCAGCCCAGAACCGTGTTGCTGCTGCCCAAATAAATTGTGTATTTTGTACAAGGACAATATTGGCATTTTTGGCCATATGTGCAGGGACACGTTAGATGCCGCCGCCGCCACCGTCACCGTCACTGCCGTGGCCGTTGCGGTTTCGTTTGCCTTTGTGCCTTAGTATCCGCCGAACCCACTCCCAGTTACTAAACCATCGGCCACGCCGTGGACCCTGGCCAAGGCACATAAATCAACGGTTCTTTGTTTTGAATTAAAGTGGGCAACAGTGTAAACACTTTGTTGGTGTTACTAGCCATTGGTGTTTCTGTTTCTGTTTCTGTTGCTGTTGCTATTTCTGTTTATGTCCGAGAAGCTTGCAGGACACGAAGAACGATGTCCATTTCCCACTGCCAATGCCAGTAGCTGTTTCGATTCGTTTCGTTCGGTTTTTGGGGTTGTGCGGGTTGTAAAAGACGGCGAAATGGCTTTGAAAGTGCCGCCATAGCTGCAACTTTTATGATGCTCTGCACCACAAACAAAAAGCGGGCCAGAAAAGAGTGCTCCTTTGGCTAGTACCCCACATCAGATTGAGTGCTCAGCCATAAGCCTGAGAGTCCTGTTCGAGACGCTGCCTTTCAGAGTATTCGGCGGGTCGATCTACCTCCCGTTTTATTTTTGGGCTTTCGCCATTTTTGTTGTATTTATTTGCGCGCTTCCCACCGCTCTGCTGGTCGGTACATATTGAATTTATGGCTTTGGTGCCAAAGCATTGACCGAAATAAAATTGCAAGCAAAGGAAACAAACAACCAGCGAAGCAGGAGAAAAAAAATAGAAAATAGTAGGTACATATATGTGGCATAACGTGTGGCCATAACTAACGCCATATTGTGCGGCGTACTCCAGAGCGGAGGGTCCGGATCACCCACGAGTCTGACAAAAAACTTAGGAACCCGAATAAAAAAGCCCCTTAATTGCGGCATTAAATGTTAATTTTCAATTTCAAGCCGCGAACCGAGAACATCCCGTTTGCCACCTGTACTCCACTTCACTCCGCTTCATTGTCCTGTACTCCATTCCGTGCTCGGCATCATGGCTCCATAACTCATCATACAATCAGCGCAACAACTTTTGTTTTATGTCACAAAGGCAACAGCAACAACAACTCCAGGAACGGCGATAGCCTGACCCATGGCCTACCCATGGCAACTCCCCACCCAGGCCCGGCCCCTTATTCATGAAGTTTATATACCCCGTACTCGTACATCACAGGGGAGTGTATGGCATTCGAGTAGATGGATGTAACAGGCTATCCAGGCAAACTTACTGTCTCACAGAGTTCCTTTCTGGTGCAGCAGTCGATCGAGATCCTCTGAACGAGGCTTACCACACTGAAAATTGGATACAATTGAAGTGTTATCCCCAGCCCTTGACCAATTAAAGGTCGTATATTAATCAATGAAAATCCTTTTCCGATTAACGGATAACATTTAGTCTCAAGAGTGGACCTTTAGCCTTTGCAACTCTTTTTTGTTGTGCTCTTGCTGCGCTTGTCGTTGCATTTTCAAGTCAAAATGGCATCAACGCCAGGACAAAAGTTGGTGGTACACGGCAGGCATAATATTTCATGGCAGTACATGACGGAACGGGCACCTTCCCTTTTACTCCATTTACTGTTGGACCGGAGCAGCACCAGAGGGCAGCAAAAAAGAGCAAATAAGCCAAGCAATATAATTTTGCAGGCAAAGGGCACAACAGGAGATGCCACAGGAGCAGCAGGAACCAGAGCAGGAGCAGGAGCAGGAGCAAGAGCCACAGCAAAGGCAAGGGAAACGGCAGGAACACGAGGTGTCCATCGTCTGGGCGATACATATGCCATCGAAATAAAACCCAAACAAGGCTGGCTCCAGTTGGCAAGTGATGTCAACGATTTATTTGATTTAATGCCAGCAGGACCAGAGACAATGCCAAAGAGGAGCAAGGGCGAGGAGAATCAGGAGGCAACAGGAGTCGACGTGGCGAAGTCGACCCGGGACAAGTGCAGGTGTCGCTATTGCGGCATGCAGCTATTGAAGGTGAGTCATCGGCAGGTGGAGATGGGAGAGACGCTCTTAGTTTTTCATTTGATTCTTTTCGACAGCTACGCAACGGGAAAATAAAACGATTGGGCGACTACTGTCCTTTGGAGCTATTCTCCGGGTATGTCATCGGATCCCGGAATGGGAAGCGGGGAGCTGGCGCTCCTTTGGCACGAACATTGAGTCATAAATTTCCATCTGCACCATTTGCGTGTCCTGTCGTGCTTCATAATTCCAACACTTTCGGCTACTGCCTGCTCCGTGCTGTCGGTGCCACCAAGTGCACTTTTTGTGTGCTCTGTATTCCTTTTCCTTTATTATATGCCAGGACCCTGTCTGACCTCGGCCTCGGCATCGGCCTGGCCTGGCCTGAGCCGGTCTGGTCTGGTCCACTTAAACTGCAATCCCAATCCCAGTCCCAGTCCGAGTCCCCCATTCCTCTCATTTGTTTATTTGCGGCCCGCTGTTTCAAGTCATGCGTGCATCCGTGCACAAAATTCAATTTGCTTGCGCTTTCATTCCGGTTTACCGCCTGCTACGCTTCCACTTCCCACACCTCCGCTTCTCACTTTATATAGCAAAAGCTCCCCATCAACCACCATCCCCCCCCCCAGCCTCCATCGCAACCTCCTTTATGGCCTCACGCAAATTGTTGCCATTTCTTTTGCTTCTCTTTTGTCTGCCAGCATCTTTTATATATCCCATATGTACATACATAAGTTTTAATAGTATTATTCATATGAAGCAGTCCAGTGCGTGCCACAACTATAGTGCCACTGCGTCACACTGCCACACTTCCAAAGAATAAATAATAAATATATAGTTATCTCTTCTCAGCCCAATTAAATATTCATTATTTATTCGATGCCATTGCGTACGCGTATTCGATTTGGTTTGATTTATTTCACATTTGATACAAAAAAAACCTATGACCGAATAAATATATAAATCAAGGCTCGATTTCAATATCTCTTCGGAGTCCATAAATCAACTAACAAGTAGTAGATCCCACTAATAAAATCGTCTATTCATGAATTAATGCAAATGTTGACTCAAGTGTGAGCTCTCGATTCGTGTCGTGTCACACTTGATGAATTAGTTTGCTTTCATTTGGTACAAATATTTACGAGTCCTTAGTGTTATGATTCGCACCGTACGGGTATAAGCGGATTTTAGTGCTGTGATCTCTTTTCATTGTTTTTCATCCATATTTTATTTTTGTAGCTCACCCAGTCGTATGCTTGATGCCCTGAATGCACTTTTCGCCTGCCCGCAAAATAATTTACGTGTGTTTCAGGACGGCAATTTAATTTATGGCGATCACGCGAACTCGATTTCCTTCGATGAATTGCACTCGCGTGTCTTTCCCGGGTAAGTCAGCCCCATCCAGAGTGATGAGAATGCCAAAGGAAATTGATGGGCAAAGAAAATGGGAAACATCGCATGCAAAGGCAAAGCACGGCAAGCTACTGGCACTCAAGACGCAGCCAAAAGTAATCCAAAAGTAAAGTAAAAGTCAGGGGACACAATTAACAGTGAGCAAGTTCATTCCTTTCCAAATTGTTAGTTTAATTTTTAATTAATTTCAACGCAGAAGATCTTCTTGTTTGCCTTTAAGCTTGCTTCTTTTTTAAACATTCATTGAAAACTATTTTATCTTTTCTAATAATTACATTCTCTTTGGCTTATGCCCTGTCCGCTTACAATTATTTCCATAGCTAGAGGAGAAAAGTCCCATAAAACTCGGCGAATTTGCAAATATTCAATAAATAATGCAGAAAGCTAAAGCCAAACACAAATTCTCGAGTGTCAAATGCCGAAATTGCCATTGCCCTACTCCTGGTTGCATTCTCCCCTCGAGTCATTCAGCGTTTTCTCACCTCCAGTACCTTCATGCCTCTACCGTTCTCCCTCTCTCTCTCTCTCTCTCTCTTTTTCTCTGGCTGTGTCGTTTCAACACCTTTTGGCACAACGTTGACAACGACCACACGAACTGGGAATGGGAATGCGCATTGAAAATGCTAACAAACAAAATTGTACCAATGGCAACGCCAACACGAACGCCATCGCCTTCGCCGTCGCCGTCGCCATTGCCATCGCCATGAAATCTCTGAAATTCTCCAGTGAAATTATGGTGCTTATAAAACATTTGCTGGTAGCCTGCCTGCTCAGGGAATACGAGGTGAGTGCAACGCAGAGCTTCGACCAGGACCACAGTGGTTGTGGCAGTCAGAGCCCGAGTCGCGTTTCAATTGGAGAAATGGAGACAAAAGCTGCAGCTGGTGTAGCTGCTGGAATTGGCACCGCTAATGTTGCCAGGGCGGAGGATGTCGAGAAGTGGCATGCTGACTCTGTCAATGCTGGTCAATCCTCCGGCAGGACACGAGCAGCTGCTGAAAAACCAACGACCCAAAGGTACACAAAGCCACCCGGAATAGTCGTAGAAGGGGAAACAACTGCAGGAGCCCTAAGCCAACAACAGTTCGGCTATGTGTTGGCATTGGCAACTCAAACGGAAACAAAAACGGAAACGGAAACACAGCCAACTCCGAGTACAAGTCGGAAAGAGAATGAGAACGACAATCAGAATCAGAATGAGAATCAACGTGAAGAACAAATCAACAAAGCGGAAATATTTCGCTTACCAAAAAATTGTGTGTTGCAAAAAATTTTGAATTTGCAATTGCTGGTAAAGGTAAGCTAACCCCCAGCTGCACTCGGCCAGCCTCTGCCCGTCTGCTCCGCCCCTTGTTTATTTTTATAGCCAACTGTGGCAGATAGCCCTAGTTGCAGTTGGCTTTCTCTCAAAGTGCGCAGCCATTTGACAGGCAGCAGGGGGCGATCAGAAGTGGTCTCGAGAAGGCGGCTAAATGGCCCGTGGTGGGCAGTGAAGTGGCTTAGCTGAAGGTAACCATTCTTGGCACTTGCAGCAACACTTCGATTATATGTACCGAGCAAACTACGCCCGGCACTCGCGGCACACGTATGACGCGCTCAGAGGACTGCTGGCTCTGCCCGTCGCCGATGAACTGCAGCCGGAGCAGGCGTACCTGCTGGGAGCCACGGCCTTGGACTGCTCGATTATGTTCACATTTCAGGAAGTGGAACTGGAGTGTACGCCTGACCAGGAGTGAGTATTATCCACGCAATGGAGCAGTCCGGCTAATCCAATTTCGAATCCTTTTGCCGCAGCTTTGAAGCGGATCTGCTGCAGCCGTGGCTCGTCTCCCTGCTGGGTCATCACTTTCTAACGAAGCTCTCTGTGCTGGATTTGGATCCGAAGCCCGATAGTCACTTTCATAAATTCATAGAGCAGACATGTGAAATTGAAAAGTGCTGCCGAGCATTAAATTAATTAATAAAGTTTGCACACAACTAAAAGCCGCACGCATCGACTGTAGAGCGCCCATAACTGAGCTACGGTTTTTCCTGCTACATCAATTTAGTTCATTTTTTTCAGCTGCCTTTCTGTGCTCTTTTTTTGTAGCTCCCGCCAGGGTCTGGATCTGTGTCTGTGTCTGGTTCTGGTTCTGGGCTTGGGCCGGGGCCGGGGCCGCACCTCTAAAAACGGTTTTCACCGCAGCTTGACAGCGAAAAAGGCAGCAGCGGCAAACAAACCACAGGATACACGGCGCTGGTCCTGCTAGTGGCACCAACAGTGGTGAGAACGAGGGCGGTGCCGGTACCAGGATGGTTCTACTGGAACAAGGGGCAGTCGCTGCACAGCCAAGGGGTTCAACTATTAGATACCCGCTAATAAGCAGCGACTAAATGGTGGAATCTAACTGATTGGCTGTCACACATTGGGAGCACGGACTATGTCTAGGACTATGCAAAACATTATGTACTTCCAGACAGTAGATGGACGTTTAGCGAAACAATATAACCTGCTGGAGCTGGGAGTGCAGGGTATGTAAATGGAATGGCACGCCGTGAACACTCCTTAATTAATTTCCATGCGAATGCGGGCGCCATAAGCGGGAAAGGCGCCGCAGGATGTGTCCAGAGCGGGGCCACTGGAGCTATGCAAACTTATGGTGTAGGAGGACGTTGGCACTGGCCCCCGCCTTTGGCAAGTGTCAGTCGGTTTTCGCGCTCGAAGCTAACCAGTTTGGCCGGCGACGTCTGCAGAAACGGCATCGGCGTGGACAGGAACGATGGGCAACAAAGTCGTGACATTCACCGAGCAGCAGCTGGATGACTACCAGGTGTGCTTTCCATCCATCAGTTATACCATTTAGAAGGGAACGACCTTCACTCTAACTTTAATTCATTGCTTCATTTGCTTCGAAAGGATTGCACGTTCTTCACGCGCAAGGAGATTCTACGGTAGGCCATTTGTATCCCCATAATAAGCCAGAACTATTCCATTTCACATGAGCCACACAAAGCACCGCCCGCCCGCCATTGTTGGCAGCATCCCATTGTTCAATAAGAACAACAGCAAAAACAACAAAGAAAAGGATGATACACACGCACAGACAACAGACAATAGCGAACAGCGAACAGAGAACAGAGAACAGACTCGTCGACACAAAGCCTGACATCGCCTGTTATCCGCATCCATCCCAAAATAGTGCCTCCCACTCACACTTCGTTCCTCTTTTACAGCGTCCACAAACGGTTTCGTGAGCTACGTCCGGACTTGGTACCCCGCCAAATGACTGAGGGTCAGGCCTCAAGTGTCAAGGTTCCCTGCGAGTGCATTGAGAAGATGCCCGAGTTGCGTGAGAATCCCTTTCGACGTCGCATCTGTGAGTAACAAAAGACCGATCCAATGCATGCAAAAGCGGAGCAGAGCGGGTTTGCTCCATTCACGCCCATCCTTTACCGGACTAAACCAATCATCCATTTAACAGGCGAGGCCTTCTCACGCGATGGCCAGGGCAATCTGTCGTTTGAGGACTTTCTGGACGCTCTCTCTGTCTTCAGCGAGCAGGCGCCAAGGGACATTAAAGTTTTCTACGCTTTCAAAATTTATGGTAAGTGTTGGCCTCCTCTTTTCGGCCAACTTGGTTGTTGTGCAGCTCCAGTTTCAGTTTCAGTTTCAGTTCCTGCTGCAACTCCATTCCCCTGCCACTGCTGCGGCTACTCCTACTTCTCCGGCTGTGGATGTGGCAAGGAGAGGCACTTCTGGTGTTGGCCAGCATTTTCCGGTTTTGTTTATGCATTTCCGCAGACCGTGCTCATTGTCGTTGTTGGTTCTAGCTTTCGAGAGGAGTGTGTCCTTTGTGTCTCTGGCATTTACATGGAACGCATGGAACTCGCAGCTCTGTAATTTGTGGCGCTGTGCCAGGCAGCTCTTGCTTCAGTTGTTGCAGAGCGTCCTTGGTGCAGGCAAGGACAGCCAGGGTTCAAGGACAGCCATAAATTCTAATAAGCATTTTAATTGAAATTTAAATTAGAATCTCAAAAATGCCACCATAAAAGTAGGTCCACCAAAACTTTGTGCAAATTGATTGTGCACTTGGCACTCCAAATTAATGGCCAAAAATCCACAGCCCAGAGACAGAGAATAAAAGGGAGAGAGAGAGAGAGTGGCACGGACGATCAATACGTTCAAAGTGTCCCTCAGGTCGAGTGCATGTAACATTTTTTGGGTAAACTACTTTCAGAACTCAAGGTAGTCCGAGACGAGCATGCACGAGCTCATAGGCAGAGAAAGAGAATTTACTGCACTCCGGCACTTTATTTCAATGTGCATTATTAGATTGACACAAATTGAAACGTGCAGCAAGCGATTACCTTTACGAAAATATGTATGTATGTAGGAGATTGCACAGCAAACTTCGTTTGGCACACATCACTTGACTTTTGTGCCAGAATATGTCAAGTTTTGTAAGACATTCGCCCACCAACCCAATCCACCATACTGAATGTGTGTGTGTTCTTACTTATACTTACGTATCTGGCATAACTTTGCAGATTTCGATCAGGACGGCTTCATTGGGCACGCCGACCTCATGTCCTGCCTGACGACAATGACCAAGAACGAACTGAGTCCGGAGGAGCACCAGCAGATTGCGGACAAGGTAATCGAGGAGGCCGACGTCGATGGCGATGGCAAGCTATCAATTTTGGAGTTCGAGCATGTCATCCTCCGTGCCCCCGACTTCCTCTCCACCTTTCACATCAGAATATAAAATTGCCGCTCGTTTGTACTTGTTTTATTAAATTGTTTATGTCTGAGCATATCGCATAAAACTGCCATCAGTGTGATTAAGTTGGGTCCATGGCTGCAGGCTCCACCCCAGTCCGGCAGTCAGGCAGTCAGGCAGCAGGCAGCGGGCTCCATGGGCCAATTGTCGTGACAATATGCATGTCAAATGTCATGCGAGCATTATAAAATTTATAAGCCCATGTATGCAGTCGGATCGAATTCTGGTGTGGTCTGCACTGCTCTTTACTGCTCAGCGCTCTGACCCCAATCGAGCAGACTGGCCCCGTGTCATTGCCAATGGACAAATGCCGTTCTGCCCTCTTGCCACACACACATGAAGCCACACACACACACGGAGAGTCTGTGTGTGCACTGTCAGAGTTTTATCAATTTTGCCAATTTTCAGCTTAAACTTGTTTGGCAGTCGAGCAGCTTGCCACCCGATCCCATTCAATTATTGTAATTGCAGCACCATGGACAAAGGGAAGTCTGGCATGCATCTTCTGGGTCAGATTCCGATAAGGTAAAATAATTGCAGCAGATCGTTGGGACAGTGCCTGAACCATCAGAGTTCTGGTATGCCATGAAATGAGTGTACTGCTGCTATGCAAATCACGTTCAATAATTAATTTAGTTTACTTTTTAATAATACGCATAATTACATACATATTAAATGTTTTGTTCGGTTTTTGTTTAGTTGGATTTAAAGTTAGGCTTATTCGATACAAGAAAGTCTATTACAAGTATGCAATAATCGTATGCACGTATACGATATACATACGTGTTATTTATATATATATATCTTTTGTAGTTGTATAATTTGTAATTTGCAATTGGTAATCGTAAAAGTAATTCGTGGAATGAATGCGCAATCTGAAACAGATTCAGATTCAGAATTGAGCCGCGTGGCGTGGCGTCGCGTCTGGTCTGAATGCCACAAACTGGCAGACAGACAGACAGACCGTATTTTCCTATAGTTTGGTTTTTATTTCATTTCATTTTATATTGCATATGCTGGTATCGTATGGTTAGATCAAGTGATAGCAACGGAACAGAACAGAACACAATAGAACACTGCCTATACACAAAAACAACAACACTTACAAAAGTATACATAGCTCTACTTACATACACTCACTCCTACTAGAATAAGTATGCCTAAGTACAATATACGAACTAATTACTAAGAGCTAAGCGGAGAACTCGGAGAGAAGTTCCCTTTGCCGAAAAATTATTGTGACGTGACGCGTTACGTGAGACGACGCATCGAAGAAAGGAACGCTCTCAATTCCGTAAGATAATTTTTACAATTTTCGTATACTCGCACAATAAATGTTATTTATATTTAGTGTCTAGATATTTGTATGTATTGCATATGCTGGAATACGAGTGGGTATAGTGTCCGTGTGGATGGGATGTGCGTGTGCTTATGGCTCTATTTTGTTTTGGAATACATTCATAGAGATATACTAGTTTTCCTTCTACCTACATAGTACTCCTATAATCGTGGGTGTTCAACAACTTGGGTTCCTCTTAGGTTGCCGCCGTCTCAAGCTTTGTTTCTCGTATACATCGTTTACATTCATTATAGTCTTTTAAGTCTAAAATACACTCTCTGCCCGAAGGATGGGATGGGATGGGATTCCTCTCCGGTCGGTCATCCAAGAAATCGGAAACAAACAACGAAAACACATCAATTGTACAATACTCTAAACATAGGTTGTTTTGGTTATCTTATAACGCTTCGCTCCCATTGCCAGTGGCACCCTAGAAGTCGTGGTTGCCGCAATTGGTAAAACCGTAATCCGAAAAGCTTTCAAAGCTTTTCAACAAATTTCAGTACACCGAATTGTGGTGCTCGTAGTTGTTGTGGGCGGCTGCGGCGTGGTGCAAGTAGGATGGGATGGCTGTGGCATTTAGTTCCGAGGCTCGCCGCCGCAGCGCTGCAATGCTGTGTCCTCGCCACACGTCCTCGTCGGTGGCGCCGTCGGTGGGCGACTGCATCGACTGGTGGCAATGGAGTCCTTCCTGCTGTTGCTGCTGCTGCTGCTGTGATGGCGTCGGCGGAGCCATCTGTGGGAAAAGTTTTGAAAGTTTCCGAAGCTTCAGTTGCTGTTGTTGGCTTGAAGAAAGCTCTCGGGGGGTGTTTTCGTTACCTGCTGCTGTTGGTGAGTTTGCTGCTGCTGCTGCTGTTGTTGGTGAGTTTGCTGCTGCTGTTGCTGTTGGTGAGATTGCTGCTGCTGCTGTTGTTGGTGAGTTTGCTGCTGCTGTTGCTGCTGGTGTAGCGGCTGCAAGGGACAATGAAACTCAACATGGCGGTGGGAGTCTCGGCTAACGGGAGGAAGGAAACTCACCATGGGCTCGCCACTCAGCTCATTCTGACTGGCGTTTGGCTGCGTGGAGATGGGCGGTGGGGTCACCGAGGAGCAACTGTTCATGTTCGGCGGCGTTGTGGCGCTCGGGGAGCCGCTCGGCCCGCAGGCTACCCCGCCCACACTGTGCTGGTACATCATGGAGTCGCCTGGAGGGAGAGGGAGAACACACCCAGATTAATGGCTGCCTTTGTCTCTATGATTGGTGCAAGGCTGCAGGCAGCACAGCACCCGATTTCAAGTTCCAAATTTTAAATTCCAACAAAAAAGTGTAACAATGAAAACTTTGCTGCTGACAGCCAAAAAACATGTCTCCAAAATTTCAATTAGCACAACTATACGAAACCAAACAAACGAAACAGAAGACCAACGAAATGCCTTTGGGTATTCCTGAAAATTAGGCGACTGTCCGCTAATTGATCGAACAAATAAGCAGCCAGGCCAGCAGTCCCGCAGTACGGCGGTACATGGCATTATAATAAACCTTATATTTGGGGCTAAGCTACCGAAAAAAGTGTTATGAGTTCAAAGAAATGGTGTCGTGTCTGGTCAATTGTCGGGCGAACTGAAACTGGAACTGGAACTGGTAATGGATTGTACGCATCGAACGCTGAGCAAATAAATCGAAAGAAGGAAACGAACGACAAAGCAAAATAAACCAAACGAAAAAAGTGTCAACGCTTCTCTTTTGTTAATCGAAAGTCAGATGGAAAATTTTCGCGGCATGTGATGGCTCAGAGCATTCTGATATGGCGGAGGAAGGATGAGGGGCGGCAGGTAGTTTGACGAAAAAACACCTACCCAAAGCATTGAGGCCGTAGTGCTGATAGCTGCCCGCCCCCAGGGCGGAGCCCATGTTAATGCCCGAGTTGAGGCCGCTGTTCAGCGAGGAAGAGAGCGGCGACGACTGATTCAGCTGGCCAAAGCCTATTCCCAATTGCAGCGATTAGTAGGGGATGATCCACAAGATACGAGAGTTAGTAGCAGTGGCGAGGGGCCTGGGCCGGTGTCCACTCACCTGCCGTCATGGGATTGACGCCCACACTCCAGCGGTCGCCGCCAAACATTCCGGTGCCGCAGAGACCATCGCCCATCGCGATGTTCGTAATGTTGGCCCCAAAGGGCGGTAGTCCGTGCGAGGGCAGCAGGGCGCCCGGAGTGCGGAAGACATTGGTGGTCTTCTTGCGCTTCTTCCACTTGGCGCGACGGTTCTGGAACCACACCTGGAAAAGAGTAATGAAAGATGGAATTAGCAATGCAGAAAATGTCACAAAATGTCAATAAAACAAGTCCGAGTATCTGTAATCCAAGTTATTTATGCTATACTGGAAATTTCTTAAGGTATAGTTCAGTTTTGTGTGGCAGTTTTGTAACTGTGTTTCTTCTCCTTATTAAACAGTTGCCACCCCACGGCGAACAACACACCCAAACCCCACTACAAAGTCTGCCTCCGACATGGTCTTAATCGAGATCAATTACCGTCGTGACAGTCGAAACACGTCTCGACACACAACACAGATAAACGCACACACATATGTACACATAGATATGGTACAAGCAGATTTACATGCGCATAAATTCCATATGTAAATTCTTCAGCTATAGGCAGAGAACAAGGCAATCAGCTATTTGGCCCCAACCCCAAACACAGACCCTCTCCAACCTGTTCCGCATCTTTGGTCATCGGTAGGACAATGTCGGGACAGGAGAACTGCCCCTTCGATACGCTTTTGTCTTATGGCCGGAGAGGTCGTAACCGTAGCCGTAGCCGTAGCCCGTGTCGGATGTGTTCTGTGTTCGCTTCAAATTGGCATTTCCATATGCATAAGAACATCGGAGCCGGGCCCCGCAGACATGTTGAGGTTTTGACATTTACAAGGCAGAACACAAGCACTGCACTCCACACATCCATACGCACACACAAGCACCGGATCGGGAGGATGGATAGCCAAAGTGTTGACTATATCTAGGGGCTAGACCATGTGGAGATCCTGCGATTGGAATATCTCAACTTTTAACTTTCTATAGTGTCTTTTTAGTTGGGGGTTTTTTTTTGCAGATTTTCACAAACTTTCAGCAGGTGGAAAATGAGAGAAAATAAAGTGCCAGTGGAGTGAATGACTAGTGACATGAAAACGTTTTTGCCGCCATCAAGGCATCAAGGCGTCAGGCCAGGACGTTCGCATCCACATCACTCGAAAGTCGGGTTGACAACTTAACCGTTGTATGTATACGCACACACACACACACACACACACCTTTACCCACCACTCTGCTACACATATAGTACATACATACAGTTATATAGTATTTATAAATCCCAACATTCGTGGCAAATCTTGAGCTGTCACCGACTGTCGACTGTTTCTGTCTGAGTGCGCCAGACTAATGGCAAAGGAATACCAGGACCAAACACAGAGCCACAAACAGGCAAGACAAGGACAGTGAATATGTAAGAGGCGAAAGAGTGAGAGTGAGAGAGAGTGAGCCAGTCTGAGTGAGAAAGAAAATGGCAAGTTTGGCGCAAAGTAACTTTGCTTGTAAGGCCTGCCTGATGCTTTTGACTTCAGATGGTCCCGGGGGGGTTTGTCATATGTCGGACAATGGCAGGAACCACCGAAGAAACTCTACTCCCTTCCCCTCAACCGAACGGAACTGGACTAAGCTAAACCGAAATGAACTATCACAGGTTGGCTAGATGGTGCACCAGGGACGCTAATGTGCCACATTGTGAAAGGGATACAGGGTCGTGGCATGTCGGGAAAGCACTGGGCAGGGGTACCCTGGCAAGGGGAAGGGGAGTAACGTCGCTGGGGTAAGGGTGTGTCGGCGACCTTGACTTGTTTATGTTTTTTACGTGTTTATGCCTCGCCCTCTATTCATTAACTTTTAATTTAATAATTTAAGACAATGTCTGACTGTCTGCACGCCCTCCTTCTCCACGCTCTCATTCTCATTCTCACTGTCTCTCACTGTCTCTCTCTGGCTATCTCTCTCGTTCTGTACCACTTACTCTGCCTCTTTCTGGCGCATTGAGTTTGGCAAATTAAATATGCTTGCTGCTTTTATTTTGCTTGCCACTTTCGTTCGTGTGTGCCGTGCCGTGCCGTGCCGTGCCACAACACACCTACAAAGAAGCGCGCGGAGCGCGAACGGAAAGAAGACTGCGGAGCGGAAGAAGGGGAAAGGAAACACAGGAAGAAGACAACAGCAAAAAGCAAAAGTCATTGCCTTCCGTTGGCCTCTGGTCTAAGGGCTGAGAGAGCCATTAAATTGGCATAACGTGCATGACGTGCCCGGCACGTAAATAGGCGTTAAAATGTCGGTTAAACAAAACATTTATTTTTTATGCCCAATATCCCTGCCACACCACCTACGAGTGTGTGTGTGTGTGTGTGTGTGTGTGTCTACTTTTATGGGAGGGTGTGTGCGGTGCGTTTGTGTGTGTCTACGTTTGCATTTGATTTGTTTTTCGCGGCTTCCCTTTTCCCTATCCTTACTTTGCCTTCCTCCCCTTTCTTTTTTTTTTTGTTTTGGTTGCGCCCAATTTCAAGCATGAATCCAAAAATCGGTAAACAAAAAAAAAGAACACCGAAAAATGCTCCTTATGTCGCGTTAAATTGTGTGTCTAACGGTAATTTTTTAAGCTTCACCCTTATGCATAAATAATCAGCCGCTGAGTGGTCTGACTCCGACTCCCGCCCCAGGAGCGCACATTGCTGCACAGATTTGTGCTCTCAGAGCGTTCAAGGTATGATGGGAATGTGGAGAAGCTTGTAACAGGCATTCAGATATTATATTCAGCTTAAAGTAAATGTAACTCTGAACCGATATATGTACTTGTCCATTTGTGGCTGGGTAGAATGTAGTTGACACCCAGAAAGAAATGAGTGCGTCCCCAGTGCATAGGATATGATTGATCACACCACACAGGCAGGCTACGCACACCGATACATAATTCTGGCAAAAAGAACATTTGTATACACGGTTAGGCTTCAAATTCGCTTGCATAACTTAATTTAATATTTAAATTACACCAAAAATGCACTTAGAAGAAAATATTTCCCCTAGTTTGGTGGAACGAGTTTCAAAGCTTTGCCAACTCAGGTATGATATGATCACCATTTAATACTAATGCCTCAGCCAGCTACTTCTTACAGTTAAATACTCCTCCAAGCACCAAGTCTCAAACTAAAACTTTGTCAATACAAAATGCAAGCATCAAATGCGTCAATGGGTTCTTCTGGCTGATCAGCTAATAAGTCGCCACTGAATAACTGTTTGCCCCACTCAAGTGTTTCTATTTTTGTAGTACCAAAACTCACCCCCTCTGTCACTACCGCAATCCTTCACTGCCAGACACACAAAAAACAGAAGCCGACAAAAAATTGCAGCCATATGTTGGCTACAAAAGCATTTTCATGTTTGGACTTTTAATTTTCACTTCACGACTGACGCTGCAGCAGCAGCAGCAACAGAAGCAACAACAACAAAAAACAACAAATAAGAAAAGACACCACCAGCAAAAAGCCAAACAGAGCAAAGAGAGAGAGTGGGAGATTGGGAGACTGGTAGAGAGGGGTGGGGTGGGGAGAGGAGAGGCAACTGTTGCAAATAATAAATGAGTCAAGTTCATGAAAAGGCAATTTCTTGCGGCAGGCCGCAGATATTAGCACCCAGATCCGGAAAGACCCGCAGCACGTTGGAGAGGGATGGGGAGTGAGGGGCAGGGCGCACGACAGTCCAAATGAAGGCAGAAGTCAGGAATTAAGTATCGGCTAAATTACATGGCTATATGTAGCCTGGCCTAGGGTGAGGGCTGCAAATGGGATAACAAGTGATTTGCTTTGATTTTATGGGCTGGCTGGTGGATGGTTCGCTGAATGTTCCGGGAGGGTGGATCGCAAGGTGCAAAGGGTGGGTGTGAAAGACCCAACGGCGTTTTTATTATGAACCTGTTTATTGTGTCGCCCTGTCATCCAGCCCCTGCCTGTAGTAGTCCCAGTCCCATGTCATAATGGTCTCTGTCTGTCATAGAGAATGTGCACTGACTCGGGCACTGGCCCATCCCGGTCGATTGAGCCTTGTTTATGATATCTGTTCGGTTCGTTATGCAACATTAATTGCACATTATGCTTAATGGCTGATTAAACAGCTGTAAGGATAACGAGGCAGTAGCATCCTCTAAAGAATTTCCGTTTGCTCCAAATGGGCTGCAGTCCATGATTTGCATATGACAGGCAACGCAGAACGAGCGACGATGCCAACATAGAAATGCACTTTGTCACAAAAAGCCGCACTTCAGCAGCCAATTTCAAAATTATCAATCAGAGTCACAGCAGTGGGGCCATAAGAGGGCCAGAATAGGGCCATGCTCGGCCTCGTTCACTGCCGCGATAGTGCAGAAAATTGCAATCAAAATTCGATTAGTCTGCAGTGAAAATGTTATTCAAAGTGGCCAAGGGAGGGAGGGAGGGAGGGGCTAGTGCTGCTCGATCCCCTCTTAATAAACGATAGATTGGCAAAAGCCAGAAAGTGCAATAATACTCGTAATTTTCGGCTCGTTTTTATTGACAATTTTTGTGCTGAATCTGTGCTGCCGTATCTGTGGCCTGATTGGAGTTTGATTTGGTTATTGTTTCTGCACAAGTGTACGAGTACGAGTACGAGCATCTCTCTCGGATATTGTTGCTGCTGGCACATAATCAAAAATCAATTGGCCAGGTTATTGCTTTCCTTGGCCCCCTTGTGGCTGCCAGGCAACCGGAGAAGAGATGGCCACTCAAGTGGCGTTCCCGGTCGGTCCCCACCAAGCTGTCCCCTGCTTATTGTTGCTCTTTGATGTTGTCCTGACTGTAAAGGGGCGCACGCCCAGCCTTTCTTCTTCCTTTGGCCTGTCTTCATCTTCAGCTCAAGCATCTTTTTATTATGATTATTGGTCCTTTCATATCCTTTTGGCCAGAACTCCGACCTCTGATCCAGCAGCTCACGCTCCCTCCCCCACTGCAGCTCTGAGTGGTTTATGGAAATCGCTTTTCGGCCAATATCTTTTCATTTCTCAGCATATAAAAAATGCGTATAAATTCATAAAACGCTCCGCTTTCCCTCTCTCTCACACGGATCCCCTTCCACACACACGCACACACACACGCACACACACAAATGCCAGTCGATTTATTTTATGTTATCCTTTAAATCCTGCTTTACGAGTCGGCCCCGGCAACACTTGCTGCGAGGCCCAGACCCAGACCCAGACCCCAGCCCATTCTCAATCCCATTCCCAGGACCACTGCCAGACCCCCATGGAGCAGGCGGGGAGGTGGGGCTCAGTCCGCTGAGACTGGCTCAAAGTCTACTATGCCCGTCTCTCTCTCGCTCCACACTCTTTCCTTGTGGCCCTGTGTCACTGGCTCTCTCTCTCTCCGTCTCTCTTGCTCTCTATTCGCTTCACTTGGAGAAATGTGTCGTCGCACTGCCCTTTGATAGACATCATCAAAGTGGTTCTTTGTGGGGTTGGATTCTTGCGATGGGCGTGGGGGGAGCTGAGCCAACAACAAGCAGCCAATTCCGGACGAGTGCAACTTTTGATTTATGAAATAGTTCTGAATATTTGTTGGATTTAATTTATTTTCCATTTGTTCAGGGGGGGGGGGGGGGGGGGGGGGGGGGGGGGCCCCCCCC
>NW_022995743.1:6318421-6545623 GCF_900245975.1 Drosophila guanche | reverse complement strand
AACCTGCATCCTCCTTTTTTGGCGAGGTCGGTGGGCGGTGTGAGGGGTTGGGGCGGGCGATGCAACCCCCGAAATTGTTTTTGGTGCATTCGTGGAGCATGCGCAGCTCCACTCAGCCCCAACCACTCCCCTGTACGCTTCCCCAATCTAGGGCAGGGCTGGCTCTGCTTTTTCTTCTCTTGGCCTTCTCGGGAAAGTTTTTCAACCTTTTTTTTCGTGAACAGGTCTGTGTGGGGGATGGGTGGCGTTCGCTCTTGTCATTCTATCAATGGCAGCCTCAGTTGGAGCAGCTTATCCCGGATAGACTCGCCAACCCCCAGCTCCATGCTAAATTCACCATGCTCCATGTGCCCAGCGTCTGTCGTCTATCGTCTGTCGTCTGTGCCCCCTGTCCATGGTCCATGGGGCACTTGGCACGCCATTTTCACACAAACATTTCAATGAAAAGTATCAACGAAATTGCTTTTGGAATTGCTTCATATGCCATAAACAGAATGCGTGCCAGATTTCCTTGATGCTCTTTATGTGCATTTTATGGAGGGACCGTGTCCCTCTCCCCATAGTCTCTTGTGTCTGCTGGCTGGCTCTCTCTCTCTTTAAAGCTCTCCACTAAATTTAGCCCCTCCCCAGGACCACTTCTCCGTTACCCTTCCGTTGCTCCTTCCCGGGTCCTGCCGCTGTTGCCACATTTTTCTGTTTGTTGCATATTTTCGTTTTTGGTATTTCAATTAAAGTTTCATTAAAATTTGCGATGCCATGGTTATCCCAGAGACGACCCAGTCGCCCCAAGACCGGCTTCAAGGGCTTCCTCGTTCCCGCCCCGCCCTCTAGCTCCTCTCCCACTCTTCCACCTTGACATTTGCCTGAGTTTTTAATAAAGATGCCCGCTTTTTATGAGAGTATTTAGTCTAATTTTAGCAAAATATTCAGATATTGGATGAACGTCGCGTCATGGAAATTCAACTTATCGTAGGTACATCAGTCGTCCCCAACTCCTTGCTACTGAGCTCTCCAGAAGTCACTGGGCTATTATTAGAGGGGCATTAGCGGCTCAGCAAATAAATTAGTTCTGTCTGGAGTCGAGGCAATAATTTATCAATGCTCGCTGCGGGCAGGAGACACGTGAAGGAGCGAGCTCGGACGGCACTGGATTGGCCCGAATGCGACTCGTGTGGCCCGGACTGGCCCTGTGGCTTAAGCCAATCGATATTGCTTATTCCTGCTGAATCACAAGAAGTCAGCAGAGTTTTTTCTCTATGTACGAGTGGAGATGTTAGTGAATTGAATTGAAATATAATTTTTAAGATAACAAATATCAGTTTATTTTGGTTAGTTTTGTTTCGAATATTTCAGCTCACCGATCATTAATAGAGGAACTAAATAACAGAAAGATATCTAGTAGTTCTTCCTCAACTAAGATCTGGAGGCTTCCCAGCTGTAAGACTAAGATTAAATCCGTTGCCAAGCGGTTGATTGGCTATGAAGCTTCACTTTTTGGTCCCATCTCCAGGCACTTTCACCTGCGTGGAGTCCTGCGCTACCTTCGGGCGGTTGCTTGGCAAATTAATCATGTGAGAAATTCATTTAGTGCCCAGCCACACGCACTGGCACGTGCGGGAGCGCCGCTTGGCCAACCTCCCGCCACATGCTGTGGCCCTGCCCCGCGTTGCAACAAATTAATAAACAAACCAATAAATGTTAACATTTCAGACAATGCCATTACAATGCCTTTGACAAGGTCTCTCTCTGACAATGCCTTTGACAGTGCCGAACGATGATAAGTCAATTTTGCGGCTCATCTTCCATCCAAATGCACTGCGCCCCCTTTCCGCCCCACCACCCGTGGAGATGTCACGTGTGACAAACAGATTGTCTCGGACCCTGACCCGAGGCCACGTCCCGGCCACGTAAATTGTTCAATTGCTGCTGTGAAAACACAAATTAACAATTGCCGGGGAGCCTCCTGCTGTGCTGAGTCCTGGCCTGAGCTTACGACTGTGTTAATCCCGAAAGCCTACCGAAAGCCCCACACCAACGGCCAATCCGATTAGGCAGGAAGAGATGCTCTCCGCTCTGGCTTTTATGTATTTATTAAATTATATTTACCATAAATGCTGCTGTGTGCTGCCTGCCCGTCGGTGTGAAGAAACTCCTCGCTCGCACTTAGCCAGTCGGCCGCTACGTGAGGCTCATAACTTATGCACCTGCCACCCCTTCGCCATCACATGTGGAACGGAACTTTGACTTGATTTTTGTGTGGTAATACGGGCTGGAATTTTCCTGGCGTTTAGCTGGAAGGAGACAGCAGGGAAGCAGGGAGGCCTGGAGGCCTGGAGGCCTGGATGCTGTCTTTATGCCGTCATTAGCTGCAAATCCTCGCAGATTGATTTAGGGCCAGACGTGTGTGTGCATATCGAATGAGGGTCGGACCTCTTGCAAGTGTGAAAATGCCTCCAATGGCTCCAAGGAGCCACTAAATGTGTTATTTCTGTCTGCCAATGCCACTGCTACTGCCACGGCCACTGCTATAGCCAGTGCCACTGGCACTTCCACTGTCTGCCACTGCTACTAACAGCGGGCCAACTTAATTTATATGCTAATTTTATTAAACAACAATCCCGAAACTAATCCAACGGCCTGACATCCTCTAAGCCGCAACGACAACACAAAATCAAACATTAGAGCAGCGGGACAGCGGCGGGAAGGAAGAGCAGCAGCCACACAAATAGCGACCGACGGCAATCGCCTTCAGCCTTCAGCTTTTTGTCAGTCACCCCGCCGCCTGCATCATCCACCCTCTCCCTGTGTCAGTCACCTGCATTGTCCCTTGGACAGCCGCATGAATGGGGCAGGCTGAGAAAGGGCTATGGTCTGGGACGTGGAAGAGGGGGAAAAGCATTAACGGGCAACACTGATACGCAATTATTAAAACAATTTATCAAAGTAGAACACATCCGGTGGGGCGTACAGGCTCATCATGAAGGTGTCGCCCGTGGAGCAGGCAACAGTTTCTCACTCACGGCTAATTGTTTTAGCAGGAGAGCAGCAGACAGCCGTGGAGACGCCGCAGACACTGAAAATCCTTCTATGGCCAATAAGACAAAGTTTTTGGCATTCATTTCAACCGCAAAACAATTCTCGCATTTCTGCTCTGGCTCGCACAACCGGAAACGGAAGCTTAAATACAAATTTAATGAAGCAGTAAATTCGATTGTCCCATAAACAAAGTCCCGCCCGCATGCAAAGGACCCTCTCCGCAGCAGCAGCAGCAGGAGCAGTAGGGGAAGCAGGCACAGAGACAAGGATAATGGCATCAGCAACAGCAGCAGCAGCAGCAGCACAGGGGAGCCGTGCCAGCCACAAAAGGATAATGCCCGTTCGTTGTACACGTGTGTGTGTGTGAGTGTCTGAGCTTCGCATAAAAACTTTTGCAAGTAGAGAAAACAGAGCTCGGGGGCAAGCTGGGTGGGGGCGTGCCTGAATGCCGGACTAAATGTGACTTTATGTGCTTTAATAAAGTATAATTTTGGGCGCTTAAATGGTGTTCGGCGGAGCCAGAGCCTCCCAGCAGCCAGTGCCTCGTAAACTGTTGCAAGCAAAACGGTGGAAAGTATCCATAGGGAAGGAGAGAGACACAGTCCAGTAATCCGCTCTCTTGGTTGCTGCGGTTTTGTGCAACACAAGTGAAATGTCATGTCAGCCAGCCCCAAAATGGAACTAGACCGATTTCGGAGAGAGCTCCCCACCTGACAGCCGTCGAACCGCAGGACAAAACCACGGAAAGTTTTACTAGGCAGGGGAAGGGACAGGACACTCACCTGGACACGGGATTCGGTGAGGCCGATGCGCATGGCGATCTCCTCGCGCATAAAGATGTCCGGGTAGTGGGTCTTCGAGAAGCACCGCTCCAGCTCGTTCAGTTGGGCCGGAGTGAAGCGCGTGCGATGTCTCTTCTGTTTGTTTTTGTCCAGGAGCTGCACCGAGGGAAGCCAAAAGAGAGAAAAGAGAGACACAAACACGCGTGAATGACATGGTTCTAAGGCGGGTAAACACAGAGTACATTTGTGTGTATCTTAGGTACAGACGAACTACCAGGGAATGCAATCAATCTACAAGCTACAGCTACAGTACAGTAGATACACTAAGAACAAAGTACAGAAGTTTAGTTTGTAGTGGGACGATTGGATTGGATTGGAGTGGGTGTGGAGTGGAGTGGAGTGGAGTGGAGTGGAATGGGTCTGGGAGTAGTTGGAGTCTACGGTTCTAAGTATGGAAATCAAGGTACACTTACTTTTGGTTTTTATTTGTGATTATTATTACGAATATGAATCATGGCATGGCACATTTAATAGGTTCATTACACAATTCAGAACACACACATTCACGTTTTGGAAACAGATTTGTGGTTTGTATCGAATTTCGAATTGAATTGTTTATATTTTTTGTTTTTTGTTTGTTTTTGGCATAGCAGAGTAGTATTTGAAGGGAAAATAAACATCGAAAAGAACATGGATTATTAAAAAAGTTTGGCATAAACTATACAATATAGCTATCACTTTCGCTCTCGCTCTGCCTCTTCTCTCTCTCTCGCTCTCTCTCTCTCTCTCTCTCGCTCTCTCTTGCTGTAGCCAGCTAGCTCTCTCTCACCTGATCCTGCTGCTGCATGTTGCTGTTGCCGCTGCCACCTCCACCGCCGCCGCCGCCACCACTGCTGTTGTTGCCGCTCTGGTTCGTGTTGTCGCACAGTCCGCCGGAGATGTGTAGGCGTGCCACGCCCCCTCCGACAGGCAGTCCAACGCCACCACCACCCGCGCCACCGAGATCGGCCAGATTCGGAGCACCGGGCAGCTGGCCGAAGCTGTTCACGCCCGCGTGCAGCGCCGTCAGTGCGGCCTTGGGCAGATCACAATCCTTGGGGCCTGCAGCGATACAAGTAAGCAAATATTAATGATTTAAGATCTTGATATAACAAGAGTTATTTCTGTTCCTTCTTTGCCCATTGTCATATGCACATATGCCATACACCATCCACCATCCATGCAATCCTGCAATCGCTTAAGTCTGTCCCCTGTCTCCACCGTTCCATCACTCAATCATGTTTGTAGAAGATTACAAGGATGCTTAATTCCGACTTAAATAGTTGCGGCTTAAAGTTTAGTAGTTAAAGATTCTATACACTCTTGTTTAGTGTCTTCAAAATCGGACTCTCTGTTATATTTCTGTCATGGTCGCCATCTATCTGACATAGTTCCTTGAAATACTTTCGAAGAAACTTTCCGGTGCATAAAAATGATTTTCACCTGTTATTTTGTACTTGAAGTATTGTCGTGCTTCGTGGTAAATTGTTTAGTTTGGTCGCTGAACTTGCTATGGATGGTAATGGACTGGATTATGTGGAAACTCTTTTTGTGTGCAATGGTACATGCTGCAATCCGCGGCTTTGTGTTGATCTGCCGCTTGTCAGTGCGCCCTCCAATAAGGACTAAGACTGATTCAAAGCCAGATGCTGTCAAAGACTCAAGGTTAGTGTTTTTATGCTCAAAAGCTTACAACGATCCACTGATAATCCCAAATCAATCCACTGATGTTAGGCGTAAAGAACGAAGCTGCCACCACACATTCGCACAAAAACACAACAGAACACACGGCACTCGGCGATAAAAATTACTTTTGATTTGTATTAGAATTGTTGAATCTCAAATTAAATCACTGAAAGTGTTCCGCGGGAGATGGCTGAGCGTCTGTCTACGGGTATTAATTAATTCTTTTTGGTAGCTGCGCGGGGCTCTGGCTGGAAGCGGTGCGGTAACGACCTAGAGTATTGCTCGGACCGAACTGCGGCGATCGGATAAATTGAATTTTTCAACAACCTGTCATTCAGCTGGGGGAAAAAGATGCCAAAAACAGTCACGAATGAACGGGTGAGCCAGCGAGAAAGATAGATAGATAGAGAGAGAGAGAGAAAGAGAGACAAACAAACTGACACAAACTGAGGTTCGATACACACAGGTACGGATACAGCAGCAGACGCAGATACAGATACGAGACAGCGAGCGAGCGAGTAAGCGACTTGTAACCCCTTTTCATTTCGTACCTTTTCGGTCTCTCACTTGACTACGTAACGTATCTGTATTTTGTTTTATTCCCATTTTATTTGTACGTGTATCTCATGTCAGTCAGCAGCAACAGCAACAGCAACAGCAACATCAGCATCCCGAGAGATGGATGCAGAGTTGGCCAAACCAGCCAGAGTCGGAGGCCGCATCATCTTCATCGTACGCCTGGAATTTTTAACATGTACGTGTGAGAGAGACTCCGGCTCGACCCAACTCTTTTTCCCCTTTTTTACCTCACTTNCTTTGCCGCTGCCGTTGCCGTGTTCAACTGTTGCTACAAGTCAAACATTTACTCATCGCCAGTGGACGCGAACTCTCCTCTTGTCCATAGGGTTGCGCACAACCTTTGAGGGGGGAGAGGAGAGGGAGAGGAGCTGGACCAGGGAGCGGGCTTCGGGCTTCGGGCTTTTGGCGGGATGTTGTCATGATTGTCATTGGATTGTGCCCGAAGTGAAGGTGTAGGCGGCTATTGGCGGTGTGCAATTTCCGATGAAAGCGAGGCCAAAATGCAAATCCTTCTAAGCTGGAAAAAATCTGCCCGCCTTGACCACTTTCCCCTCCAATCCACTCCACTCCACTTCGCTCCGCTCGCTCCATTGCCGACTTTGATGTTGTCGGTGGCGAGCAGGGCAGCCCTCAATGATTTTTATTGTTTTCGAGTCGAACTTGTTAAAATTTCGGCAACATCACAGAGAGCGAGAGAGAGGGAGAGAGAGAGGCAAACGAATCGTAGTCGAGTTTCGAGATCCGAGATCCCAACGGGAATGCAGTCAACAGGTGAACGAGTGCAGGCCAAGACGACACATAAAATCATAAATATAAATAGCGGCAAATAAAAGATATGGACTCAAAGTTGAGTGCGGCTGCCAGAGCTCCCCTATGATATCGCGGGGGGTTCTGGTCACAAGCGACATTCCCTGTAAGCCGCTTTTGTTGTTGGCGCTGCTGGGGAAGTGCTAATTTTTACACATACACCCAGTGCGGCTACTGTTCATTAGCGATTTTCAGATGGTGACGTCCCCAATCGTTCCCCATCCAGCAACGGGAGCTCCACATCGAAGAGGTGCCTCAGCCATGGGGTCACTGCAACTGTAGCACCGCGGACTCGAGACAGATTGAGTGCAGATTGAAGGCCCAATTCTTCGAGTCTAGCCTCTGCCTGTCATCACCCATCCCTCTTGGCTGCTTTATATATATTTTTAGAGCATTACGCAGCACGCACAGCAAAAGGTACCGTGTGGGGAGGGGAGTCCGAGAGGTAAAGCAAATTCAAACTCTGCTCGTGATTAGTAAATTTAAGGCGCGGTGTTAGGTGCGATATCTCCATCTCCACATATGTATGTTTGTATGTACAGTGTGTACATCCATTTATCCATCCGAACATTCACGCTCGATGGCCACAGCTCAAACATGAATCTGTATCTACGCTGTGGAGGGTAAGCGACGGACGTTCTGTTGCGCTGATGCTCCAAAGAAGTGCGACTTTTAGCATCCAACTGTTCCCGCTTCCTTCTGTTTTCTCAATTCAAATCCACATGGACACACACACATACATAGTCCAGCACATTTGGACAGCGTTTGGGCCACGTTTGGGAGCCATAAAATAGCGCCACTTCTCGAAATCGCACTTCCCTGGCAATGGGCAGTCAGCCCGCTCCTCCCCTTCCGCCTCTCTGCCAGCTAGTTAGTTGGTTTGTTAGTTAGTTGTTTGGTCCAACTTTGATTTTTTCACCTCGTCTTTTACAGTTGTAACACATAAATATTAAAAAGAAAACACATACGGCTGCTGCCCTAACTGTGCATTGAGTATGCAGATCGAGCGGACGAAGAGAAGGCTTTCCAGTGGCCAGCAGCCAGCAGCCAGCAGCCAGGAGGCATCCATTCAGAGCAGAATTCTCCATGTGCTGACAGCTGTGAGTCTTTCAAAATATAAACAGAAAACTTCAATCTAGCTCAGTAGAGTTGCCTGGAACCTATGCCTATGTCTTAAAAGATTCTTCTCACATTTTTCAATGAATTCTGCAGCAAAACACCCAATGCTAAATCATAATTAAATGTCGCTTCTAATATACATACATCCGATTACACCGTTTTTCACCATAATTCTGATGACAAACACTCTTGCAAAATTGCGATGTAGCCTAATGGAACAACATATTCAAATCAATCATGGGAACATAGTTATTCAGTTAGCAAAACACACAGAGGACATTAAATTATGGGGAGCTATAACAGTCAAACAAACCTTGAACCACACAGCTACACAGCCCCAAATGCAGATACAGATGCAGATACCAAGAGAGATACAGATGCAGATACAGATGCAGATACAACTGATTTTACATGTGGCCTGAAGCGGACATTTTAGTTGGTCTCTGGTGCAGACCGAGGCCAGGCGAAACGAAATGAAACGAAATGAAAACCGCACAAAGCGATTAATTAATTAAAATTGGCAAACATGAATTTATCGCGCAAGCAATTTGCACAATTTGCGCAAATCAGTTTGTCTGTTTTGGGAGAGAACGCGAAATGCAAATATCTGCCACAAAATTCGTACGGACGAGGACAGGACTTGGCCCGGCCAGGCCAGGACTAGCCTATGCACCTCTAACTCCCTCTCTCTAGTCGTCAGTTGCATGTGCAATGTGCATAATTATTGAAATTTGGAAATTGTGCGGTTTTCAGCAGCTGCCCACCAGAGCTGCCTATAGGCTCCGGCACCACCAGTACCAGCAGCAGCAGCAGCAGCTCCAGCTCCAGCGAATTCTCTGGCACGGCCTGCTCCAACAACAAACCGCAACAGGGAACAGAGTCCGCAGCAACCGCAAAACATGGCAATACAGAATGGATTCCAGGCCCCACAGTGGCGTGGGCGATCATGGTTTGGGGGGCTTAAGCACATATTTCACCAGCTGCGGCCACCGCAAAAATACCAGCACACAATGGGCGCCAGAGAGGGTGTTCCACGAAGGAGTATCCGCGAATTTCAAATGCAATCACAAAATTAATTTAATTAATGCGAGGAACACGGAAAATGGGAAATAAATGCGACTCAAGCGAGAATCATAAGAGACAGCGACAGAGAGGCCAGAGAAAAGGAAAAGGAAAAGTTTTCGCATTTCTTTTGCATGCAAATTGTCTTAATTGTGTGTACCCCCATTTCCGCTCTTAAAATTTCCCCAGCTGTGGTGTGCAGGCACCCAATATGCAAATGTTTTCGACTGCCCTGCCACTGTTGCCAGTCCTGTGTATCCGGCAGTTGCCGTTTTGTTGTGGGGGGCCCAAAAAAGGCTTACGAAATTTATTATGGCAACCCCTCCGCACTGCAGGCGGGATTTGGGCAGGAGATTCCGCAATGCGAGTCATTGAAATTTATAGTTTTCCATGCCGCAGAGTGGGGACTTCAACTTAAAGACGACTTTGCTTTAAAGATGACTTTGCTTCACCATAATTCAGCATTCTGCGAACCGCCTAGATCGATTCGATCGATTCTCCCGATTGGCCACAATAAAGCAATTCCTTTATGGACATAATTTACATCGCAGTTGGGCAGTAACTATGGAAAAAGGAGCATACGCTGCGTTGCCCAGCGACAATCGGCGCGTTAAAAATGGCAATAAATTAATAAAAGTAATTAATTACATTGTGCCGAAGGATCCGGGGCCAGAATCGCTATCCGGCTGGCAATAAAAATTGAATAAAAGCGCAAACATAATTCATTCATTCATTCAGCAATTCACCTGCACATTCAGCCGGACTGCAGGCGGAGGTAGTGGCAGTGCTGGTGGCGGTGCAGGGCAGGGCAGGACAGTGCAGGGCTAACAGCAAATTGATTGCCGAAATTGAAAGTGCTTGAACAATTGATCAACAATGTGGCGGAATCAGTTTGTTTGCTGCGCATTAATATGCATTACAATATAATTATTAATATATTCATATGTACTCGCAGCTGTACGTGCGCTCAGGTGCTGGCCAGAACTGTTTGATAATTATGTGCGTGCGCCCAGTGCGGCATATTTAAAAGAGCAATTATATCAATTAACACACACACCTACACCCACACCACCCTGTGGTAGTGGCAGAGGGCCCGGCTGGCGAGTCAGTTAAATATACAACTTAATTATTGCTAAATGCACGCGACAAGCGGCCCAAGCGCCAGCTGGTTAGACGCCTCAATTATAGGCCATTTAGCAGATGAAAATCGGAGATGCCAATCGGAAGATCGGACGGAAGTAACCACACGCCACACGCCACACTCCTCATCCGCATATAGAGAAAGATACACGCCTGCAGGTGTGCTCAAGAAATTAGTTTAATTATGGCCAATCGTATGCGATGGGATGGATTAATACACACGTTATTATATATTAGCGTAATTCACTTGCCGATCTTAATTACAATATTATACGCTCCCCCCTCGCCGCTGCTCGGCCACACAAAAATGCAGATTGGACTACAGATACACTTACCCAGCACATTGGCCCCAAGATTGTTCAGCATGTTTGCCGAGAAGTTGCGTATGGATAAAGTCGACAGTTTGTCGCCTTTTGCTAGTAGCCCGCTTGAATAGTTAAGATCCAATCGTCCAATCAATGTCCAATTCCGAATTCAATTTGATTGAATCGAGAATCGAGAATCCTGTCCGGGGCAGAATCCCAGTGAGATTTGCTGCTCGTATACTCGTCTATCACAGTACGTTGATGTGCGTCTTCATCTTCAGTTCGCTTTACATTTCAATTGCTGGCTGCTGTATTTCCAAATGGGTGTGGCTGCAAGTAAATAGAGCTATTAGTAGGTACAGAGAGACAATGTGCTGGCACTCCTAGCAGAAGCAAACCCACCAGCATAAGAGGAACCAAACCCATAGCTGTGTTTGCTGTGCATGTTAAGTGGTGGCTGATCTTGAATACTGATTCTTATTTGTTGGAATCTACACCTCCTGCTGTATCCCAACCCAACTCACTTCCAAGCAAGAAATCTTAATTAATTTCTTACATCTTTCTGCATTCCCACATCTATGAATTGATTTGTCACCAGCGCTGACCCTCATCATCCCCCAGGCTAATGTGCGATTCTTGCCTTGAAAACTAAATCCATTTCACTTTCGTTAACCGCAGCAACTTGTGCAGACCTTCGATTGTTTTTGCATTGACTTTTATTGCTCATTTTGGCCTAAAACTTACCTACGGCGCCGTCGCCTTCTGCTGCTGCTTCCTTTTTATGTGTGTTGGGCCGGGGAGGTCAGAGTTCAGTTCAGAGTTCGGGACTGACCAGGACAGGCAAGAGCAGACGCTCAAATTGCCATAGTAGAATTAATTAAATGCCTTGACCATAAAAAAGCCAAAGAAATTAAATCGAAGTCACTTGGCCGGAAGTTGGAAAGTTTCCTTCGACACGCACACACACAATCACACACATGCACAAGCCATGCACAGGTAAAGCACGCAAGGAAACGGAAGTCGCACCGTTTATTGATGAACTGTTTGACCAACTGACAGCAGGACACTGTCCAAGAGGGGGACCGGACCCCCTGTCTTCTGCGGGTGCGGTCTGCCTCTCTTGTTTCTTGGGTTTGGTTTTAATTGATTGCGTTAAATGCTGTTGACGGCATTGATTTTTCGCACATTTTCACTTTTATAGATCTGGTTATTTGGGTTTCAGTAAATCATTGTTGATCTGGGGAAAGTTCCTCTTGAGTTTAGCGACGGGTTTTGAGTTGGGGTTAAGTTTGAGCTCTGGTGTTTGGCGTGGCGGAATGTAACGAAACGGAGCTGAACGGAAACGACCGCGTAGCGCTGCCAAGGCGGACTCGCTTGCATTTGAGACAAGCGCGAAAAAATCAAAACGAATTGACTCCGGCTCTGATAACGTCGTCGACGCGACATCGACGCTGCCCTGCGCACTGGTGTCGAATCGCATCGCCACCCATCCCACCCACCCTCTGCACTGCTCTGAGTACCCACCCCCGGATTCGGATTCATTCACTTGGCGCTGCGAGACACTGTTTATATTTCGCACTCCCCCCTCTGGCGTTATCCGCCAGCGGGGTTATCTCCTGCATTGATTTGTAAAAAAAGCAACTAAAAAGAAGCCAGAGGCAAACAGTGAGCGACAGAGGGAGACAGTGGCAGCTACGACTGCCAGCTGCCATCTTGCTTTCAGCCATCTTCCACGCCAGAGCGAGACAACCGCTAGAGCGCTGTGTGCTGTGCGATAGGCCCCGCCCTCGATTGTGCTTATGTGGGATAAGCAGCGAGACAGAGAGAGAGAGAGAGAGAGAGAGAGTTCCTGGATGACTTCTGCAGTTTTGGCGCCCATTTCGATAGCCAGTCCTTGGGCCTATCGATAACAGATAGAATCCAGCCCCCGAAGACGCCCACAAGCTGTTCGACAACTGGTTGCTTTGGCAACCATCTCTGAGCGGCACACAGTTATTGCCAAAAGTCCGCTCCTCGGTGGTGGGCAAGTCTCAGATTTTTGTACATTCTTCGCTCCCTGAACTGCCTCCGCAGCATCTCTGCCACGTGTCAACTTCACCTGTTGTCGTTTATTAGTTTCAGTTTCCGCCCCGCTTTTTTCCCAGCATTTTATATGAATATAATTGTGGAGGGGGTGGCTGGTGAGTGGGGCCCCCCCCCCCCCCCCCCCCCCCCCCGAACTTTTAGCGGAATTTTGATAATATTTTGCATGCTGCACAAATGTTGAATTAGCCAGACAATGGAATGCCGGCCAAAATGGGAACTTGTCATGGTAACCGCACCGTTCAAAGGATCTCATCCACCCACAGCGACTCTCCTCTCTGTCTTTCTCTCCACTTGTCTGTCCCTTGGCTGTTTTCGTCTACAGGTTTCTCCTCCCCGTTTCCACTCTACCCACACTCTTTGTATCTGCATGCGTTCTATTCCCCCCTCGTACCCCTTCCCTAGGCCAGGGCAGGGCGTTAATTAAAAACTCAAAGAACCAAATGAAAACCACGAAAAGAATGCACAAACACAAATCAGTTGTGCGTTTGTTACTCCACCAGCCACCTGACCAGATATGGAAAAAGTAATTATATGCACATTTAAATTTGAATAAAGCGAAGCATGTACCCCTGCGGTGGGAATTACCTTTTAATAATAAATAAATAACCTGATCGTTACTCATATTAGAAATCAGACACAGAAATGATAAGTCCAAAGACCCAACATTACATAGAGATTAAGAGCGGATGTAGGGTATCTACAGCTTCGACTCTCGATGCTGCCCATCCGAACCTATTGGCTGCAGCCTTCTTGGTGGACGAATGACGCACAATAAATGTGAATTATTTAATTGAAAGTGCATGCAGAAAAGGCTGTTCCGGATATGCAGCTCATATTCTAAACAGTTGGAGCACAGTCCATTTGGAATTGAAAAGCTTTGAACAGATTGTACTTAAATTAGGGTTATTTAAATATTAATCAATCTTCAATTCATTGAAACTTTTCATTTCATTTTGGGCATTTGAGCAGCATTTAAATTAAGCCACGAAATTGTTTCCCCAACTTTTTGGTTAGTGTATTATAAATCAAACAAGAGAAACAAATCGTGATAACATCTCAATCCAGAGTTGGCCATTATGAAAAAAGGCAAATAAACAACATTTGAGCGTGTTAATTAAACTAAACCGCTTTTCGAATGGCACAGCAACAGCAACAGCAACAATAGCAAAGAATACAAAGAATTTCGGTGGTGGAGAACTATTGAATTTCACAATATTTAAGGCTTGCGAGGCTAATCATTGGTTGGAGCTGGCTGTCGATTGGGGTTCCATTTTGAATGATCTGAATGCTGGGCATGAGCATGTCGTAAATCACTTGACAAAAGCCAGGGAGCATCGGGCTAGTGACTGTGACTAGGACAGCTGCGAAATCCTTGAGATTCCTGCCCCGGCATACAAAAAGCGCCAGCTCAAATGCAAAGGATCCGGCTTTGGGTGCGCTTTTGGCATGCACGAGACGGAGCATTTTTGGCAATCGTTTAAGCCCGGCCAAGCGGAGAACTCAGAGCTGTGGAGAGTGGGCTGGTTGTCTGACTGGAGGCTGGCTGGTTGGCGGGTGGGGGAGAGTGCCAACAAGTACGTGCATCCAAGCAGATTCCCAGTTAGCAGCTCACAACAATTCGCTTTTAAGCCAGCGCATAAATCAACCTCAGAAGATATCCTATCCAATGCTGTCCTATCCCCAAAAATACATGAGCAGTACAATTGGAGGAGGGTAAAAGTTGGCGTTTTTTTTGGGACGGGCCGCGGCATTTTATTGAAAGGATAATCGATGGCAGCGACTGACTGTTGCCAGGCGCGCATTAAAGGATTTGGATTTGGAGCTACTTTAAAACTTGACTCAAGAAGATGTCGACGAACTGAGCTGAGCGATTGCGGTCGATTTAATTGAATGATGAATTGCGCCGGACACTGGGGAGGAGGAAGGCAGGCATGAAGGCAGCAAGGCAGCAAGGCAGCAAGGCGGTGGGACGGGTTGAAGGAACATCTTCAGTCGTCACGGCGTACAAAGGGTGTCAGGGAAGGGGTCGTTGGGACACCAGTAGCAGCTTCCAACGAAACGACAAGGACTGATACGCATAATCAGTCAAAATTTATGACAAGCTCGAACCGAAAGGCAAGCTTAAGCTTATTTAATTGGCCCAGGTCCAGTGGCCTCAAGAGTGTCCCCCAGGACATGCCTAATTAGCATTGGGGGTCCACATAGGATGATGGCAATTTTTTGTCGGCCCTGTTCTATGTGTGCCTGGGACCCGAAATTATTTTTACTGTTTTCCATTTGCGTTGTGTCCCGATTTCTCCATTTCCACCCCCACTCGACTGCGACTACGACTCCGAATGCGACTCTGACGGATGACTCCACTGGAGAACTCAGTGGTAATTTGTCTAGGCCGAAACGGGCTTCTTGTCCTGTCCCTACACTGACGCACGGCGCAGTGGAGTGCTGCTCAAAGTTCTGGCAGCCGGCAGTCTTTTGTCTTTTGTCTTTTGTCCCTGCGTTTCGCTCGATTTGATTTGGGCGCTAAAAGGGGAACAACAGCGCAGCGTGAACCGAAATTGTTAAGCTTAGTGCAGTTTCGTGTAACGCATTACTCTTGCTTAACATTTACAGAGGTTTTTTTTTGCTTTTCCTCTCTTCTGTAGTATCCAAAAAACCAAAGAGAGGGTATACAAACTAAGCGTCCGTTCATATTGGGGGGGCAAGCGTCTTCAAAATGAGTCAAAGCACTGCTGATATAAAGAGTATAGTTCAACAGTGTTTTAAAATAAGCCCATGTGTTAAATTCATGACGAAACGTGTCAAATCTTCTATTCAATTCATTACGACACGACGAGGCATTGTTAACAACAACTGATTTCGAGCAACGGATAAGTTCGGTTTGTTTCCGAATCTTTAATTTAGCCAGGTCTCAAACCATTCGGCTGCCTTAGGTATAGCTACTGACCAATAGATGGCGCTAAACTTGTTTCCTCGATTTCTAAGATGCGTACATATGAAATTCTTCTCACCAGTAGATGGCATTTATCACTTCTACTACATTTTGGTGTAGAATTAATATATAATGTACATGGTAGTGACACGTTCACAGTAGCGCTTCGCCACAGTTTCAATGCGAACAGCTTCTGTCAGATATAATGTTAAACGCGTAGTGTTAAAAGTCGAACTTAAATGTAAATGTCCTGTTAGTATAGTGACTCATTTGCTAATAAGTGGCACCGGACATATGTATATAGATCTGAACTTAATTCCTGGCCTTGGCTCTGGAATTGTGAAAGTTGAATTAACTCGAGCCGTGCCTTCAAGCAGTGCTTTGCCACAGGAACTTACAAATGTTGTATATAAAGTCCTGAACAGAATTGATCTGCCAACAATGAAATACTTATTCATATGTATCAATTAGGATCAATTTTGGCTTTCGATTAAGAATGAACGTACCACAGCCAACAGAAAAAGGGGAATCGGATATGGCGTTACATTAGTGTCATAGATAGAGCGATTGGGAACTCAATTAGTTGAAGAACGATCCCAATCTCTGGCTTGGCCCATAGCAATCATCTCCCGATCACTTCCCACCCCTGGCCATGTGGTTCCTGTAGGCGTTCTTGTTTCCCAACTCCAGAGCTCCTATATGCCAATGATACCATTATTTATTGTGTGTATGAGGCCTAAGAAAACCTCCTGTTTGCATTGAGAGAGGAACAAAGACGCAAGGGAAATACACACCTTGAAGCGGAGTGAGTGTCTTTCGATTTCAGGCAAGGACAAGGACACGGTGCGCTGCGGTGCGGCACGGCAAGTAGCAAACATTGCAAACAAGCAAGCAAAACATGTCCACGCCCCTAAGCTGCTAATGAGGGACAACACAACTGCAACTGTGGGCTGTGAAAACACGCACACAAAGGCGACAAGCCGCATGAAAGGACGCATGCTGCGCTACGGATCGGAATCGAGATCAGAATAGGGATCGGGCAGGCAGCTGAGAGAACCGAACACAGAATTATAGAGACAGAGAGAGAGAGAGAGAGAGAGAGAGAGAGAGAGAGAGAGAGAGCAAAGGATACAGTAGCAGCATGGCCGCAAAACGATCTTGAGAGAAGTCTCTGGTGGTTAAGGAAGAGGCTACCTACTCCTCCCGCAGCACTCTCGTTGTTCATTTAACAATCGCACTCAGCACAGCCGATAATGTAGCACCATGGAAAATATTGTAAAATCCAGACAATCTAGCAACAAGCAGACATCCACCAGAGAGCAAAACAGACAGACAGACAAAGGCATAAGCGGATTGGGCCAACAAAGTTGAGTGGCCTCAATACCTCGCCCTGATCCTTCGCCTGTGTCCGTGTCCGTGTTTGATGTCCTGCGGCGCATATTAACATTATCAGCTGTGTGTCGCCCGAAAAAGAAGCGGCGTAAATCCCACTAGAGAATGTTATCGGAGCCCAGTAATTGTGTCTCGTCCTAGCCGGCATTCAAATAATGCGTGAAAATTTACACCGAGCCGAGAGCCCCCCGCTGTGCCAAGCACAGGGACAAGATAGGACATTCTTCTCTGCGGTGTAATCGGTGTAAATGTGGTTAAGTGATTTAAGGGGATATTATCGAGCACAGCAGCACGAAGCGGACAAATCAATCAGCTTCGCATTGAGACGGAGAACTCAGACAGATTTCGTTTACATTACCCCAGAGAGAGAGCCTCGGCTCGGATGGGCTCCCTCGTTCTCCTTCTCTTTCTCTGTGGCCCCCAATCTTCGCGTCGCTTTAACACAGTTTGCCCCGAAACGGAAACGGAAATTTCTTTCGCATGTTTGCGACTGCCGCAATCGAATCGCTTCCATTTTCCATTTTGTTTGCATGGCGAGAGTTAAGTGACTTTCTACAGATAAATCCTCGTACTCGCATTCGTACCCGTACCTACATATATACAAGGACTGCCTCGGTTTGGCACTGATCCGAGCATAGCCACATCAACCCCTCTTTGGCCGAATCTGAAGCTTCCAATTAACACTGAGCGACCATAAAAATGCAGTCATTCGGTCAAAAATGAAAACAAATGCCTCCGGGCATCCTAAGAGTGCTGCCCTCAAATATTATTATGATTGTTATTCTGTTATTTTGGCACCCTCTGGTCTAACGATGTTAGTGTTTCCGTTTCTGCCACATGCTTACCCATCAATTTGCGTGCAACTCGCATGCCCCAGGACAGGGCAAGGAACAGGGAGAGGAACACGGACCGGGACTGGAACAGGGGTCTGTCTCTGGACAGGGAAACGAAAAAGTCACGGCAGGGACTATTTGTAACATTTGGCAGACGTCAACGCCCTGCCCTGCTCAAGTGCAGGAAAATGAAATCAAATCAAAGCCAAACGATTTGATCAGAAAAATGTCATAATTGAATCGCTGTGGGAGCGGCAACCCACTGCCTGTGGGCGTAACAGGCTTTTGATGACTTTATGGTAATCAGAGATGGCCGAAGAGTCTCCGATTTCAGCAGGCCAAGCCGGGCTCCTTGCTAGCAAACGAGCCACAGAGCCAAAGAGCTGCACATAATTTCCGCTCCTGGTGCTCATTTCGACTATTCTGTGTATACAAAACTAATTAATTTCCCAAAAATGCAGCAGGAAAGGGTTGCGAGGCGGTTGGAGGGTGCTAGGGAGCTGGGGAGCTGGTGCCCCGATCCAGCAGTCGGGAGACAGGATATTTGTGCAAGCAATTTCCGGTGCCGAAGAGCGTTTTGTGCGTAATTAATTTATGCAAAATACAAATGCAAACAAATTGCAAATGTTTTCGCACGAAATTGTTGCGCGCGCCAAAATTGTTTTCCAAAATAATTAACTTTTCAGCGGGTTTAATTAGAAATTTTCTCAATTTTTCCGCTTGCCCCCAGCAGCAGGCACAAGGATGCCAGGCACTTCTCCGTCACTCGATTAGTCAGTAGCTTGGAGACGGAGCTGCTCAGTATTTTCATTCTCCCTGTGTGTCGTATCAGCCTCAATCCAGTCAAAATGTTGGATCATTTTTGGGACATCACCGAAACGAATGCGTTTAAGATAATCCTCTGCCTGTTTATTTCCGCTTTGATAATTTACGGTGTGAGAATCAGCTGTCTGGATTTCAGTCAAGCCAAGAGATCGAGTGCCGCAAGAGGATTAAGCCCGTCTGCCGGTCCAGGTGGATCGCTCAACACTTTTGACTATGGAGCTATTCGAGGTCCCCACAGCTGGATTGTGCCTAGCAACAATCAGAGCCCCATCAACATCGACCAACGAAGCATGGAGAACATTTACTTCGAAACACCGCTGGAGTGGACAAACCTGGAAATTATGCCCGCTGCCATCCGCCTGGAGAACAACGGCCACACTCTGGTGCTGCGCGCCTCCTATCCACGATGTGTGCCCTCGATTGGCGGCTGGGATCTGCTGGGGCGCTTTGAACTTCGAGAGATCACCTTCCGCTGGAGCTGGTCGAGCAACATGGGCTCGGAGCACACCGTCGACAACCGCCACTTTCCGCTGGAGATGCAGTGCCTCCACACGCTGTCGCAGACCTCGGGCATTATTTCTAGCCAGAATGTTCTGATGATCTCCTACATGTTCGAGGTGGGCCAGGACAATCCTTACATGGATGTGCTCACCCAGCATATCGTGGCCATCAAGAGGGCGGGCCGCTCTGTGGAGGTTTCCCCCTTCCCCATCAGCTACCTCATGACACCGTTCTACACAGAGTTCTTCAGCTACCAAGGGTCGCTCACGCAGCCACCCTGCCATCGTGGAGTCGAGTGGCTCATCAATCCCCGTGCCCTGGCCATCAGTGAACGTCAGCTGAACGCGTTCCGCCAACTGCGAAGCTACCAAGGCGCACACATCGGCTTCAACGCTCGACCCGTGCAGCCACTCGAAGATCGTACGGTCTTCTACAATCTTTATCGTATTTGGCGATAGCTCTCCCTAGGACAGAATATTCTGTTCCTAAACTCAGCACCAAACATGATATGGATGCTGGGAATGAATTCAGCATTTCTGATGCATCAATTCTCAAGTCTGCGAACATCTATCTATTCCTTTCTGCAAGCATCTCAGAGACAATATATTTTATATACAAGATCCGATGGCAGGGAAACATAAAGGGAAAATTACAAGAAAAAAACGATCTCCAGCTCATCACCTTGTTAACAATTCACAGAGAAGAAACGAAATATATTTTTTATGCACACACACAAACATATTCGCAGGTTTCCTTTCTGAACAGTGTGTGCGGAAAGTTGTCTCGATTCGGCAGGGGGCTTCATTAGCTTCCAAGCAGGGACTAATTGGACTTGGGCAATCTTCCGCACAATTTCATGAGGTTAGTCGTTTGTTGGGCAAATAGTTTGCCTATATACTAATCCACTAATTAGACGTTCAAAGAGCATTAGCATTAGCTGAGGACGGTCCCCGGGTTGCGTCAGTGTCCGAGTACGCTTCCTGTGCGCCTCAGCGCCGCAGGATATGCCTCTCCTACATACATACGTACACGTTCATATATTTGTTTCTTCTTTGGATGTATCTGTAACTGTATCTGGATGCATCGCATCTGTTTCTGAGTGTGTGTTTGCGTGTGTCTGCCGTCTGTAATTTCGTTAGTGCAACGGAAACTGTTGCGGACATATTTGCTCTGGCCTGGGATTGGGATTGGGTTTTAGGGTTTTGGGCTTTGGACCTCCTGTGGCGACGCACCCTCATCTTCCGCTCTCCATCCCAGTCACATCACCCTCCAGGCAGGGTATTGGCATTCCCCTCTGCTACAGCTGCTTCTGCGGCTCGGTAATCAGAGTCCCAGTTTCCAGTTCCTGGCTTATAATTATCAGTTGGCGCCTAACCATAGATGGGCATTCTCGACCATGGTCAGTGCAGTCCGTTGCTCTGTAATTAGTTTTTATTTCAGAGTTGGGGGTATCCACCACATCGCTATATCCGTCCAGCTCTCCATCTCTTCATCGCATCTCATCCATCTCTCTCTCCCTCAATGGGCGCTCTTCGAATTCGATTGGACCTGGACATCGACTTGTTTAATCAATGGCAGGCCAAGTGAATTTCAATGCAATTGCGTTTGCTGCAAATCAACGCTAATGAAATTATTCAAACAAGTTTCGTTGTGTTCTGTGTCTCTCTCTCTCTCTGTCTACCTCTCTCTGTCTGGATTGCTTGTGTCAATATTGGTGCGACGCGGCCATTCGCAATTTGCGTGTTTTGAAAACTTAATTGAATTGCAATTCCCACAAACAAAGCTTAATTTTTCGGTCACGTCTATTATTTTTATTTTGTTGGCCGAAAACTAAAACTTTTGTGCTAGAAATGCAATTAAAAAATGTATAATTCCATTGATATGCAAATTGATTGCACACAAAATGTTAAATTAAAATGAAAATGTTTGTTAGAATTTTAATGCGATTTTACCGAGAAACGCATAATTATTGCCGCACTTGGATTTATTTTCACAAATGTACATACATATGTATGGATTGGAGCACTAAAACCACCAATAGCCATTTGCATATCTAATGCAATCGATCATCGATCAAAGCGATATTCTAAATGCATTTTTAATTGAATCTCTAATCAACTGCAGGAGCAGCAAACTATACATAAGGTGCTTGTTTGTAGGCAGAGGTAAGTATTATTTAAGCATTCCATCTTTCCAATTATAATCATAAACGAAAAGTCCCAAATGTTGGACTTTAAGGCTCGACGATGTTCCCCTCTGTCAAAATACAAAAAGATAAAATAAAATAAAATTCAAATCTGAAGATTAGAGAACGAATTATGAATGCAAATATTCACCATTCGATCTCTATTCTATATGCGACAATGGCTGAAAGAGCTGAAAGCCTTACGGACAAAGCCGAAAACAGAAATCTCTGGCCTAATCGAAGCAGTCGCAGCAACACAAACATATCAATCAACATATTTAATTGCATGCAATTAGGATGAGGCTTGCAGGCTGCCAAAATCCAACTCCTTCAGTAGCTGAATCATGGGAGCCAGCCTCAAATCCACTCTTAGTCCCAGTCCCAGTCCCAGTTCCAGTTCCAATCCCCGGCTGGGAGCGCTCCCTTCAGCCCCAAGCAGGGCACGTAGTTTCTGCTTCACTGAAAATGGCAAGAAAATGAAATTAGACGAATAGAATGACGATGTAAGTGCCATGAAAAGACGTTAAGATGCTCTAAGCCAAGACGATGAGCACGACGGCGACAGAGTGAGAGTGAGTGAGAGAGAAAGAGACAGAGAGAGAGAGAGCGAGTCTAGAGGGGGGAGCAAGCTCCTTCTGCTGCTGAGAAAATTGAGGCAAATTGCATTTAAGTGTTGCCGTTTTCATTTAGCCGCATGAATATGTATGTTGGCGTCGCTGGAGCTTGTCCTGAACTTGCTGCCTTGGCTCTAGCTTTTGTGGCATGCAAAATTGAATGAATAATTGAGAAAACGAGCGCATGATGGCATTAGTGTGTGATTGTGTGTGCGCGACTGTGTGTGTGTGTGTGTGTGTGTGTGTTTCTGTGCATAAGAGAGTGTATATGCAACTAATGAATTTTAATTGCTTTTATTAAGGCTTTTGTGTCCTTTCGGGATGGAGACGTCCAGCGACTGGGATGGCCTGTCATTGCCGGTCCTGCATCAAAAATCCCTGTTTAATGTTAATTGTTAATCATTAAATATTGTTGGCAAAATCAATATGGTGGCTGTCCATTAATCAACGCCATTTTGTAATTATCTCGCTGCAATATTTAATTTAATTAACTCTGTGGGGAAGTAGAAACCCGAAGCCTCAGCTCTTCTTGCAATCTCCTCTCTCGCCCCGCTTCGTACATATCTGTGAATGAATTTAAATACATTTATAGTAATTGCAAATGGATATTGCTACAGAAACCGCAATAAAAAAACTATTTAAAAAAGCGCACATTTAATATTTGTATTTTTATAAAAAAATGTCCAACAAAAAGTTGCCTGAAAACTGCCTGGGTAGGCGACTGAAAGGGGCAAAAACACACATGAAAATTAATTTGAATGGAAAACTCGGTCCCCATCTCCATCTCTCACGCTCTTCTGTGTGTGTCCTCTCTCTCTCTCTCTCTCTCCCTGTGTCGCTCAGACCTTTGGCTCACTTCCTTTTTCAATTAAACGCCACCATTTTCCATTAACGAATTTGCATGTATGCATGTATGTATAGCTGAGTGTGTGTGTGTGTGAGTGTGTATAAGACTGTGAGACACCCATGAGCAAGCGACTGTGTTCCTTATCCCTCTACCCTCGCATATGCACACTCACACACACTCAACGCCCGTGTCTGTATTTCTATAATAAAATTAAATTAGAAGACCAGAAAATTAAATCATCAAAGCTTGACGTCTGCCGGCAGCGGCGGCTGCTGCTGCTGTTTCCTCCTGTCCATGGGAGTGAGTGCACATCCACACACATCCACACACACACACACACACACACACTTGTAGACCAATTTGCAAAAGCGACAGTTACGAGTTCATTAATATTTCTTCTTTTTTCGAGCTCTCACTCTTCCGTTCTCTCTCTTTCTCTCCCCTTTATCGCTCTCGCTCAAACTTTTCCCTGCCAGCCCAGGCCTTGTACTCTGCGGTTTTTGGGCTGGCACCACCTCCTCTCTCTCCCTCACTCTTCCTCTCATCGCTCTCTCTCTCTCACTCCCGCTCTCACAGTGTTGCTGGCTCTTTCGCGTCGGCCATGGTGTGAGCAGCATCATAAATTAAATTCTTCATCAACTCAAACTCGTTAAGCGCCAATAAAGTGACAGAGAGTTATTTTCATCACTTTTTCAATGGTAGACCACAAGGCAGGCATTTGTGTGAGTGTCTGAATGAGCGTGGTACTGCATGAGTGTGTGAGTGGCTCACTGCGCCGAAGCGCTCAGAGAGCGACTGCTTAGGCCACTCCCCCTAACCCAAAAAACAGAGAGAGAGAGAGAGAGAGCGAGAGCGAGAGCTGTCTGTTCGAATGAAAGGTTGGAAGAGGGGCTGGAGTAAGTTTGCTCAATAAACTGGTTCCCCTTTCCGCTGCAAGAGCAACCTTTTCTGAAACATTCACGCTTGCGCGATGCACGATGCACGATTTCGATCCGTTCTAAATGATAAGCAAAACCCGGCTAAGTGCCTTCCGGACACATCTGCCATGTCAGTGTCCGTTCGAAATGCGAGAGAGAGAGAGAGATGGTATCGGAAGCCTAATACCCTTTCAGATCACTCAATTATACGAGTAAATGTATAATATACATATGTATGCATGTATGCCAGACCATGCTGCGTATCAAGCATACGAGAAGACTCTCGCATATTCTCTAACCCCTCTCTCAGAGCCTGCTCAGAGATGCGATGCCATCTTAACTGCTTAACGACAAAAGCAAACTAATTAAATACAGCAAAAGGAGGAGAACTTGCCGCATAATAAAGCAAATTAAAAGCAAATTAATTTAAAACAAAAAAAATGCTGAGGGAGGCAGCACGCAGTGAGTGGCGTGGAGAAGAGTTAACGTTTGCGGATGTGGCGTAAATGAAAATGACGCGAGGCAACGTCGTCCATGGCACACACAGAGCCAGGCACAGGGGCAGGCACAAATGGATACCCCACACCCACACACCGACAGATAGCGACTGTATCCTCACAGACCAGACAGAGATACGAGGACACGAGCTCATTCCCTGTCCGCCCCATGCCCCCCAGTAACAGGCGGGCCGTCTGTCGCTCCACTTCAATTAAGCAGCGCGCCAACATGGCAGCCTCTCACCGATACGCACGCACACGCAGCCAGAGAGTGGCAGAGGTAGAGTCAGAGTCAGCGTCAGAGTCACAGAGAGAGATAGAGAGAGAGAGAGAGAGAGAGAGAGAGAGCGGGGGAGATTCGAGTGTACACCCACAACTGCCGCACATACATTGGCAGGACGTAATTACGTTTGGCAAGCTCGTTATGCGTAAGAATAAACGCACATTAAGAGCTCATTAGTTGGCACAAATCGAATCGTGGCGCCAAAGGAGGGCCACAACTGAATGGGAGAGTGGAAATGGGAGTGAGTATGGGAGTGTAGAGTGTGGAGGCTGTATACTGGATACTGGGAGCTCGAAGTGCAGATGAGTGGACCAGGTATGTAACGGATGACTGGCCGACTGGGATGGATGGTGGCTGGCTATCTGGCACTTTCATTTAACGTGTAATGGAAGACACCGTAAAGAGAGAGCTCTTTGGGCCCGACAGACAGATCCCGAAAGAAAATTTGCAGGGTGGCTGAAAAAGCACAACTCATGACAACAAGTAAACGGGAAGTTGGCAGTGATATGGTTGTAGTAATGGTATTGGCAATGCTTACTGGCTGACTGAACTGGCTACTGACTACTGACTGGCTCAGTCAGCGCTGGAACAGTGCAGGAGAACACTTAATCAGACCAGCACAACTTTGCTATCTGTTTGGCCAACAAGTTAAACTTTCTCTGGGCTATGAAATTGTGAAGATCATGATTTTCTCATCCATTAGATTTCTCTTCAATCTCTACTTCAAATATTTCAATCAGTTAAGTAGGAAAAAGATACTAAAATGTACCAATATATGAACCGAGCATATCTTTCATATTATCCTTCATCCTTAAGGTCCAATTCCAGTTGCGTCCCAAAGTAACTTTCTATCAGTTGATTAACTTTGCCTGACTTTAGCGTGCCTTAAGTCCTCTCGATGCTCTGGGCTGGGAACATCTCCCTGAATGCTTTTAAGTCCATTTCCTTGACAAATGCCTCTTGCCACAATCAGTTGCAAATTTGTAACAATAGCAGGATATTAACAAAATCCACTTATGTATCCGTTTTAGGTTTCACGCTCCATTGCAAACAAGAGAGAGAGAGAGAGAGATGGCAGATAAATATATACCTATGTATATCAAGACAGATAGAGAGGGGAAGAGGGAGTAGCTAGGCCTGAGCCTCAAATCGTTTCCCTATACAATTGTGGTCGAGTCGAAAAATCTGTGAAGGAAAACCAAAGCCGTCCAAAGTAATAATTCCACAGCGGAAGTGCAGCCCGACTAGGAGATGGTGTGGGTATCGGAGCGGAGCGGAGGGGCGGTGGGCAGAAAGTGCAGTTAGTTTATTTTATTACGCAGCGGAAAAGCAAACCACTTGGCAGAGCCCAAAGAACCAAAGAACCGAAGAACCCATTGTTGCACTACGGCCCGTGCTCGACACCTTGATGCCGACAAACCCCCAAACCCGTGCATGGAGTGAGTCCTGCGCAGCTCTCTCGTGAGCGCTTGCTCTCTGCCGCTCTCTCTCTCTCTCTCTTTGTGAGAGGTAAGCTCCGCCCTTATAGATGTGACTTGCTCATATATAGAGGTGGGGAAGTCAACCGGTTTCCAATTCGATTTGTGAACCCGGACCAGACCAGACCGTAAGCGAGCGACAGTCGCTGCGGCTCGTTTATTGCCAACTCTGCCTTGGCCCGGTGCGCAACGGTTTTCGGTAGCGACTCGGAACAGTTTCAGTTTCAGTTTGAGGCTCAGTTTGGTTGGTTCTTGCAAGTGACTGAAGATGTTTGACATTTAGCGAGTCTAAAGAGTGAAGAAAATCCTAATTTGAAAGCAAAATTTCAAGAGAAATAAAATACAATAATTTGTGCGTGAATTGAGACTGTGATTTGGCATACATATATCATTGAAGTAGGAAAGGCGAAGAAAGCGAAGGAAATACACTAGAAATGGATATCAAAGCGTCTACGCCGCCATCAGTGACCGCACTCGAGACTGCACACCCAGCGCCCGGCTCCCCCTCCATGGAGGCCAAGGCCCACAAGCTGGCGGTATCCGCGGTGGCAGCGGGAGGAGGAGGCGGTCTGGCATCGACTGTGGCGTCTACAGCCACCACCACGGCCACATTCCAACACATCTTCGAGCAGCTGGTGCAGCAGAGCGGCGGCAGCCCCAAACTGGCGCCCAAGCAGCTCGAGCACCTCCGACACCTGCTGGGCAACGTGCGGGACGCCAAGAACCTTCAGTTGCTGGTCGAGAAGTTCAAGAATTTCGAGCAGTTTCACGAGCACTACGCTGGACAGCTGGCATCCAACAACAACACTGTGATCTCTGCTGAAGGTGAGCATGGAACGGCAGCACGGCCGACGGCAAATGGGCAAAACTGTTGCGAAGGTTTTTCCTTTTAGCCGGAAAGCGTTTGCAATTGTTTGATTACAGATTTAATTAACACAAATTGCCGCCGGACACGGGACACGGCCACGGACATGCCAGGACAATTTCTCCCCCTCTCCCTTTCTCTCTCTCTCTCCTCTGTGTCTGCGTGTTCACAGAAATGTTTTTTGCATTTACATGCACAGGGGAAAATTTTAGAGAGAAATTATAAGCTAATTGCAAGACGAGGCAATTAGTGGGATTTCCCCCGCCTAGATTACCCTTCGCTCCCCCATCCCTCTCTGGGGCGCTCCACATTCTCCGTTCTTTAAGCACAGTTTGTTTTAATTTCGTTAAAAATGCATAAAACCATCAGGAAATCGGGATATCAGGCAACATGTTGCCTACTTTCCAGCATGCAGGCGTGACAACTGGTCATTTGGGGTGGAGGGAGGAGGCAGAGGCACTGCACTGAGGGGTGGTGGGCTGGGGACAGGTTGAAATGACTGCTTTTAGCTCGTTATAATCGCAAATAAAGTTGTGTCCATGTGTCCTTGTGTGTGTCCTTCTATCTGTGTGTGTGTGTGTGTGTGTGTGTGTGTCCGTACTAAATTTTAATACTTTGGAAATTGCTGACAAATTTGCATAGAGTCCCCCGACGAGGAGTTGTCGTGCGCCTAATTGACTTTGGCAAACTGTTGGCAAACAGGCTTTTAATTTTCCTGCCCTCTCGCTCTCGCTCTCGATCTCATTCTCGCTCTCACACACACACTCTGTGCCTCTCTTTTTCTGCAGATAGCAACGACTTGCTGAAGGACAATGCAAGGAAATTCGGGCCTGGCGGACAAACGCTGACACCGCGCCACACAATCGACGCCATTCTGGGCCTGAAGAACCGCAACGGCAAAGCGGAAACGGACGGCGACGGTAAGCCACCAAGAAGCAAAAATAAACCAAAATATAAATCCCAATTCTGCATAAAGCTTGATCCACTCGATCGAGCCATCATAAAAGGCAAATCGAATTCAATTACCCGCTCACAGTCCGTCGGAATCAAGAAACACAATCGCAAAATTATATTAGCAATTCTTTTTGCCTTGAACGCGAGGCGGGATGGTGCTGGGGGCCCTTGGCAGGTCTCAGGGGGGTGGCTAAGCGGGTAACTGGCGTCGGGGCTTGCACTTTGGCAACGCCTCAAGATGCACGACAGCTGATAAGCAATCAGTCAGCGGTAATCGTTCATATAACCACCAAAAGAGAGGGAGGGCAACTAATTCGAGTATTCCGACTAAAAGATACTCTATATTCAGGATCATTCACTTGCTTATTAGCGCTGTATATAGAAAAAGGTTCACCACATCCTCTCTCTTTCTCTTGATCCTCAGCTAGAACTTATATCATTTCGCATGTCTGTAATTTTTTGTTTTGTTCATTTTAATGCAGAATAATATGCTTTAAGCGTGCAGGGTACTCGTAGAATATAAACTAAAAGGAAGGCAATGGAAATCATAGATGCGATTAGAATTATTTACCTTTTGTTTGTGTTTAAGTTTGCTTTCTTCTTTGAAGCCAATTTAAACTTTTATTAACTCTGGCCTGGATGGCCAGCGAATTCCTTTTGAAGGCTTTATAACTGGATTATAGTGGGGACTTGCTGTGCCAACTGGTGATGGCGCCTCCGCCGTTGACGGGTGCCAAAAATATTCTCCTGCACGTCATTTATAATTCATTTCCCGTTCTGTTTTGATTGCCGGCAAACGATTGCCGCCCGAGCACGCCCACCATGGCGACTTGCGAAAAATGGGTGGGCATTGATATTTCCGCTATTATGGTTCGCCATAGATCGGAGCCCTTGGATGATCCCAGCAGCGAGGTGACAACTAAAGGAGGTACCATTTGCACAAAGCGGAAAGGTTTCCCCTTTGGAGTGAATGTCGATTCTGATTGTGGTGGCTAGAGAGGTGTGCTAGACCATGAATCTGATAAGCTTGTACTCAAACATTTCCCTTCCAGTTCGCTCAGAAATATTCAAAATGTTTACTAAAAAGCATCCTAGAATAGCAGGTAATGGGAAATAGAAATACTAGAAAAAGAGATGGAATCATTTTTGAATCTTTCTTTTCCTAAACAGTACTCATCCTTAGCCCTCAATAAATATATAAAAACTTCCACAGTCTCAAACAAACCAAAACCGGAAACAATTAAAGACAATTTAATTTTCAATTAATTCAATTAAAATTGTTTACATTCGCATAAACCTCCAAACAAATTAATTATCGAGACAGACAGTAATTGAGATCGTTGTAGTCGACAGCTTGATACTCTCAACTCGTTAATTTGAACAAGATCCATTGAGGCGAAAGTTAGTTAGTTATCTGTTTATAAGCAGATACCAACCCAACAAATTCAGCCATTTCCTGATCCTATACTGAGCGATAGATAGCAATAGACACTCATGGGTGTACCCCACAAGTACAGGGTATTACAAGAGAAATAGCAAACCAAAATGGCGCTGGGAAGAAACAGCAAGAGCACAGGTTAAATGGCCACAAATTAATTAGAATCAAGCAAATTAAAGGCGGTTCAAGCAGAGTATTGCGTGGGAGCGGCAGGTGGGGCGGAGAGGCAAATGAAGTGCCATGGAGGAGGGGTGGGGAGGGGAGTGGGCAACCAACTGGTCGCTCGCATTTGAGCCATAATTGAACTGGCGGCCAGACACAAGCCGTCAAAAAGCATTTAAATTGACAGCTGGCGGCTGTGTCGGTGGCGGTGGCGTTGGCGTTTACGTCCCAAAATATCCAGCTAGAAAGAGAGAGAAAGAGAATGAGACAGAGACAGCCAAAGAGAGAAGGTGGGAGATGAAACATTCATTAAAAGCGCAGGAGGCACAAGTGCATTAGGACATAATGTGTAAGCTAAATACACACGCTGTTCCGCATCATCAAGATCAAGATAACCAGAGAAGGAGCTAGGGAGAAGGAGAGACAGAGACAGAAGGAGGGAGAAAGGGAGAAACAAAAAGAGAGAGAGAGAGGTAGTGAGATATGAAGCAATCGATGGTGATCCCAAGCCGCGATCCATCTACACGAGATCTGTTAAGCAGTTGACGCGGCATTAAATTGAGCATTAAGCCATCTTAATGATTTTAATGCGTGTCCGACTCAGAGTCAGAGCATCTGTCCGTCCGTGTATCCCTGTCCGTGGCGTGGCTGAAGCGAGCCACGACGTGCGTCGGCGTCAGCGTCAGCGTCAGCTTCGCCGCTTTTGTACATGCCCCTGCCACAGCAACCACTTCAATTTTGTAGCACTTGTGATTGACAGTTTTGTTTATGGCTCGTTTTGCTTTTTGATATGAACTCGAATTCGATATTGGATCTCTTGTGCTCTTGCGCCTCTTGCGCCGGAAGATGTCGAACCGAAATGTGCATTTCCTTTCAAGGCCCTCTACCTGTTTGGGCCATGACTCTCCGAAATACTTTATGGCGTGCTTTGTTGCTTATGGCTAATAACATATCAATTAGGCCGCCTAATGGCCAAGTATTTGCCCACAATGGGAAACTGTCAAATCATCATTAGGGATAGACAGCAAAGCGGAGAGGAGAGGCCCAGGGAATGGGAAGAAGTGACGCGATTAACGTCAATTTGTCCCTCACTCTGGCTCGGTATTAGTCGGAAACGGATCAGAACAAATTAGAGCAAAACGAGACTGCCCTTGATGCAACACTTATCGCGCTGCAGCATCTCTCCATCTTCCCCCAGTGGCAAAAACCTTTTAGTTAAGGCTCTGAGAATCGAGCCTATTTACTGCTAATAAGAGTTGAAAACTCCCATAAAACAAAAACGAAACTCGAACTCAAATTTCGGCTGCGCTAACAACCGTCAAATTTCCAGCTGCCAACTTTAATTGCCAAAGCAGCTAATGGAGAGCGTACGGAAATCATTTCTTAATTGAAGTGTCGATCAGTTGGCGTGGCTGAGTGTCTAGCACTGAATGAATATTGCCCGGCTTGGGCAACGAACTTTGCTCGATAGATGAGTGAATGGGCACATGAGAGTTGGTTCGTTTCTTGCTCTCGAGCTTACTTTCGGTAGCTTTTCTATTGTCAATTTATTAATAATCCTAACTGCTGCGAGTCCTGAATGTTTGCCGCAATGATAGATTTTTGGAAACATTTCTTTAGCAAGTTTGGTGGCACTTTCCAAACTTTTGTTGGCAAACATTTCTGAAGTTTAAGCTGTTCTCTCTGAATATATTCATCACATCATTCACACTCTTTCAAATTACTCCTGAGCTGTTCCCCCCCTCCAGAATCACTATAGGGCACAGAAACTTTTGTCTCAACCTTTTTTTCGCTTTTGCTGCTCACGCAATTAACTCACGCACTCCGTGTGGGCCTCGCTCGTTGGTGCTACTGCGGCTACTGTCTCTCACCTTACCTCATGTGGTTTCCATTAGCCTGCTGCTGGTACATACCACATGCGAACGTATTCCACCTACCGACTGTGATTCGTGTCGAGTTGGGAGTCTTTTGTGCTACTTCATTTGCAGAGGCTTTCGGAATGTTTTGTTGTTAATTTCATTAGCACCACAGTGGCTCGGGAAAGGCGCCTGCTGGGCGTGTAAATGTCGATTGATTGGTGAAAACATTCGTATAGGTTAATGCGGGGCATTTACGATTTAAAGTTAATTGGCCAAGACGTTGACCCAATTAATCGAATTGAGGGAAGAGTATCGGCCATTCAGCACATAATTACATTAGACAATCGCTTGGGCGAGCACCGACTGACGTACATCAAAAAGCAATTACACAAAAGACCATCAGATAATTACAGATGGATATTTTTGGGCCAGCGACTTCCAAAGTTGCGGTTTGACGGAATAATTGGATTTCTTTCTATTCTACGACTCCGCCTCGAAAGCCAATTTAGCATAGAAATTGAATTTGGTTACACCAAAATCCAGCCCACAAACTGCACAAAAAGTGACTGCAAACAAGTGCTGCCACACAGCCCTCCCCCCACAGAACCCCTACCGCCCCGTATTGCCGCCTGGCACTGGAGCGGCGACAACTAATGACTTCCTTGCATGTCACGTGATATGCCAGAGCGCCAGTTGGAACGCCCATTAGGGACCAAATACCACCTAAGCACATTCTAAGCCAGTGCCCCCCACAAGAGCCTTGCCCTTATCCTTCCTTTCAGCCTTCGGTTGCAGTGTTTCCACTCTGGGAGTTTCTGGGAATTTTTATTGCCTCACATTGTAAATACGAGGCGGCTAATTGAAAGCCGTTTATTAGTGGGTGGGCGGCCAACAGGTCTAACAGGTCCGCCATCAACCACCAAATTAAATAACACGTTGCTATTAGCCGAACTGGCGGCTAACACACGGCTTTATGACTTGTCTGCCTCATTGAGCACACTAATTAAAATCGAATCAGGTGGCGGAGTAAGAGAAGCGGGGAGGGGCGAGGCCACAACTAGAGTATGATCTAACCAGCGAAAGTATTGCAGGGAATACCAATCTAATTCACACATTTTCTGGCTGCCTTACAGGCGACATGGAGCCCACAATGGGCGATGAGGATGCCACCGATCTACGCTGCGGCATGACGCTGACGCAGCTGCGCAATATGGATCACCACATGGCCAGCATGCTGCAGCAGCACGCCGCCAAGAACGGCGGAGTCTTGCCCTACGGTCCGCCAACTCCTCCTGGCCAGCAGCAGCAACAGCCGCACCAGCCGCACCATGGGACGACGATGGCAGGGCCGCCGCCTCAGCAGCAGGCACATCCGCAGGGCGGACATCACCATCAGCCCCACCATGCCCCCCCGTTCGGCTATCATAATGCCTTCGGTTTCGGGCAGAGTCATGGGTATGGGCAGCAGGAGGACGCGGCTGGCAATTACCTCAGCTCCATGCACCAAATGGTCGAAGCCAATCAATTGCAGACCGCTCCTCCGCCGGCGGCACCACCGCCGCCTCCCCCCAATTCCTATGGCAGCCACCAGCAGCACTTGGCAGCCTTGGCCGCGCATGCGCAGGAGCAGCACCAGCAACAGCAGCAGCAGCAGCATGGAAAGTATGCCAAGTCATCGCCCACGACAACAACAGCGGCGGCGGCCCCTCCTGGAGGCTACTTTCTGGACGGCCAGACGGCGCCTGGCAATGTCGCTGCTGCCGCGCAGTCGCACACACAGATGGGCAGAGGCGACTACGACGAGCGTTCAATGTCCTCCAGCAGCGAGATGGAGGAGGACGAGGATGATGCGGCAAAGATGCAACTCGACGGCGACCAAAGCAACATCGATGTGACCACGCCGCCCACACCCGGAGACCGATCACTGGCCAGCAAGCGCAAGTACTGTGATGAGAACGAGACGAAATTAGCCAACGGCCAGCCGCCGCAGCAGCAGTCACAGTTGGCCAATTACGGCATTCGAGCTCGGAGCCTGGACGAGGTGCAACAACAACAACAGCAGCAGCAGCAACAACAGTCCCACCAGCAGCATCAGCAGCAGCAGCAGCAGCAGCAAAACTTTCAACACGAGTACCGCGGCAGTGGCAACAATGGAGCTGATCACGGGGATCGTCTGGCTGCGGACACGGAGAGCCTGGTCAACGGCAGCTGTGCCTCCAGCGAGGATCTCAACCAGACCAACAGCAGCGAACAGGGCGAGAAAATTACATCCGGCAGCGACGATGAGGGTAAGTGCATCAAACTCTACTACTACTGCCATGTCCATTTCTCATGAACACATGCAGGCCAGGACGACAACTGCGCCAAGAAGAAGCACCGCCGGAATCGAACCACCTTCACCACCTACCAGCTGCACGAGCTGGAGCGGGCCTTCGAGAAGTCCCACTACCCCGATGTCTACTCGCGCGAGGAGCTGGCCATGAAGGTGAACCTGCCCGAAGTGCGTGTCCAGGTGAGTTATCTCCGATTCGATGCAGGTTCCTCAGCCTCAACCACTGCCTCCTACTCCTGTGCTCCTCCTCTGTTCTGTTCTCCTTTGCTAATTGTGCAATCAACGTGTCTGTGTCTAGCTACAGCCGCAGACGGAGCCAGGCTCCGGAAATTAAATAATTTCCGTTTGCAATTTATTTTAACGAAATTAAGCTGTGCCCAGCCATTCAGCTACTCATCTAGGAAAGGTGAACAAAATGTGTTTTTCTTTTCGTGATTTGACAAGGATTTATAGCTGAGGAGAGCAGGTGTGCGAAAGGGTTACAGTGGGTCTCAGATATATACACACATATCAATCAGAACTTGCCTTTCCATAGCATTGTTGGCTTCAAAGCTTTTTCAATTCAAACCCGATTAGTTTTCACAGCCGCAGCGGCTACCATCGACTGCACCTGATTCATTGGATGATTCATTTAAAATTTGCATTCCCTATTGTCTGCTGACTGTGGGGATCCCTTTCAGTGTGGTAATATTTTCGTCAAACTTTGGGCATAACTTTCCTCCGAATGCCTACAACAATTTATGTCTCAATTGCGAAATGACAACGCCGAAACGAAAGAGTTTCAAGTTGCTCGGTGGCCCATTCAATAAGTTTTCCTTTCTTTGGCGGAGAGAATTATGCATTTTATGCGACGGCGAGCCTTTTATGCTCTCCGTGACTGTGACTGTTTCTGTGGCTGTGGCCTGTGTAGGCTGTAGCCCTGTCAGTGGCAACGTCTGTGGCAGTGTGGCAGGATGCCATGCCATGTCTGGCAGCCATTCGTTTCGGGTGGCAAATTGTGACGTGAACGGGCAGGGCGCCTCGTAAATTCCATTCACGGCGGTGTAGCATAAAATACGCTTAAGCAGAAACTATCGACATGCCGGAGGAGGCGGGAGGTTTCCGCTTTGAGGCTGCTCCAAGCTCTGGAGTGGACCAGGCGATTGGCATAGTTTTCCAGGCGAAGCGAAGCTCCCTCCTCCTCCCTGCCCCCTGGCAAATGTGCGGGACATATCAAATTTCATGATTTCGCTTCGTTTCCTTAGCCGACAAATCATTTTTATTGACTAAACATTATCGTGCCCACAGAGCACCAGAGTTGGCGACACTGTCGCCGTTGTCGTTGTCGTTGTCGTCTCCAACACAACCCAGGACATAAATAAATAAACAAATAGCAACAAAAATCGTATATACTTACTTAGAGGTATACGAAAGTATCCATAGCCGAACTGTATAAACGAAATACAAAAGTAATGAAGCGAAATCGCATAAAAATTTCTCCTTGCACCGGGTCCGGGGTCTGGCCCTCATGTGTCACTTTGTCAAATTGACACGAATTCAAATTATGCCAGCAGGACCCAAAACGAGCCCAAGTCTCGAGCAGGAGCAGGAGCGGGAGAGGGAGAGGGAGCTTTCGAGGACCCCACACCATAGTACACACACCCAAAAAGGGAACCAGAGAGCCAGGGACCAAGGGCGGAACGTAACCCTTTGACTCGTTTTTTCGATTTAGCGGGGTACACATACCCTTACTCCTTCCACACCCCTTTTCTCCCTCTCACTCCCTCTCGTTGTGTGTGTAATCGTATTTGCGGTTAGTTTGCATGAAGTTCTAGTTATCGTTTCTACTTTTTCCTTCCTCTCTTTTTTTGCTGGGAAATTGCTTGGTGTGCAACTCGTTGAAGGTGGAAATTTGTTTTGATTAAGTTTCCACACACATACACAGACTCGTAGGCTGGAAAAAAGGAAATTGTAACCACAGTTGACAGAGTTGTTTCTTGCCAAAACGCAGTCACCCATCCCACCTCCCAGCAAATACAATTTCTCGTTTAGACCAGTTCATTTTGAGCCCTGCTGCTGCTGTTGCTGTTGCTGCTGTTTTTTTGTTCCTCTTTCTGCTGGTGTCATTGCATTGTAATAGATTTGCTAAATGTTTGTTTAAAAAGTTTGATTGGATTTTGCATTTGTGTCTGAAAATTTGTCTGCGGCTTCTTTGATTGTTGTTTAAATGGCCATATTCGAATTCGTTTCCGAATTGAGGTACAGGACAGGACCAACTATCGAATGGGAATTGTGTCATTTTGTGGTTTGTTCCGGCACAAAAACAACAGCAATTAGGAAGGGGGCACTGGGCTCGAGAACAGTCTGGAGCAGAGCTCAGGGATTATCTGCGATGGTAACCAAAACAAAACGCGTTAAGCCAGCAAATTAAATGGCAGATTAACGCCCAAAAACAGGGCCCAGACAATCATTAACACTTGCCAAAGTCGGGGCCCTGTCGCGGTTCTTCCCCTGAGAGCCCGGGCATATGGCCGGCCCGAGATGACAATTACTTTTGTTTGGATTACACGCTGTCAGGGCTGAGTGCGCTTTGAGGGTTGTCTGACGCTCACCGAAGGGTTAAAGCCGCCAGTCGACTCAATCATACGCCGCATTAGGCCCGTGGGGCTATAACAGTTTAATTAAAACTTAATGCGGCATGCCAGAGCAAAACGAATCGAGATATCCCAGGAAGATACAGGGATACATGTGTTTGTATAGACACATTTGTACTGGTGAGATCTTGGGCTGCATGTCTTGGTTTAGTTAGCCGAACAAACATGACTATTGCCATGTGCAACGACAATTTTTATTGGGTTTATTAGCAGCAAAAACAGACAGCCAGGAGGCAGCCACAGAGCTTGTGTCAATTATTTTGCATAGTCAAATGATTAAATATCGTAAACCTGTCAAAATATCCTAAAATGAATGCCCGGGGGGCGAATCATGCGAGTAATCCTGTGTAATAGTTTATTTATCTGCATATATTGCCCATACGACATGGGTGACGTGACAGAGGCGGCAGTGGCAGTGGCAGTGGCGCTGCCTCTACCTCTGCCCGTAGGGGATGTGCATAAACAGCAAACAAATAAAAATGTCATTTCACTAACAAATAAAATAGATTTTTATTGCCTTCCAGTATTTGCCCTCGCCTGTCTCCTCGTCTCCTCGTCCCCTTTAGACTTGAGTTTTTGTTTTGGTTTGAATTCGGATTTCCCTGCTCGACATTTTCCCATTTTTATGCTCATTTCGTTCTGGTTTCTGCTTCGATTATTTTTTATTGAATACTCGTATTTACTTCAACTTTGGCATTCATTTCATTCCCTCGCATGACCGTTTTATCGACATACCGCCCACACTCTCCGTTTGGCTCCACGCTTTCGTTTTCACATGTCATAATAATAATGCATATTAAGTTCATTTGTTTGGGCCACCCCCGCCACAGCCCCAGGGACAGTGGTGGTGACAGCCCCCGACCAAGCCCCATGAAATCCAATACAAATCTAATAATGAAAATGATCGTGGAATCGGGGCAAACTACTTGTACTTGTCGTATTGAAATTCAAGTCTTCCAAATCGAACAAATGGATAAACTCTGAATACATAAGTGGCTGCTCCAGGTCCGGGTCTCAGTCCCACTGGGCTAACGCCGCGGCCGCAAGCTTTTCAGCTTGTTTAACTTATTGTTGGAGATGTCCCTTAGGGCCTTGGGGCAGTTTCCCAGAATTCAATGGCCATTTATTAGGCACTTGATCTGATTTGCCTTCTACGGTTTTCTTTACTTTCGAGCATGATGCGATGAAATATGCAGCAGACTCAGGCGACAGCTGCCCTCAAGTGTCGGCAGAACTTGGGGGAGGGAGAGCTTCGTGTGCGGGTGTGGGAACAGCGCACAGAGGGTGGGTGTGGGCCAAACAATTAACACATTATGCCACCTTTGCATAACAACAACAAAAACTACTAGCGACAGCCACAAAGAGGAGGGGAATAAAAAGAAAGCCAGGGAAAACAAAGCCACCGCAAGGGTAAATAAATGTCAGCTCACAAAGGCAGACTTGAAGGACCTCGGGGGTGGCGGTGTTCCCTCTACTCGGGCACACATTTATGCATATTTTTATGAGGATTGCACATCTGCCGTTTATGAAAAGTTTACTTTTATTTTATCAACTGTCAAGTGAAAGAAAAGACGAACTGGAGCAGCCTTCAAAACACTGAAATGAAACGACTAATTATCACTAGGCTCCGGTCCGGATAAATTGCTCATGCAAATGCTTCTAGACACGGGGTGGAGTAGCGATGCGTGTCCAGCCTTGGCATAGTAATATTCTATCTCATTGACGATATTTGTAGTCTCAATTTGTCGGTCTAGATGGGATCAGTTAGATGAGAAACTCAACAGAAAGGTCAGCGGCAGCAAAGCTTTCCGGCTGGAGGTGGAGAGAGACAACCGACTGAGGCTGTTCTCGACAGAAGTTTGCCGCTTTCAATTAGCCCTCATTAGAGACTCGACTCACAAAGGAGAGGAAAGCCGCCTGCGATCGGGACACTCCTACTACCCGGAATCCGTGTCGCAATTAATTAAACTTGAAAGCCACGAAGACAAGTCGGAAAGGAGATAGCGATATAGAGAATGGAGAGAGAATGGAAAGACGGAGATGTGTAGGAGAATGACGACGCAATTGCCGCGCGACTCAAAGGAATTCCATCGGATGGCGACGGAGAAGGGAAAGGAGCTGCCAAAGGATCTGGCAAGGACAACATTGTCGGCATCGGCATCGGCATCGTTTGTGTTTATTTGCAATGGCATCCAATTTCATTCTTTTATCCGACTTATTGAGTTTGCCCTGTGCTCCATGACATCGTGTGTATGTATGTCCTGGGCTGGTCCTATCCCTGGCTTTGCCAAAGGGTGTTCTGTCTCTGGCTCTTCATCTGCGTTTGGGTTTGTTTCTGAGCCTGGGGCAAAGTTTAAAGCCAGCCGCCTCTCGGCTGTGCCTGTGACTAGACCGCGCCGCCTTTTATCTGCTGCTCAAGTTTACATACCGCCACCCCGCCAGTGCTCTCTCCTCTCAGATACCACGTGTGTGCACCATTTAAGCTGCGGAACGTGCCTTTGTGCTCCCTGTTTGCCCAAGCTCTGCCTCCGCCATGGATGCGCTTTTTAGCTATAATAAAATCACCATTGCGGAAGATGCAGAACGCAGGAGGCGAGAGGCGGACACGTGCCCTGGCTTTCGTTTAGGAGCTGCCACTAAAGATCAGCATCTTGGCAGTCCAGGACGCGTCTCCAATTCACCGTAACCTGTCAACACATTTCAATATAAATGCATAAATCAAATGGAATGAAATTATAAATCATATGCCCCCGCCTCCATGCTCCATTCACCCTCAATCTGGCTGGCCTGGGCTGGCTCTTGCAACCCCTGGCCGAATGGAGTGACAGACAGGCAAACAAACATAACCTCACTTGACATCGGGGGTTCACACAACGGATGAAAGACATCAATTCCCCTGCCCTCCCACATCCACCATCCACCATCCACGGCGCGCGCGCCCAATATGTTTGGCTTAGGGCGAAGCAAAACAGAAAATATGAACAAATGTAATCAAGCGAAGACAATTACAATTACAATGAAATTATTTCCCATTTTGGCATCGCTTTTTTATGGTAAATTACTTTTGGCACAGTCCTTGCAATCCTTGGCTGCGTTGCTGAGAAAACGGCCAGGACAGCGGCAGCTGCTTTTGCCGGCAGAAAAATCTCCAAGTGTCAAGTGGGGGTAGGGTTTGAGGGTTTGTTGTTACACCCCTCGCAGATTGTTGCTTATGAATATTATTCAATTTGATCGCCTAAATGCTTTGTAATGAGTTGCACATCTGTTCAGGTTTTTCTCCAGCCTCTGCCAGAGTCAAAAGTTTCAAAGGATGAAGGACCTATCCAGCAGTGCGGGTGCGGGTGTGTTTTCTGCCCAGCATTATATTATTATTGCATTATAGCTATGTCCCGGGGTCGGATGTCAAGGATGAATTCAATTAGGCGGCAACATTTTGATGACTTTGATTCGGAATTGTGTAATCTGCGTTCGAGTTAACTCGTTGGCCCTGTCCTCTCCATCAGATATGTGGAGGATGTATGTATCTGGCAGTCCACTCACCCATCTACCCATCTGCATCTCTGGACTGCCCTCTGCTGTCGGTTTAAATGGGCACTGGGCTTAAGTTGTCACAATACTCGAACGAACCATTTCAATACTAATTCCGATACAGAGTCAATCAAAGTTCAACCCAAAGAGACCCGATTCGAGACAGGTAAATGTGAGTGGGGACCGGAACAAGTACGGGGACTGGAACAGACATGTGAGCGATACACGAAATTGACTTAATCAGCTTTATATAAATGCTTGTTTTGACAATGCCGAGGGAGTGGGAATGCGGAGCAGATCCCCACACACGCTAATTATGCGCGGCCCAAGCGGCTTATTATAATTTCAGACATCATATTTATGGGACCGGGGACCCCGAAAGGAACTACAGCGAGCTTGGGAGTCGCTTTTCCGCTCTTAATTAATTCCCGCTGCCTGCTAATTGGTTTTATGCGTTTCTCCCACAAACTCCTATTGCGGCCGCATAAATCACAAAACACTTAAACAATTTTCCGTGCTCCGACCGGGTTGATTATGTGCTAATTAATCACCTAAACAAATTCTGCTCCAGCTCGGCTCGCAGGTGGAATAACAATATTAACAATATTATTTTCGAGAGCACGCAAAATATAATTAAGCCATCAGGCAGAACTATGCGGTGCCCGGGCACAATTAATATTTGTCACAAAAATATGTGTGATACACTTTACAGTCAACGGGAATTGTGGAATACCCTACATAGTCGCTGATTTCTGAAGAATTTCTTAGCTCTAGCATCTGAATGCAGGCCATCAAGATCTAATAAATTTTACTGCTGCTGAACTTACTTCAGCTGTGTGCGAACGATCTGCAAGTGTATCCGATGCTTCGGTTACCTAAGCAATTTATCGATTCTTATTCAAATTGAGCGTGGCAACTGCTTCGGCTTTACTTTGTCCCCGTTCCCGTGCTAGTGCTTGCGACTGTTTCAAATTAAAAATGCGTCAACAGAAATTTGTTTCTGCACTGTGGAAAGGGAACGGGAGAGGGAAAGCGCAGGAGCTGATGTCTGATTCGACATTCCAATTCCCCGTGCGACAGTTCGACGGAACAACCCCGCCAGGAGCGGAGTCCGCCCGTGGCTGGTGTTTGTAGTCCTTTGTAGCCGATTTAACTGCTTATTAACTGTGCGTGCGCCCATTTGTCCGTGCCCTTTGCCCGGGCGGGCTGCTGCTCGGCATGTCAGCGAGTAAATAAATAGCTAATTAAATACAGGGTGCCACGTGTCTCCGGGCAAATACGCCCCGGCAAACAAGCTTCCCAGACAGCGCCCGCACCGTCCCCTGACTCTGGCCAAAGTCAGTTCGCGGTGAACAATTGAAATCCCAAGGAAACCTGAGCCCTTGATCGAGTGGGTGTTGGATTTGATTCTCGCTTTTCATTCTCGTTTCGTACTGTGCAGCCTTTTCAGGTCACGGGATTGAAGCGCTTTCCTTGACTTTTCCTTCGCCTCGGCGACATTTGAGGCGGTCCCGCTGCTGCCAGCGTCTGCGGCTGTCACAGAATCGAGATTTGTCGTGTGCTTGGCTTTCGATTACAGGTCTTTGAATAAAGAACTAAGACTGTAATTAGCAGCGGGGTGCTAAAAGTGTGCGTTGTGGACATGGAATCGTAAGGGATGGCCAACATAATGGAGTTTGCAACAAACGATATACACATTTAGAATGCTCACCGAAGGGAACTTTCATGCAAGTCTCTTGCTCATAAACTGTTGTTTCCAACAAGCAAGCTGAGAATACTTTTGGGGATCCTGAGCCTTCATCAGAACATGGTTCGGGGCATCAGCAGCACCACGAAGAGCCCTCCCGACAAGTCTCCGTCCTCCCTCGTCGGCGGCTTCGAGTGTAAATCAATATGCTTGTCGGCTCCTAAACTAATTAAAACATCTTGCGGATTGTGGCCGTCGTCAAAGCTTTTGTCTTCGCTCTAATTTGTTCTGAGTCGTCCCACAAAAGCAGCCGAAACAGGATGCCCGAGTCTCAGTTCTCGCTCGGTGCTGAATCCCTACACAAGAACGAGCTCCGGAACTAAAAGCCAACAATGGAATAAAAAACATGTCATAAACTACAACTGGCAGGGCAAGGACTCCACGCTGAGGCTTTGTCCCTCCGACTTCGGTCTGGAATTATGACAGCCCCTGGATAGCTGGATAGCTGGATAGCTGGATGGCTGCATGGCTATATGGATGGGGTGAATGGAATTGGATTGAATGCTTCATGTCTGTCTCTGCTTAGGGCTGGGCCAGGCATATAATTAGGCTCCCCTGGCCGGGATTTGAGGATTTTTAATTGAATTAAAGCTCACACAAGGGAACACGAACGAGACGAGCGAGACGAGACGAGATCCGCGAAGAGCGCTGCCCTGTTCCCAGGCAGTTTGCATTTGGGTTATTAACTTAGGCGCCGCTATCAATATCCTTGAACGCAACGGGTTGTCCAGCACAGTTCGATTCGCCCCGTCCAGGGCCGAAGGTCTCTAATTGCAGGCCATGCTGGGTAATATTTTTGTTTCCATGCAATTAACTCGCTTATCGCCAGCGACGCCAACTAGAACGAGCCTGAACAAACTGCATTCGATGGCATCGGGGCATTCAATCAAATTGATTGAATTGCATGACAACCGGGCCGCACTGGGATAATTATAGTTCTGTTGCAGGGATAATGGTTGTGCCGTAAGTTGATTCCCCGAGCTGATTTCAGGTTCCTTCCCACTGGGAGGGCAAAGTTGAATAAAACATGACACTCTTACCACTTGACTGGATTCCTTTGCATTTCCATTCCATGACTAAGCTTCTCAGAGTGTTAGACTGCTAAGGTGGGTAGAACAATTCTACTCTAGGCAAAAGTCCGTACTTTGTCCTACTATTTCGATTCCAAGAGATTTCTTTTACAAATTTCAAGCCTAACGGATTTTCATTTCGATTTCCATGCGAATATCTCTCAGTGTAGCCTTAGGTTTCCGTAAATGATTTGTCGAGGAGGCCTTTACCACAAACACAAAACGATCCCGGCAACCTACCAAAAACGGAAGTATGAATAATCCAACAAGAACTGTGTAATATCAAGTCGAGCTGCAACAATTCTCCCACTTCCCATCTCTCTATCTATCGCTTTCTCTTCCTCTATCTCCCACTCTCACTCTCCCTCTCCGTCTCCATCTCCCTCTCCCTCTCACTCTATCTCATTCCTCTGTACACAAGTTGCAAACAGTTTTATTAAGCTGCTGAAGCTCTTGTGTGTTAAAAGTCAATTTTCCAATTTGCAAACTGTCAGAAACATTCGAAAAGCAATTTCTGCCGCACAGCGAGTGAAAGAGAGGGAGAGCAAGCGACAGAGTGTGTGGGTGGGGAGGGGGCGTTTTGGGGGGAGTTGCGTAAACGCCTTATATGCTGTGCGGGTTACTTCTACTTCTATGTGCTTTCCCATTTTCGGGCAACAACGACACTTTGCGGCAGAAGTTTTCCAATAAAACGGCAAAACTTTGCTGCGAACAAAATTAAAGAAGACGACAAGGAAAATGCCGGCAAAGAGGACGAGAAAGAGAAGACGATGGTGAAGAAGAGGGAGAGAGTTGATGATGATGATGCTAAAGTGGGCTCCGGGCAAGGCAGAGTGGTGATGGTGATGGGCTTTCGGGGGTAAACCTGGCAACCTGGGGACACAAATTGTTTGCTGCCAATGTGAAGTTTATGAAAAAGATTAAAGTTGAAAAGTGGTCGCCTGCTGGGGACGAAGGAGGCAGCCCCAGCCCCAGCCCCAGTACACCAAGCGAGCGATGGGTCGGGAGGAGGTGGTCTTGTGGTGAGTCGCGTGCCCCACATGAATGCCAAATTGCTGCAGGCCTGCTCGATAGAGGGGTGCGGCAGCTGGGTGATTGAGGTTGAGCCAGGGCCAGAGTCGTAGTCGGAGTCGGAGTCAGAGGAAAATGTAGCAAAATTGAAAATGGCTGAAAATGTGGGGATGCGTGTGTGCATCAGTGTGTGTGTGTGTGTGTGGGTGTGCGTTTGTGTGTCTGTATGTGTGGGAAAGTGCTTGTTTGTATTTATGTCTATGGGGTGGAAAATTGAGTTTGGTCCATGTCAGAGCAGAAGGAGGCGCGCCGAGTGGTGGGTGGATGGGTTGTTGGGTTGTTGGGTGGTTCGTGGCAGCATCAACAGCCAAAGATGAAAGCAGACAATTTCGCCAACTTTTGGGTAGATGACTCTCTCCATGATGATTATGATGATGATTATGATGCTTGTGGGCGTGCCGCCCGACAGCCCAGAGCTCTCTTTCATCCGCTCTCTGTTCCTCTCACTCGCAGTACTCTCTCTCTACCTCTCTCTTTTTGTCTCTTGCTGTCTCTTTCGTTCTGTTTCTCTTGTGGGGTTGTGTGGGGATTTTCATTATGACGCGCCATGAATGGAAATTACAAAATTGATTTTGATGATTTAATTAAAATGAAGAAGCACAAACTCAAATTATAACAGTCAGGAGGAGAGTGGCTCCACAACCTTCCTGCCCTCCCCCGCCGAAGGTCCCTGTGCTTGTTCTTGTGTGTGTGTGATGGTGTGTGCGTGTGTGCGCTTGTGTGTGAGAGAGGAGTTGGATGTGGCCTAAAGCTGCCAACTTTAATTTATTTTCTTCGTACAGATTTGAGAGACAGGAAATTAGACTTTCTAAATGGGATTCCCATTCGACGCTGCCAGGGGGTGATCGGAGCTTATGAGTGGAGTGGATTGGAGAGGGGAAATGGAAAGGGAAAGTAGGATAGGGGGTACTCAAGGAACTGGAGCACTTTTGTTATTGCTGGCTGTCTGTTCTGCTAATTGATATCTGACAGATATTCGGGATTACTCATTTGATTGCGTTTTGATTAGCATGTAATGAGTTTTTGATAGTCGCAAATCAAAAGGAAATTCTCTGCAGTTCTCGTAAACTTTTCATTATTATTCATGTGTATTTCTCTATAGCACTCATATTCGCGGTGTTCCACTTAATATGTAGAAATTAATTCTACTTAAATGTATTAAATTCTGTTTAAAATTCAATTAAAAGAGAAAATATTAATGAAAATACATAACGGATTTTCTCTCACATCTAAGATTATAGCCAGCCTTTAATTTTGCTTTATCTTATATACTTTCATGAAATGTTAATAAAAACAAATGGCAAATAGACATATCTGTTTCTGAACAAAATACTTTCTTGTCTTCTTTATACCTAAATGTAATCGCTTTCTGAATAGTCTACAATATCAAACAATTTATTATGTTATTATGTACATTCGATTATATTCAGGGCTTTCATCTATTCCACCATAAGCTTTCTGCTCGTGAGTGTATTCTTTTTAATTAAGCCATTGCAAAGTATATTTTCCGACTCGTGAAATTTGTTTTGCAAATCACTTTCGGGCAACCAGAATAATTTTACGCGCCATTATCTTTAATTAAAGAGCCACAGACGGGCGACACGAAACCACGAATCGTACACAAATATATACATATACCAGAGCCCACACACACATACTTACGTATTTATGTATATAGTAGAGTAGTCCATACACATATTTGTATGTGTTGGTATTTGTGGCAAACGCAGCAGCAACCGAAGCTGAAGCTCTGGCTGGCTAAAAACAACACACAAACGGCAACAACATTTAATGGTAATGAAATTTCCATCAGAAATAATTTCTTATTAATTTGCGCAAATTGCATTTAATTACTTTGAGCGTGGCAGAGGTTGGGCCAGGACTGGGGGCTATGGCAACAACTCTCTCTAGGTGGCTTTTATGGGGGATTTTGTTCTCCCTCTCTCTCTCTCTCTCTGGCATGGCCTTTGCCATGGTTTGCCTCTTTGCCATTCAGTTTAAGCCACTAATTAGACAGGCACACTAATACACATTCATTGTTGCGATAATTCTAATTAAAGCGAAGGCGAACTAATTGGATGTTTCCCGACGGGACTTGTGTGTGCCTCTGTCTCCGTCTCTGTCTCTCTGTGTGTGTGTGTGTGTGTGCTCAGCCATTTTGTTTGTCTTGCTGTAACTCCTCTGTGTCTGTGTGTGTGTTTTCATTAACAATTTCAGCGCTGGACGCCATTTTGCTTTTTGTCTTGCTTGAAGCTTTTTCTCTTCCGGCACCAATCTCTAGCTGTCTCTCTCGCTGTTCCTTTCCCTTTTCCTCCCCCACCCACTCTTACAGCTTATTCGGTTTTCTCATTATGCTTTAAGGTCGTCTTCCGTCAGTCGTTCTCCTTGCTGCTCTTTAGACCCATTTTGGCGCCTGATTAAATTAGCGCGATTCTTGTCAAGTGATTAATTTAATTGCTCCGTGCGCTCTCTAAGCAAACTAATTAGCTAACCCTCCTCCCCCTCCTTCCGTTCTCTCCCGCAGGTCTGGTTCCAGAATCGACGGGCCAAGTGGCGTCGCCAGGAGAAGTCGGAGAGCCTGCGTCTGGGCCTGACGCACTTCACCCAGCTGCCGCATCGACTGGGCTGCGGAGCCTCTGGTCTGCCCGTGGATCCCTGGCTGTCACCGCCGCTGCTGAGTGCCCTGCCAGGTGAGGGTCGCGCATTTAGAGTGTCCTTGCCCTTACTCACATCCATGTCTATCCCTGACTCTTTCCCACGACTCTTTGCAGGCTTCCTGTCGCACCCGCAGACGGTGTACCCCAGCTATCTGACTCCACCGCTGAGTTTGGCGCCCACCAACCTGACGATGAGCAGCCTGGCGGCCATGGGACACCATCACGGCCATAATGGACCACCGCCTCCACCGCACCACCACGGTGGCCTTGGACACGGTCATGGACATGGGCATGGACACGGCCATGGGCATAGCCAGCCCCAGCCACCGCCGCCACCTGGTCCACCCCATCCCCATGGCGGCCATCATGTAGTGCCGCTGTCACATCTCTCGCCGCACCTGTCACGCATGTCACCGCACGCCACCTCGCTGGGCTCCCCCCACCACGGAGTGACGGCCACTGGCCTCACCCCCATCACAACCCTGCACAACAGCCTGCCACCCACCACGACGACCGCAGTCTCATCCTCGTCCTCCTCCTCCGCCTCGCTGGAGTGCAGCGGACCGGACGTCTGCATGTCACCGCAGAACTTGAGCCTCTGCAACGCCGACTCGAACGGAGAGGCGCGGGACAGCTGCGATCTGGACGCCGGCAGCAGCAACAGCAACCACGGCAGCGGCCTGGATAAGTGCGCGGCCAGCGCCAACATCGAGCTTCTTGACGTGGGACGTGAGAGTCCGCCACCACCGCCGCCAGCGTCGGTGAAGCACTCCACGTCTCCGCCGGCGGACATGCGGAGCAACTCGATAGCCACGCTGCGCATCAAGGCCAAGGAGCATCTGGACCAGCTGAACAAGGGCCTGGTCTCCATGGTCTAGCCACAGAAGGTTCCTAGCCGCTAGCTTTGCATCCACGGCACAGCAACTCCCAAACTCCCCTAGACTTAGTTCTTAGTTCAGCTCCAATCAAAATCGCCTCCTCCCAAATCGTCTATGTTTCCTATCTTCTAGGTGTCATTAGTATAGTGAATCTCTTGTTTTAAGTCTTTGTTTTAGTTATCTACATACACATGCAATCGGGTTCAGCGTTCGGAAAGAACCAAATAACCTGCCAGAAGAACCAGTGAAAGAGTTTCCTATATCGTTGAACAAAACTGTGCAGAATGTAATTTGAAAATTTTCATTAGTTCAACAGCAACAAAAATAAGTCTAATCCTAAAGCATATTAGCACAAAATAAATATAAACAAGTTTTAGCTCAACGAATCCTTTATTAGAGTGGAAAGAGTGGAGTGGCAAGGGAAAAGGAAAGCGAAGAGTGGTTTTCTATTAGCAGGGGAGCTAATCAGGAGCAATCAATAACCCTTACCCACTTGTCTGGCCAATTATGAGGGCTTATCTGCCTCATTGATCGCACCCGGGGGCTGTCAAAGTCTCATTAATGGCTTGATTAATAAGAAAATCGGGAGACACTGCAACAACCTCTGGTGAAGGAGGATATATTGACAGGCGATAATTAAATGCAATTAAAAGGGACTAAATGCACAACAAACAAAGCCTCAGCAAGGTGAGTAGTTCTGGGGGATGGTGGCACATGTGCAGTAGCCGCTTTTCAATCTAATAAAACAACGAATAAAATTATAATTGATTAACGCCGCGGGCAATTAAGCTGCAAGCATGTCGCCCACCCCAGGGGGTAGCCACTGTTTCCAATTCCAAATTTCTTTCCAAGTATGCAAATGGTACACATATGTATGTACATACAAGTGTATGCCGCAAAAGACCTCGGCGCAATGATAATTGCTGGCAATTATATCAGGCCGCTTATCACACGCACAACATCTACGGGAAAATCTGCCATAAAGGACACACATGGAGGGAAACTCTGCATTTACACTGAAATTGTCGAGGGAAATGGAAATGGCAACGGGCGTCGTGTAATGGGTTAGGTTAGCATTTAGGGCCAGTTTAATGACAATCACCGATTCCCCCATTTCGCCTATGCCCACCATTAAATGCTACCAGCTAAATTTCTTTGAACTCTTCTGATTCGCTTGTAGACTAGGGAGGCAAGTAGTGGGTGTGCTTGAATATACAGAAATTGTCTTTTAACTGAATGTGTAACTATATATATCAGTACTTATTTATTAAATATCGACTTCTATGGACACATAGTAAAATATTAGTTGCATTTGAATTAAAATTAAAATTAAAATGCCAGCTGCCGCTCAGTGGCGCCAGTAAAATACGTTTCGGCCGTTTTTTAAACAATTCAAGAAGTTCTTACATTACAAAAAACATTACATTCTACATGTCATGTATTCTACATGTGCTACAAAAACACTCTAAATAATGAGTCTCGCATTAGGCACAGAATCCATACAAAATTCTAAGCAAAAATATACAATGGATTTTCAGATTAAGTAATACATAGGAAAACATATTATAAATCCTCATATACACGCAGATGTATACCCAAATGATTTGACATGTACCTCATACATAGCGTTACATATACACCAAATATTTCGTTACATGTAAAACTGCATGCTTCCTCTACTAACTGCACAGATGGCGCCACAATGCAGGAGCTTTTTAACCGTCAAAGAAAATTTGAAAATAAACAAAAGCATATAACGAAAGTGAATTAAAAAGTAGGGAATGCCACAAGGAGGCTCTCCTCAATTCAATATATTTTGAGTTTTAAGAAAAAACCCCAGCCCTTTGCTGTCATACTGCAAATGAGCTTAGTGAGGAAATGCATCCGGGGCATTGCACTTGCCCAGCAACCAAAACCTAATACACATTTATAACTTACTCACTGATTGAGTGATGGGCATATTGAGAGATGGGCCAACAAAAATCAGAGCAGCGATGAATCATCGGAGCAGAGATCAACAGAGGAATACCAAAAATACACAATTGTCGGGGCGTGTAGGAGGTGCCAAGCACTCGCCCAATAAGGCATAAATGAAAATGCCAACATCCCCATCAGTGTAGTGCAGTTGCAGCTGTGCCAACGGAAGACACATATGCGCTTCCCCATGAGGAGGGAACCAAAAATACTCGCAGATTACAAATGAAATGAAAATGCGATGCAAGCCAAGTACAAGACAAAGTCCAACCAAATTGAACTTGAATGAAGTGCACATCCACGAACAGGCACAGTCACAGCCGCGGGCATAGGCACAGGCACAGACACAGTCAGAGGGTGACGCCTGAAGAAGTCGAATTAAAATTCCTAAATGATTTGGCAGCACACAACATGAGAGGGTTTGGTCTGGGGCTTTTTGGAGCAGACAGCGACAAGTGTTCCACAGATAGAATATCTATAAATAGATATTGTCAAAAACCACCGAGTAAAAGGCGGTTCTGTGTGGATACTAGCTGATCGTGATCGTGATGCTGATGATGCTCATCATGATGATGCTAATGAAGATTATTTCCCATGGCCATGAGTGGTCCGAGCGGAAGCGAGTAGCGCCTCCGATGGCCATGAGCATGAGGCTAACAGAACACACAGAAATATCTTCCAATTTCTCTGCATATTTATATCCCATCCATATCTCAATTGTACTCTAATTAAAAACACATCACATACTATAATACTGTACATGTATATCCGATTCTTTTGCCCAGCCCTTACCGCACAGCCATTCGCCCCTTCTGGGATATATTGCATATTGACGACATACAGCTGATCGCGACCGTTTGGTCGATGATGAAAGTGTTGGCGCTATTTTTTGTTTCTTATATCTCTTTCCTTCTGATTTTAAATATTGTTTCTGTTTTTCCTACGCGCTCGATCTGTGCTGATGCTTTTATTTTTTGTGTTTTTTGTATATATAAAATAACAAAGATAAAAATAAATTCATCCAAACGAAATGAAACCAACGAATGGCAAATACACCAGAAAGAAACAAATTATTGAACAAAATATTCTATGATTATGATTGTTGTTGGATCTATAGTTAGGTATGGTTGTGTGTGTGTGTGTGTGTGTGTGTGTGTGTGTATCTTGGAGATGTATCTGTGTAGGAATACTGCAAACAGAAAAGAGAACAGAAATGTTTTAGCACGCACCATAAATGTCCGCGTCACCTTTTGTTGCTGGCACTAGTACCTCCACTGCCCTCACGTATAGGTCCCACAATGTAGAAATATGCAATCAATTGGGGTGGCCCAAACATTTGGGAATTCCTTAGAGAGCGGCATTTGATGCAGCAAAATGAGATGAAACTACTCCCACAACAATTAGTAACACTTCAAAGATAAGATAATGAAAATCCTAATAGATATCTCAGTTGGCAATCTACATTAAACATTCGCTCTAACAGTCTCATCTATAGAAGTTCAACTAATCCAAGCGTGGGTCCACCCGAATCTATAGAACTAGAAGATGTACACAAATTGGCGTCAAAAGATACGATTATTTTCTTCTATATTCAGTTCTTGCTCTTCTTGTTATGCTACGCTCTCTGTTCTGTTCTTGCTCTTTAATATATGGCTAGCTCTGGAGACGTACAGTGCGGCAGACACTGACTAACTAGATATACGAACGGATATATACACACATACATACATAGATATAATACAAATGCGAATGAATACTTTGTGGAGCGCATATCCGAAGATATTTCGGTCTGCAAAGACGATACAAGTGCCCGCAGAACTCACCCACACACATATGCATACATGTAGATAGATGGATCAGTTATAGAATAAGTATTTTGTGGGGTCTTGCATATTCATACATATGTAGATTTTATTTTGCCACTTGTCTGCTTCGACTGGGGATGATTGCAAGCAGCACGTGAATGCCCCCACACCCATGTATGACTAGATATTAAGTTATGGGTTCGACAATCCAGGGAAATTTTTAGACTGAAATACGATAGGATTTGATGGAAAATTTCCATCTCCAGTGCGGCGTGTGTGTATCCATTGTAAACCACTAAAAATAAACCTCGACTGCACTCCAAACCCTAACAAACTCCAAAGTTTTTCAAAGCGCCTCGGACTTTTCCCCCATTAACACAGATGAATGCATTCCCGAAACACACACAATCTGAATCGAAATGGAGTGTTTATGTATATGCATTCGGCTGACCTGATTTACCCGGTCGAGGGGGTAGGGTAGGGTAGGGAATTAAGACTGCCAAGTGGCAGATGCGATTGTTGCAGCTGCTGGCCGCTTATGACGCTGGACAGTGGTCAGAACTGGAGCTGCTAATGCGCTAAACAAATCATCATCGGTCATCGATGGTGATTAGGGCTATTAAGGGATTGTGGTTAACCCTTCTCAGCCCTGGGTACTCTCTCATTATCATTCAATCCCTCCTTTCAGGCTTTGTTTATTTGTGTGCACTCTGTTCTGAGTAAATCCAATAGGTCCTACAATGCATGTGCCAAACTAATTTGAAATTAATTCACACAGAATGTAAGGGAAACTCGTCCACACCCGCCCTCGCACTTTGATCGACTCTCAGGCGCTCAGCCGCTCAATTGTCCAATTGGCAACTTAATAAAAATACCGCACAAATTCATGAGAATCCCAGGAATTTAAGACCGTTCAAGACAGAGTGACTCCGGATGAGGGTGTGAGCCGCAGGCAGCTTCCCTTCATCTATACGGCCATGTAACGGCTTGTTGCCTTGGCTTTGGGCGTTACCCCAGCTTCATCCATATTCTCATGGCCACCATCCTCATCATCGTCATCATTGTCGTCGCCTGTGTGCATTCCGCTTGAGCTGTCAAATGCGCATCGCGACTGTATCCCTCCCGTGTTTGTAGTCGTATCTGTGTGATGTGGTGGCCACTTTTTGTCACCCAGCCATTGAAACAGCCATGAGCCAGCCAACCATCCAGCCATCCAGCCATCCACCATCGAACCCCAACACCGTTGCCCTTTGCTGGCTCAATTGCAATTTGTTTTCGTTGATTCCCAGCCTCGACCTCGGGCCGCTGTTTGTTTAGGAACGTCTGTGGGGTGTGGACCGTGTGGGGACTGGATTCGGCAGACTTGAATTTTTGGCATTGGTAATTCACAAATGAATCCCTTTAGTGCTGGCAATTGGCGCACGTGCACTAAAACAACAAGAAGGCGAGCTGGCTGCCAGGATACGAGATCGTTATTAAAATTCCAATTCCTTGGCCACGGAGCAGCCCAGCCCAGACCCCAATGAATGCACATTTAGCTGGGCTTTATTAAATTTTGATTTAGCCATTTATATAATCTATTTGCAATTGGTTTTATTTTCGCTATTCCCTGCCCGACGACAAAGTGTGGCTTTGTCATTTGTCTGCAGTGGCCCTGAGGCAGGGGATAAACTGTTGGTTACATAGTGTTTGACAGTCATGCAAGGTCTGACATTGATCTACTTTTAATTAACTTCGAATTAACAGTTGGAGAACTCACAAGGGTAAAAGTGCAAGTGAGAGAAGTGAACCCATTAAACTAGATATTTTTCAATCAAAAATATTCTGCAAGAAAATGTGCAGTGACATTTTGGGGAAAAATTTTTAGTGAAAGTTCTGTTTCTGGAGATTTTAGATGGATTTTGCAAGTCTTCTCTCTATTTTTTTAATTATTTAAGTCATAATACAGGCATCTATGTAAATATCTTATTTCGTTAATATCATTTAATATTTGGTACAAGAAGCAAGTGACATAATTGCAAAATATATTTCAACAGGCTACAATACTTAAAAGTAGATAAAAGATAGATGTCCGACTTTCAAGTAGCAAGCTCTAGCAACCGTGCAGGAAAGCAAAACTTGTTGCCACCTGATCTAATTTCAGATTTATAGTATTACTACAAATAGTCAACTTATAGATTGATTGGTACTGTTGGAAATTGTTTTGCCAATTTAAAATACAGAGGTCATTCCATTACCATGATCTCTTTCTTTGGAGCATTATATGAACTTACATATGCACATAAGTAAATACATTTGTACCTTCATAGTAAACCAGATATTCTATACAATATATGTATACTAGGGCAAAAATACATGCAGAGATACTACATATTTATGTAGCTAAAAGACAGAGAGAGGAAAAGGGGTAATATAGAACGTCGTCCGTAGGCACAGATTGTGCCATAAAATGTAAACATGCCCCACTTAGTTGTCTTGATCTATGAATAGACCATAGGAAATCCAATTTAAATGGGAACCCTGCAAAGCTGACATGTAACGGTAACCCCTGTTGCTGCACCAAGAGCAGACACTGCATGCCACTGATGCACACAACATTATTTGTAAATAAACAATTAGTTTAATTAATGCTCATTACAAGTACCTGCATGCATGCATGGGTCGCGGGCAAAACGGGAGAGCAGTGAGCAATATGACCAAAAATAGAAGTGGAAGGAATTCACATTGAATTTACAAAAATCGATGGATGGGAAGGTGCAAAGACTGGGCGAATACATATAGCGATGCGATGCGATGTAGTACAATGTATGTACATACAAATATATCGAAAATAGAAAATGAATTTATTACGACATCACAGAAACACGAAAGTTATGAAAACAACGAAGAAGAAACGAACGGCGGCAAAATAGAATCCCATCCCCCACCGACCCAAAAAAACAATCCTCTCTCAGCGCACACACCCGCATAGCAGGAAAGGAAGAGAGAGAGAGATCGACAGCGAGGGCAAGAGATCCATAGCCATAGACGTCGAGAGAGCGAGAGCCAGTACTGGAGGCGCCGCCTTGCCTTATACGGCACTTTTGGACCACGAATTTCTCTCTCTCTCTCTCGCTCTCTCCTCCAACACGACGCCGATCCCCAGCCGATGCCGATAGCCGATAGCGATCTGCATGCATGCTCGATCATGCCGAACTGCTCCCCGTTTATGGTGCCCTCTCGCTCTGTCACGCTACTTTTATCCAAAGCGGGGGGCGCTATGCTGAAGGATCTATTTTTAGGCGCGTCGGACGAAGGTAGGCCAGCGGCAGCATATCTCTTGTGTGCGGTGGATATGTGGTGCAACTGTATGGGTGTATGGGGCTGTGGCTGCCGTTGCTGGCGCTGCTGCTGGTGCTGCTACCGCAACGACTGAGGGGGGCATCGAGAGGGTGCCGGGTGCTGCGCGCCGCCGTATTCCTCTTGGACGAAAAGACATTTCGGTGGCGGTATAAAATCCGAGTACCAACGCGGCGATACTTTAGTCAGTCAGTTGTATTCCAAAGAGTACACATTGTCGTAATTCTTGATTTAAATTCACCCGTGGTCCCGTAAAACAAACCAAACTCAAACAAAATGTGTGACGATGAGGTTGCTGCTTTGGTCGTAGACAATGGTGCGTATCCCCATACCATATACCAGGAGATATCAAACGGATTATAACTTAGAATTCAAACGGAATAAATTCACAAGGATATATTAGTTGTTCAGTGCAAAAAGTGATCGAAAGCAAAAGTGAAAGATCTTCAAAATGTGAAATATCCAAAGTGGAATCTTCAACACATTATGATATGAAAAGAAACCTTCGGGAATTCCCAAACTTCCCAAAACTATTCCCTCCCAACAACATAAATTCCCAAGGAATTCAAACAAATATTTGATATTCAAAATAATTTCCCCGATCCGCACAAAAAATTAGATAGTTTCGTTGCCTGCATAGCAGTAATTGAAAATATTAATTTGCCAATCAAAATGGCCCCTAGAGATACATACATAGAAATCTTTGGAAATTGTATTTCCCCATTCAATCTTTCTAAAAGATCCCTCACTATACTGCATAGTCTCTTCCGCAATGTCACCTCACAGAGGGAAATCCTAGGCATTCCCATACTGTCCGTTCCGTTTGAGACCCGCACAACTGAAGAATATCCAACTAATGGACCGTTTGTCACTCTTGTTATCCTTCAGGCTCCGGCATGTGCAAGGCCGGTTTCGCCGGTGATGACGCACCCCGTGCCGTCTTCCCCTCCATCGTCGGTCGTCCACGCCACCAGGGTGTGATGGTCGGTATGGGACAGAAGGACTCGTATGTCGGTGATGAGGCCCAGTCCAAGAGAGGTATCCTCACCCTGAAGTACCCCATTGAGCACGGTATCATCACCAACTGGGATGATATGGAGAAGATCTGGCATCACACCTTCTACAACGAGCTGCGTGTGGCCCCAGAGGAGCACCCAGTCCTGCTGACTGAGGCCCCCCTCAACCCCAAGGCTAACCGCGAGAAGATGACCCAGATCATGTTTGAGACCTTCAACTCCCCAGCCATGTATGTCGCCATCCAGGCTGTGCTCTCCCTGTACGCCTCCGGCCGTACCACCGGTATCGTTCTGGATTCCGGTGATGGTGTCTCCCACACCGTCCCCATCTATGAGGGTTATGCTCTGCCCCATGCCATCCTCCGTCTGGATCTGGCTGGTCGCGACTTGACCGACTACCTGATGAAGATCCTCACCGAGCGTGGCTACTCTTTCACCACCACCGCTGAGCGTGAAATCGTTCGCGACATCAAGGAGAAGCTGTGCTACGTCGCCCTGGACTTCGAGCAGGAGATGGCCACCGCTGCCGCCTCCACCTCCCTGGAGAAGTCTTATGAGCTTCCCGACGGTCAGGTGATCACCATCGGCAACGAGCGTTTCCGCTGCCCAGAGTCCCTGTTCCAGCCTTCATTCTTGGGAATGGAGTCTTGCGGCATCCACGAGACCGTCTACAACTCGATCATGAAGTGCGATGTGGATATCCGTAAGGACCTGTACGCCAACATTGTCATGTCCGGTGGCACCACCATGTACCCCGGTATTGCCGATCGTATGCAGAAGGAGATCACCTCCCTGGCCCCATCCACCATCAAGATCAAGATCATCGCTCCCCCAGAGCGCAAATACTCCGTCTGGATCGGTGGCTCCATCCTGGCTTCCCTGTCTACCTTCCAGCAGATGTGGATTTCCAAGGAGGAATACGACGAGTCCGGCCCCGGCATTGTCCACCGCAAGTGCTTCTAAGCAGTTGCCCAACACACCCCCACATCTCAACCCTCGGCGCTTGCGCCATCATAGCCTTTGGCTGCTTCTTGTGGTCTTTTGGCTGTGTGGCGCAGGTGCTACACCACCAACGCCATCAGAGATGCCCACCCATTTGTTTTTGAATGTCATTAGTTTACCAATGTGTCATCCTTGGTTCCAGAATACTCTTTTGTACTGACTGAACAACATCAATCAATTCAATCAATGAATCAATCAATCTATGCACCCGAACACCGATCCCCATCCAATTGTTTCTCGCTCGCGTGTTTCCATCAATGTTGATCGCCATTTGATTGTTTTACCGAATGAACCGACACCTCATCTATTTTGTATAGAACTAACATCTTCCCCTCAGTAGAGCGGATGGGGTCTATTGTCTACGAAATGTAAAATAATCTCATGATTGTAATATTAATTAAAACAATTTATAATTATTTATAAATAAAAACGATTTTTTAGATTTAATTTTTTCTAAAAACCATGGATATTTGGAAAGAAAAATGTAGAACAAGGGCGGGCAGTTATCCAAATCCAACATATCCAGAATAGCAATACATACACTATCCCCCTGATCTGATCCCGCAAAAGCTTCCAAACGATCATCTGTGTGCGTAGCATTTCCTGGCATCTATTTTAAGCCTCCAGCTAGGGGCGTCGTTTCATATTTCGAACATTCCTGCCACGAAAGCTTTTCAAATGCCAAAAATATTTCCTGAACATCTCTTGTGTTTTCGTGGGATTTCAAAACGATTTCAACTATTTTTAGGCCAACACAAACAACAAATTCCAAAGCGGGAGAAGAATACTGAATTGTGTTTATGCTATGGGGAAACTCGATAGGCCGAAAACGCTGATGACGCAAGGCGGCGGTAGCCAGGGATTGGTTTGGGGATGAGGATGATCAAAAGGCGGCATGGCATAACAAAACAAATTGCCAATGTCAATCCGATTACCAGCAATGCATTTCTTTCCGAGAAAACGGAAACGGCGGGGGAAACACACAACAAAACAGGGAACAGGAACGCGCAGAGACAAATGGACTCGCCGGGCATTGCCAAGACAATTAGTCAAGATTGCGTTGGGCCGTTTAATTAGAACTCGAACTGCATTATGAATGAAATTTGTACACGCTTTCGTCTGCTCTGCAGTTGCATCTATCTTCAAATGGGTAATTAATGGGCGCGAATCTCTGGCACTTAGCCAGCAGCAGTGCAGCAATGCAGCAGAGGAGCAGAGTAGCAGGGCAGTAGATGACGCTAATGAGATGGACAAAAATGGGCGCAGCGCAGACTTGCCCCGACCGCAAATCACTTTCTCAAGCGAATCAATTTACAGAGCACTGCACAACAACAACAAACACGGCTCAGACGAGTTCCAAGACCATAACCAGACCAGACCAGACCAGACCAGATTCAGGGCGGGATTGGCGATACCAACCCCCGGAGAAGGCTTAGCCCACTAATCAATTTGCACAAAAACAAAAATAAACACGCACACAATGTCGTCGTCATAATGCAATTTTCAGTTCTTAATTTCCATACAAATTCGATTTAAAATTCATAATAAAGTGCACAAATATCGACTCGAACCGGCATATAACCGTAGTAACCTCTCAATCTCCACCTCTAACGACCATACACATATATACGATTTCAAGAGTGCCACACAAAACGACCCATATGGTCAATTAGTATAGCTGCTCCGACTGCCAACCAACAATGAGGGCATCAAGTTCCTCAAGGAGCTTAACGACACACTCGCTCACAGAAACACACACACATCGGGATATGCCTGTATGGAGACAGAGAACACACCCCAGAGCACACACATTGTTTTCACTTCAATTATTATCGATGAAGCCTGGCAATGCCACCAAAAATACTCCGTACAGCCTAAAACTTTCGAGTTCATTGAAGCGTAAAGTGTTGGAAGCTCTGAGATTGTAAAACTCTTCTTAATTTTAGGCTCTTGAATAGGTAGTAAGTACATGCCTTATTGTTTCATTGGTTTGGAATACAATTATTTGTTCGGAATTGGTATGTGAACTCATGCTCTTTATTAGAATATTCCCTTTACATTCCTTTGCCTGTTTCTATTTTATGCCAGCCTTGAGATATACTTCATAAGGCATAAGGAATACTCTGAAGATAGCTTCATAACTTTTGGACATGCATACTCTCGATATATTTAATATCACTTGGTACACATTTACACTATGATGCAAACTACCCTCTTGACGGTTTCATTATCTCTTTTATGCAGCATCATTTATTGTCAAGGGTTTGTGCAACAAATACTTTTTTAGTTTTATCCCAATTAATCCGAATTGCAAAGGCAAATTGAACCGGGTAAAAATCTCCATCGAACAAGGCAATTTAATTTGATTGATTTCAATTTTTGACATTCCCATTCCTCCTCACAGGACCGGACCGTTGCCCGTTCCCGTTCCCGTTCCCATTCCCATTCGCTCTCCCACTTGACTGGCTGAAAATATAAATCGCAAGAATAATGAAAAGCGTCACATTTGATTGCATTTTTTGTGTGAAATTGGGCTGACAATGTGTGCGCTTTCGCTGACCAAATAAAAAGCCGAGGAAACTCAACCAACTGCGACACGCACACACGGGTATGTGCATGCACCACCACCCCTGGGCAGGGGCAGGAGCAGGGCATTGTATGTGTGTGTGTATTGGGGGTGATTGCCATTTGTGTGCGAACAGGCTAAAGGGTGCGGCAGGCAGGATACAGGACCAGAACCCGAACCCGAACCAGCATCATCAAGGACAAGGACGAGCCTGTGTAAACGTGTTAGGGCAGAACAAAAAACACAATATAAAAAAATCCGCACTTTACGCAATTTATGTGCAAATTTTTCAATGACTTTAAAGCGATGCAGCAGGGCTCGCCGCGCTCCGTTCCGTAGAGGGGGGCTGACTGACACAGAGGGATGCCCAGTCATTATAATCGCTCGCTAATTGACTCTAATAGACTTGGTTCCATCAAATGCCCTGTTAGCTCACCCCGGACTGGGGTGGCTCTGACCTGCGCGTGTTCCCTTTCGCCCCCAGAGACCTCTCCGCTACCTTTGGAAACGCTTTCGTCCTGGAACTGGAACGCATTTGAAGTAGGTATTAGTAGAGTACTCTGAGCACGTCTTCAGCGGCAGTTCTTTCCTCTGTGAGATCTGTGAATCCTTAGCTGGGGTCTGTGAATAGTTTAAGCAGCTTGCCCAAAACACTTTCGGATTGTATGGTATTGGAATTATGTGCGAAAAGTACGTGTATCTATTAGGAAATTGCCCACAAATTAGCACAAATAATGCGTGTCTTTAGCAATTTGAATAAGCCATTCAGAGTGCCCTGCACTCTACTCCACTCCACTCCACTCCAGCCTGCTCTGTTCTGCCGTCAAAATCCCACACTCAAACACCCAGCCGAATCGCTTATCCCCTCGACCTTTCACCTTTTCACATGTCCCAGGCCTAAGTCCGCTCACACGTGAGCCCAGGGCAATGATAATTATGCGCCTGATTTAACCCCATAGAAGGTATTATACATATGCACATATGGGCTAGACTCTCTTTCTCCGCTCTCGCACACAAATGACAGTTTCACACTGCCTTTGTTACGCTGTCCGCTCTGTCCACTCTGTCCACTCTTGTGTCCAGTGTGGGTTGTCCTCTGTCTAGTCCTTTCTTTCGCTGTTATTTCTCTGTTATTTCAAGTGCCGTGCACTTGAATTTTCGGTCGTGTCCTTGAAGCTGCTCATGCAGAAAGCGAGAATAAATAAAACGAAATCCTCGACAAAAAAATGGCTCCGCTCATCGAAATATGAGTTCATGAATGTGGGACAGGGTATTAAACAAAGGGCTGAGGCTGGCATGGCAGTGACTGGTCACGCCTTCAAATCAAAAGCGTCATCCAAAATGCCAAGGAAATGGCCGAGGAAATTCGCATTTATTATAATCATGGGGGGAAATGGGAAAAGTGCAATGAAAATTGCTCTCAATTTCCCGCCAAGGCATAAAAACCGAAAATAAAATTAATTTCCACAGCGAAAGAGAGACAGAGAGAGCAAAAGTGCTGCTCAAACTTTGCAATTTGCGGCGCGTTTCCTGCTTCCGTTCAGTTTAGCGTCAATGGCGCATCCTTCGACAGACTTCAGCTGTCTTCTGTGCCAAAGCAGAAGAATGGAAATGGTGCTGGAGATGGAGGTGGAGGTGGAGGAGTCGACTCCTTGGTTGGTAAGGAGAGCTTCAATTGTCATCAATTTCGTTTGATGTGCTTTCCCCGTCACAGTCGCAACGCGCACAACAATTTTATTTCCATTTTCGCATTTTCCTTTTCACTTTTCTTCGGAACCCCGAAACGATTAGCAGCCACTTAGAGCAGTTAAGAGACCCATTGAGCTTATTAAATCAGGCGTAATAATTGGCACACACACAATGAGCAGACGGAGCTGGCAGTCGCCAGTCACCAAATCATAGTATCGAACATCGAAATTCAATCCTAGGCAGGCCTTGCCTTGACAAAGCAGAACAGATCACATGTCCACATGCCCTTGACAAAAAAACACTTTTCAATTCATTCGGAAATAGTACAAAATAGTACACACAACAAAAATAACCCAAAATTTTCCCAGGATGCCGAACGTTGTAGACGAGAATGGCCGACCACTGGCAACAATTTTGGCAATTGCTGACGAGTTGGGTAATTACTTCGATAAAGATATTCCCCCATCTCCCTATAGATTTGTAGATCCCACTTTTCAGAGCGAACTCATCTGGCACGCTCGCCACAAGTGCTGAAGAGTCTAGAGTACATTCGAGATTCGGAGGACGAGATGGGCCAGACCGAACGCCGGCGCTTGAGCCGTAGATACGATTCGGGTGTATAAAGGAGCTCCAGCCACTGGGGCCACATACGTCACAACAAAGCTCACCCGCCCATAACCAGAGACACCTGCCAAGGTGTTTGGCTGACAATTAATGGTACAACTTTTCACATTCCCATCCAAGATCCTCGAGCAAAGCAAACAAAGCAATCGACCAGAGCCTCACGCGAAGAGAGCTGAAGGGTTCGGGCTCGAAGAACGCAAACAAATTGTGACAAAGTTGCGGAAATTTAATTAAAATCAAATAGTCGTACAACTAAACTAAACCCATGCGAACCCAAGCAAAAGGGGTAGAAAATTCTCAGTCAGCTGTGACCCGGTAGTTTCCAGCACGTAATTCGAGCAGCTCCGAAGCACGCTGGCGGTCTGTAGCTGGGTTTCCGCGTCGTTTAATAAACAAAATGCAAACAAAGTTTAACAGCAATGACACACATGGATTTCTCCGTCCCTGCCCCCCTCGCTCACTGCCAGTTGTTGTTATTGGCCTTTTTATTAATATAATTTATGAGCCTGTGGTTGCGGGGCGGGTGTCAGCAAGGTGGAAATGCAAATAGAGCCGAGCCGAGCCGAGCCCGAACTAACTCGGCAGCTGCTTCAATTCACAGCGCATACATTTGATTAACTTAATTTAATAGTATTTCTTTTTTCACTGTTTTTGTTCACTTCCAGCTCATTTTGATATATTTGTTTGTTTCCCTAATTTATTATTATAGTAGTTAGGGCCGTGCCCGAGCTTGGTTAACAGCCTGAAATGCGATTATATAGCCATCGATCATGTTGAACGGAGCTTGAGAGAATGCCTGTTGGCGAATTAAAGTGTAAATTGAATTGATTCGACCATTTAAATAACCAAATCTTATCTACAGACCATGTTCAAATTACAATAAAGAAAGATCAGATAGGAGCGCGTAATATAAAAAGTATGTACATATCTCGTTTAAAGACAACAAAAAATACATACACTCGTATATAAGAAAAAAGAAAAATGTCACAACACTCAGCAGCCAGACCATTGGCTAATGAGAACACAATTGGCTAGCCAGCAGCAGCTGCCAGAGCGTGCTACCTGAACTGGCCAAGGGCCAAGGGCCAAGGGGCAGAGGCGAGGCGAGGCATCAAGGCAAATCAGGCATGAAACCATTATGGCTAAAATCGGTAAACAAAAACCACGGGGCCACTGCTCTTTCTTTAATCACAGCCCAGCCCAGAGAGGACATCCACTGAGAGTGGGATCAGCTGTTTGGCCGAACGATCAGCGAGCGATAAATAAGGCACGGCTTAGCCTCATTGAAGTCAGGCAGGCAGTCGGGCAGGCCAGAAATTGAAAGGAAAGGACATTTCTTCGCTTCACTCTTGAGGAGTCTCAGCTGGAGGAGATTGGGTGTCGGCTCGCTTTGAAATGCTTAGCAGGAGCTGCTGGATCGGCAATCGACACAAAAGTATCGTGTTTCCCGGTTGTCGCCAACATACTTACGATAGATATCCTGTCGGAAATGTTTTCGTTTTGCGATGGCATGTTGCGGTATGTTGGCAATTTATTTTTAAACGATCAGGGATCAGGCATCAGTCGGGTGCCACCCGATACTCAGGCTCCCATAGTGATTTCTCCTCAAGTGGTCACAAATTACTGCAATTACTGATCCGCCTCAATGCCCCTTCGCTCTCTTTCTCTCTCTATTTCTGTCACACTCTCTTTTTTGCCACAAAATGGCGCTCATTAGGGACACGGCACTCCTCTGGCAGTCATCCATTGAATCCCACCCACAGCAGCCAGACAATCTGCGTAATTATTTCGCTGACAACTTTTGATGAAATGAATTAAATGCGAAATAATTTTTTAAGTACTACTAACGAACGCAGAGCTGCTGCAGCCAGTTGCCAAATGAAATGAACACGAAAATGCGACTGTCAACAGAGCCCTGCCTGAATGCAAGACGAAGGACCGAGGCAGGACAGAGGGCCCTCTGCGAGTAGAAGTATTTTCTGAGCGTCTGTTGAGCGGATTTAACTTGTTTAATTACCGCTGTATTCAGCATCGCGAAAGTTCATCAACGGCCGCTCATTACGGCCCCGCGTTCACGTCGCTTTTGAGACATCGAAAATGTTGCCAGTTCTTCAAGAGATCCGCCACCCGCAAGCCACAACCCGCACCACCGCACGAACCGCTTCCTGGCGACCACTTGCTCTCTTGTTTTGCGTAACTGTTACCATTTTAATGCGCTCGAGTGTCGAGGACGAAATTGATTTTCGTTACCCATTGTGTTGGACGTTTTGGAGTGCATTTTGCTCATCAAATTTGAGCTCAATTTTGTTTGGTAGACTCCTGGTATGGTATACATGGACAGGACAAGGTGAAATTCCACTGAGCCGATAGCAAATACTGCTAGGAGGCACAAGCACTCGTCTCTCAATTTCGTAGAGCCACAAATACGAATCTCAAAAGGCCACTTGATAAATTTCATATATTTATAGCCCGCAGAGTGACGCGCTGCATTTGCACACTGAGTGAAATTCCATGAGCACACAGCCACACCCGCACACACACAAGGACATTTTGGCCCGAATTGTGGATGGGCGGGAGGCTTACCCCAACCAACCCTCTTCTCCTTGGCCAAACACTTGCACAAATAAAAGATCTACTTCAACTTATTGAATTTTCGTTGATAGAAACAAGATGAAATGCGAACAGGGCAACACGGCTCATGGAATACTCTATGCGAACATTATTCGAGGCACATTTTGAAGGAGAATTATCTATTGGATCCCACATAGTTGTAGTCCAGTGTTCAAGATAGAAGTTCAGAGATCTACCAGCATACAGTTTCCCCATGGCTGTTATGTGTCACAACGGGAAAGAGTATAAAGCGGTGCAGGTCCTTCCACTCGTCCACTCGGATACCTTCCACACAAAGGACAGCCACAAAAGGCCATTGCATATGAGTTTTATGAAAGCTTCTTTTGACAGTGCCGATGCAGACTCTGACTCTCCCTCTGCCACTGGCTCTCTAAGGCAAGGTTGAGTCGCTGTCGGTGTTGGTGAATCCACCCAGCGCCCAGCGTTCTTTGACTGTGACAAATCCGTTAAGTCGCGCAATTCGTTCATTATTATGGTGTGTTTGTATTTGTGCAGGGAATTTTTCTCTGACCTCGCACAGGATCGGGCAGGACATGGCGACTGGTAAGTGTAATCAAATTCCAACCCGAATCCCGCCGATTCAGACAGAGCTTGACGGCGTTTTATTATTAAATTTGAGGCCATTATACACACAATGCGACATCCTGCCGCGAGCCCAGAGCCCTGTGCGAAATTATTAAAAAGTAATTATGGCACAAATTACGAGATATCAATATAGCATTTAGCTCCGCAGGCGGCCCACTACAAAAGGACTCACCCTCAGAATCTCGATCTAGTTCTCTCTCGCTCTCGCTCTTTCTCTCTCTCTCTCTCTCTCTCTCTCCTACCACCACTTGAGTTCGGTGCAAATCCTTTGGCTCACACATCCTTTAGAATTCAGCATTCTGCCGACATTTCCTTTCCTGCACTCCTGTCTGCCGCCGTGTCCGGGCACAATACGAGATTCCTTCTCTCCCATTGTGCTCCCTCTGGACGACTTCTTCGCCGTCTCTTCACATTTTATGCAACATTTCCTTTGCCCCCGACTAATATCGAGATTATTTGACGACTTGAACTCCTCTGGCTCTGGCTCTGGCTCTGGCCCATCCATTCAATAGCCTCTATCCCTGGGGGTTGGTCTCTGCCGAAGATCATTTTCATTTGACTCGAGCAAAGAAAAGGTCGCGTCAATTGTAGCAAACATTTGGCCAATTTATAGCGAGACCCCGTAGGGTCATAATCCCTGCTCAAGGTTTAAACTTTTACAGATTATTTTGTAGTGGAGCAATTTGGGAATGGGATGCTGTCGAAAATTGAACCATTTCTTAGCTGAACGGAAACAGATGAGGAGATTAACTTTGTTTATGGTTCTTTTCCAGATGTAGACAGCCAGCAGCCACGGTTGATTGGTAGTCAAAGAAAGAGGTACCAAAATTGCTTATTAAACGTATTTGGAAGTATTATAAGTGCACTTAAGCTGGCTTCCGTGTTGCCAACAGGTTCAAATCGACAAGTCTGAGAATAATTGTAATGTCAGCTCTCAGAAGAATGCAAAATATTCCTCCATTGTGTGTGCACTTTTCCAAAAGCTTCCTTCGAAAGGAAAGATTTCCCCATTAAAATGCACCATGATTTCTTTTCATTTTGTTTATTTTTGTTTTCTTCAGATAAATTTCTTGATTTCGGCGTCATGGCTAATTGTATGACACTTGCTGGGGCTAATTATAATTATGGATCTCTTACAGATAGGCAATACGTGTACGTGTTAGGACTAAGTTCAATTTGGCAATTGGCTTCGCTCTTACATATCTTACAGTGTGGCATATCCCTGCCAATGAAGTGTGTGTTTGTGTGTGATGTGTATGTACATAGCGATCGCTTTTCCGCTTTTCCTTCTGTGGATCGCTAAATATCACCGCGAAGTTAGTCCTCGCCCTTGGTCACCACGGACACGGGGGTCGAGGAGTTGCTGCTCGCTCCACCTGCACTGCAGGGTGACTGGGCGGCCGTCGAAGTGAGCATCAGGCCGCCCGAGATGAGGGTCGTGCCGCCACCGGAGGGTGGCGTAGCATGGGGATGAGGCACGAGCGGTTTGGGGCTCTCCCGCGGACTGCTGTTGCTGCAGGGCGGACTCACCTGGGCCGTGGACAGGCCCGAGTGCATCGACAGATTCTGTGGGTAGCCGGCAGCTGCGGCAGCCGCTGCTGCCGATCCGTTGGCCGCCGCCGCAGCTGCAGCCGCCGCACCGGCGCCAAAGATGCCATTCAGATTGCTGAGGCCCATGTACTGGGAAAGCAGGGTGTGAAAATTGGGAAGTTTGTAGTGGGGCGCCATCAGGTGCTGGGGCAGGAGGCCGGCGGCAGGGTTGAAGTGCTGGTGCAGGGCAAAGTGCGGGGGCCAGAATTCGGCGGGCAGGCCGGCCGGATGCCCGGGCAGGCCGTGAGGCGGCATGGGAATGCCCAGCGGAAACTCTGGCAGACCTGGAATTAGACCAAAGGACAGTGAATTCGTTAGTCGTGCGAGGGCTGGTGACATTCGTAATTTCTAATTATGTTGCACACGTAATTCGGTAATTTGCGGACAAATCAAATGCGTATCGGGTGGACTTACCTTGGTCGGGCAGCAGGTATCCGGCCTTATCCTGATTCATAAACTTCTCACGTTTGCGCCATTTGGCCCGACGGTTCTGGAACCACACCTGCAAGTGCACGAAAAGAGAACAAAGTTTAGAGCTTGAACGTATGCAAATGTGAGCTACCCTTTAGGTACGAGTATTTTGAGCTTAGACTTAACGAGTAACTTATACCGAAAAGTACCCCAAAGTTTAAGGGCAGAGAACAGAGAGCTGCCAGCACAATAATTAAATATTACACCATCGGCTTAGCTTCGATTAGCTCCATTAAGGTTAAGGGATATCCCCAAAGTCGATTTGAAATTGACTTGCGAACGTGCGTCTTGTAATTGCTTTGACTTTGACCAAAGCCGAACAATTTGGCAATCTATCAATCTGGAAGTTCGAAAAGTTCACGCCACATAGTCCTTCGGTGGATCCTTCGCACTCCACCCACCATTGTCTGAGCCAGTTGGCTGAAGGTGGAGCGTGGAGTGCTTTGAGTGGGCTGGATGGAGAGATGGATGATGCCAAATACAATGGCATCCAATCGGAAGTGTTGTACTCTGATTTGCAGTGCTCCCAACCCTGTCTCAGCCCCTCTCTTTCTCTTGCTCTCGGGTTCATTCTCTTTCTGGAATGCTGCAAAAGGGTGTCTTATGCATTTTTCGGCACTCGCTTGGGGTTGACCACCCACCCACAATGGGCGTTGGCTGCACACACATTTTCGCTTTGTCGGGGTGTGGGGCGGGGGTAGATTCGAGATTTTCAATCCAAGCCGATGGGAAAATTAATTGTTTGTAAATTGAAATCACTCGACAACACTGACTGTACCCGCAGGACAGGATTGAGACAAAAGAGGAGTCGCTGCAATTATAGACACCCTGTACTTAGGCCAGGGCCCCCCCCCCCCCCCCCCCCCCCCCCCCCCCCCGGATCCAGTCTGCTGATTCTGCTCCAGCTACCATCTCCCAGCTCTGCCAGCATTTGCAACAATGTGTGCAGTTGAGCGAGTAGTAAATTAGCAACGATTTCCTTGCTATAATTGCTGCCAATTATTGTCCTGTGTCCTGTCCCGTGTCCTCTGTGTCTGCTGGGAAATGTCAACCCACCCGCAACAGTCTCCCTCTTTGTGTATGTGTGTGATTTTGTGGGCTTTTTAATTGTCAGTTGGCAGCAATTATGATGCGGACCAACTTAAACCACTGTGCGAGAGCAGCGAGGCGGCAAAAGTTGAATTGCGGATATCCGTTCAGCATTTATCGCACATGTGCGATCATCAAACTGTCACAGAAGGAGGCTTCCCCCGCCCCACCAGCACTAGACAACTGTACAGTGTTCCCTGTTCAGGTCCAAACAGTTGTCAATTTTGGAGTACATTTTTTATTTTTGCTGGCAGCTTTACAATGCAAATTCGACTGACCCCAAGACATGGAGAGCTGTTTACTCCGTTTTTTGCTTGGTCTGGTATGCCGCTCAGCAGTCGATGCAAATCCCGAAATAATTGCCCACTCATCAACCCCAGAACAAGCGGGGATTAAGCTACAGTTACTTTTGTATCTATCACAGGGAAAACCAAACAGAAAAAATACAGCACAAAAAATCGCTGCAAGCTGGCAGCTCTAAATCTGCTTCTGCTCGTACATATGCATTGAAGTACCCCAAAAAACGCACTTCGCATATGGGAATCAATGACCAATTACAGTTAATCTGCTAACAGATACACGTATGTACATGTGTGTGAGGGTTCCCCAGCAATTCCATCGCGAGGAGGATACGGACGCGGATGAATGACGACCGTGAAACGGACAATTTGTATGCAGAGTCCGTAATCCCTCTGTGAGCCAGGCTGCTCGCGAGTGCTTAGGTCAAGTTGTTTTACATTCTCTTGAAATCTTTTTTGTGCGATTGCGATACTTTTATTCCCCCCGTCAACAGCGGCAAAATCGGGTAAATCGCTCAATCAAAACTGAAGTGTTTGAAAGCATTCTCAACCGAAATCAACTTGTACGAGCTGGCAGAGACCTCTCTGCCTGGCGAAAGGACACCCTAATTACATGTGTAGTCATCTGTGTGTATGCTTGCCGCGTGTCCTGCAGCAGCACAGGGAGACAGTACCCAGAGCCACTTTAATTGTTTACCCAAAAGTAGAGTTAATAAAAATACCAACACCATGTGAGCGCGACCAATTTAATCATTTGGAAAATCACAATATCTAATGTTCCTGGGACAACCCCTAAAAAGGACGAGCGACAACCCTCCGCCGACTAGATCTAAGCGTGTTTGTGTACAAAGTGGGGTTTAAGTGTTTCAAAGAGCATTTACAAATTCGGCAGGACCGATTGTTCGACGGGTTTAGCGACCTCTCCGCGTTCCCAAGCGATTCCCAAGCCATTTCGCAATCGTTTCGTTGGTTGCCGTTTATCAGCAAAGTTTGTTGAATTTACAAAGCTACAAAGCTCGTCAGTTAATTATAATTTCTACTGATTCGTACTGGACTTTCGATTGGGGTTTGCCGGGTATGGGAATTTAGCCTAATTCGAAAATAATTACGAGTAATTAATTCGCATTTCCCGTGTATTTCAATTACCTGCACGCGCGCCTCGCTTAAGTCCAGGCGCATGGCCAGATCCTCCCTTGTGAACACGTCCGGGTACTGGGTCTTCTCGAAGGCCCGCTCCAATTGATGCAATTGAAAGGTTGTGAATGTTGTGCGAGATCTGCGAAATCAAAGTCGGCACATTAGCGAGATAAATAGATAGATAGATGGATGGCGGAGTGCAGTAGAGGCTTCTATTTTTGTTTTCAGGTTTTTTAATAGCCCAACAATGGCCAAATACGATTTGATCTGTTAAGCGGATTGCCCCCGGCAACTCAATCGATTACTCACCTACGGACTTTGCGCGGCCTCTCCATGTCGCTCAGATCGTGGCCATTGTTGAGGCTCGAGGAGAGCTCGTCATCGTTGTCCACATCTAGGCCGCTCTCCGTGTTGGTTGGCGAATCCTCGCGCTTGGCCTGGGCCTGGGCCTGGGCCTGGGCCTGCTGCTGCTGCTGCTGAAGCTGCTGTTGCTGCTGGTGCTGGTGCTGCTGTTCCTGCAACATGTGGCTGTTGCTGTGGTGCAAGTGATGGATGTGATGGGCATGGCCATGATGGGGATGCGAAATCAGCACATCGCTGGGTGTATCTGAAAAGGCAAAGAATGGAAAAGTTAAACAATTTCGAATTGAGCTCGAGTGCCGCCTCGAACAAAAAAGTTTTGCGTTTGACTTTGAAAATCGAAAGCTGCGCCAGCTGCGGCCGAGAACACTTTCGAAATTCATTCAATTGTAACTGAAGTAGTTATATCCGGGACTTTTAACCCCCTTTGGGCAGGCCAGGCAGGAGCAGCCAGCAGAGTCGCATCGAAAAAGCAAATCCTTTCCACTTTCGAGAGCCTCAAGAGCTCGAAAGCTACGCGAATTGATTTGGCAATCAATAACAAATAAATAAATACGCTTTGCCTTACCCCCGATTCCCGATTCCCGATTCCCTATTCTAGATTCGGGTTGGGTTTAAGTATCCATTCACACGCCCGAGGCCGAAATCGGGTAAAAATGTTTCTAAAAGATTTCCTTCAGAGCTAACGGGCAACGTGTAATCAAACTTTAATGAACCTCAAATTAATCATATTCACAATAGCACAAGGACACGTCGACGCTCAGCGGGGTACCATGTCGTCCTTATCGTATTTCGTAACATTTATGCAGACAGAAAGAACCGGAGAGCAAGCCCAAGCCCGAGCCTGTTGTGGCGAAAAGGTAATTTCCAGCGAGCATCAAATTACGCGACAGCAAGCGAGGCTCACAGGATGCAGTGTCCTGCGGTGCGCACGCTGCTCGTTGTCGCCAAATTGTAGCCTTTCCTGGTCCCTGGTCTTTGGTCTCTTGTCCCTGATTCCGTTCCTGTTCCTGCCCCCGGCCCATCCACCCAAAGCGCTTCAATCTAATTATGGGTCTAATGATGCAATTGGTTTTCTCTCCCAGTCCCTGCCAACATGATACATGTGGCGTATCCTGTCAGATATGTTTTGATACACAGTGATTTTCTTTTTCTCCTTCAGCTATTCACCGATCCCTGGGTGAGGCCTCATGCCGCTTAGCCACGCCCCCAACAAGAGACTCAACATGGCAGACACCTCCCATTGTCATGATATGTTTCTTGTGGCTCGGCGTGCGGAGGTTTCGGGATGATGTTTGCCCCAAAGTTCATTCTATGCCAGCACTAACTATGACAAAATGTCCTCTCCAAGCAATTTGCATATGATATGGGTCCTTGAGATGGGTCAGCCCGGACATGGGGTCCCTGTGCCCCTGATCTTTGATGTGGTCACCAGGTTTGGTTTCGAACTTGATTAGCAATTTTTGACTCAATTTATAAACTATGCGTGGCCATCCCCATAAATACTGCTTGGGTTAACAATTTAGAAGGTACTTTTGGCAGATAGAAAATTTAAATAGATCTCAGAAAGCAATAAATATTGTAATAGCTAAGCATTGATTCAACATCATTAATTGAATAAAGATTAATAAATAAGAACCACCAAAAGACCTAGACAAAATTCTTGGCTACTTGTTTATGAAATAGAAAAATACATTTAATTGCAATTATGTTTGAAAAGACTCCCACAGCTTTCTACTGATGACATAAGCAAAAATTAACTCTTTAAATTAAATCTGAATATTGTAATAACTCTGCAAAAAGCCAACGGACTACAACGTCATAACTGACGTAGCATAAAACTGATCGTCTGATCATCATTGGCTTACAGAAATCATTTAATAATTAAAATTAAGTAATTATATTAAAATTTAAGGCCAATAGTCCCAATGCATCTTTCACGCGTTTAAGTGTAATATAGTTAACCCACAAATTAATACAAGCATTAAATTATAACTCTCATTCTTCAATGTTGCCAAGCCCCACAATTATTATTACTCTTAGTCTTTTGCCAAACAGATCGCCGACGGCAATAGATGTTATTCCTGTGATCAAATGTCTATAAAAACCAACCCGAAACCCATAAATAGATTACTTACCACTGCGCTTGATCTGGTGCTGATTCCCCAAGATCTGATCGATGCTGTAGACGGCACGGGGACGCGAGACGGGGCTCTCCTGGACAGGACCGGGACGCATGGCTGGCGGCATGATAGGATGCTGGTGGTGCTGTGTGGTCGTTGTGGTCATCATAGCTCAATGAGAGCTCAGGCTGTAGCAGCAGGATCCACGAACCACAAACTAAGAATCTATTGTCGAAAATGGTTTTCCTTCGTAGCACTTTTTAGTAAACAAATTATTGTGTTTTTTTTTTCTAAATCGAATTTCAAATACAATTTCGTATTTATTTCACAGAATTTATTGTGTTGACTTGCACGCGCGGCGACTGATTAATTAATGAATGTGATTGAGTTAGTCTGGTTACTTCTGTACGAATCTGATTGATGGGGTTTCCACAGCTAGTGCGATTTAACAGGACTGTGGACTGTGCTGAACTGAGGCAGGAGCGAATGCGTGTAACGCTCGGGACGATCAACAACCACCGACTGAGCCCGTCTCCTGTGGCACCGTTGCATTAAATACGTGCCACGTTTGCTTGCCTCTCGCCTCTTGTTGTTGCTGTTGCTGTTGCTGTTGCTGGACGGTAGATGGCTGCTGGTTTCTGGCTGTTGCTGCTTCTCCTGCTGCTGCTGCAAGTGTCGTTGGGCTGAATGAAATGGGCGAGGCTGAGGCCGACTCTCGCTCGCTCGCTGCCAGTTCCCAATCCTTCGCATCGCCCATATCCCTTGCTCTTTCTCTCTCTCTCCCTCTCTGTCTCACTAGGGGTAGTTTCCCCCAGTGTCTGTGTGCGCGCCGTATCTGTTCGTGTGCGTGTATTTACAGGTAGCTTTTGTTTAGGGGTGTTGCTCTGCCCTGCCACTCGCTCTCTCTCTCTCTCCCCTTCTCTTTCTGTGAGTGCTGCCTCTCACTCTTGCACGTGCTCTCTCTCATTGTTTCCCTCTTGCGCGATACTCTCTCTTTTGTTCGACCAACATAGTTTGCTGATTAATTTGATTTATTTCACAAATTTCGCTCATTACAAACTATCTTTAGGCCCTTACGCAAGAATATCTATCACGCTCTCTCTCCTTCTCGTTCTGCCCTTCCAGAATGTGGACATCCACAAATCACGAAACAGGTTGCTCGACTCTCTGAAATTCCCTACCTGAGCTGGTCCGCCATTTGCCGGCACAACGTTTATTAGTTCCGCTTCCATTTGGGCCAAAACTGGATCTGCGGGGATCCTCGTGATCCTCTGCCGCGCTTGGGAATGAGCCCAGGGTTTCATTGAACAATCCAAACGATCAATGAATCCCTTTACTTAGCAGGCAGATGCCGCGAAATCTTGACCTAAGTTCATTGATTAAACTGATCTCGTCTGATCTGTGATCTGCACTGAACAGATCTCGACTGGGCTGAAAGGGATCTACTAATGGCAGGTACAGTAGGGCGCTGTTTCGCACAAAAAAAACATAATAAGGATTTATTTATTGATATACTAATGTGTTTAATTGTTTTTTGAAGATAATTCAAATTAATATTTAACCCTAACTACTTGGCGGATGTCTTTGCGTGGTATTGGTATGGTTATTTGAGAGCAAAATGTACAAATGAATATCGATATGTTTTCAGTAAAATAACATTACCAAAGCGTTTATAGTTTTGGGTGTGTGAAGCCGCAAAATAACAAATAATCTCTAAATATTGGCTTCACTTTAAGAAACCAATTACCACTACTTAGGCAATTGCTACCAGATTAAAAAGCCCTGCATTAAAGATATTTTCTCTACCTTTCCGATTAGTTTTCCAAACCAAAGAAAGCATTCTTTTTAATTACAAAGTAGAGGACTTTTCTTGAGGAAGCTTTTTAGCCGCAAATATACGTTTAATCCTTGTTATCTTTGCTAAAATCTAAACATAATCTCAATCCTGGCCATATTTTTTCAGACAACAAAGATTTGCCTTAAGTACAGCTTAGACAGGGCTCTCAGCTGAAGCTTTTCCCTATTACCAGTGTTTAGATCTGTCGGAGGTTGCATAATACAAAGGGCAGCCAAAGGTGTCTGAGATCTCAGGCTGCCCTCACAATGCGGAACGCCGTCGACAATGCTGACAATGCGAGGACTGGGACTGATCCTCTCTAATTTGTCGAAACTTACACAATTTCTTTGTGGTCCGAACCTAAACAAAGCCAAAGATCGCGGCACCTTGTGCCGGGCAGGCACTCCGAATCAGGATCAGGAACACGTAATTTCCGCAGAACTGCGAACAAGTAGCAGGGACCTCATTAATTTGCCAGATGGGTGACGCCACAGGACACAGGTCGGTCGGAGCGTATGCACACATGTACACTTATGCTTCAGGGGAAAACTATCCGCGCCAAGGCAAGGCGCTTAATCATATTTTCATAGGATGCGGTGCCTATGCAGATTTCATTCAAAAATCCGATTGCATGTTCGTTTAATTTAGAGCTGAACGGGAGAGACGGTGACAGGCCTCAGGGGCAGGGCGAGTTCTGAGCCTACCTGTCCAGATCCCCGATCCCCGATCCCAGATCCCAGATCCCAGATCTTCTGCCCCTTAATCTCTGATCTAATGTGTAATGCATAATGCCAGCCAACAAATTTATGCAACATCATGCAGCGCACTTAGCCATAATCGCTGTGGCTCATTAGGCTAACCAGGGCGGTGTGGAGGGGGACGGCTCTTCGGTGGTCCACTAATTGGTCCGATCCAGCCTAGGGCAATCCCTGATTTATCTTCAGGCCAAGACGATTTGCTCCACTTGGCAGTTATCAAGAATCGTTTGCCTTCCCACGTTCAAGCCTTCTCCGATTGTTCTTGTAAACGCTTTCCACTCATTTGGCCCCTCTACTTGCCAAAGTGATAACTGGAAGCCATTTAGCCAAAGTGTGAAATGACAAATTGAATCAAAGTCAAACTCAAACTCATTGAAGGCTACACTTGATTGTAATTTCTAAATTAGCACATCAATGGGGTGGGGTTTGGCTTGAAGCTGGGGGAATGCCAGCAAATACTCAGAGCGCTCTCTAGCTCTATGCCACTACTCTCTCTCTGCGTGTCTATTACACTCTCTCGTCTTTACCGCATTCCACACTCTCTCGTTCTCCTGTTGCGTTTCTCCTGGGACTTGCGCAGTGGAGGTGAAAGCTTATTGGATGTTACATCTTTCCACCCACACTCACACGCGGGGGGTTTTTGGGCCAACGAGGTCATTATCGTGTTACTCCAACCCGCAGCCACCCGTCTCCGCCTCCGCCTCCGCCTCCGCCTCCAGCTCCATCTCCTAACCCCACCCCAGGCAGCTGCGTGTAAACACATTGTGGCAATTCTCTCTGGTGCCATGACTGTGTTCACCTTTTAATAAGGTTAACTGCAACGCAACGACGACAACAACCCACAAACACCCACTTTTCACAATAGAGAGCGTTAGATGGATGGCAGGCAGGCAAGTTGTGTGCGCGGAAGGTGCGGGTGGGCTGGGTGCTAAGTGGGGCGACTGGTGGGGAGGGAGGGCTCTGGCTGCTGTTGGCAACATTTTTCTTAACCATTAAATCTAATATATCAAAGTAATAAAACGAATTTTGTTCCTTGTGCGGGTGTGGGGGGTGTGAGTGGGGGTCTGGGTGGATGGGTGGATGGGCCGAGACATTGCCACAGCCCAAGGAGGGGTAAGCATCTTGCAGATACTCTATGTATCTGTGTATCTGTGCGTGAGCTTCAGTCTTACCCTCCACATAATCCAACTAAAAAGTTTTCGTCTACTCACAGTCTGCCTGCCATTGTCTGCCGGATATTCTTCCCTTTCTTTTCGCCAAAGTAGCAAAATGGCAAATGGGGGTACGGGTTCGAGGTAAACTGATAGCTTTTCCTATAGCTGGGATATTTAATTTTGACTTTTTACCCGCTCTTGGCGGGGTTAAGTGATGGGCGTGGGGGTGCTTCGAGTTGGCTGTGTGCTAAAACGCTGCCACTGACATCATTTTGAGTGCTTACGAAGAAAATGCTCTAGGAAAGGGATTGATTTTTGCAATTATCCAAAGCAAAATAATATATATTGTAGGTGGAGTGATTGAAATTTGAACTGACTAACCCAAAATAATTAATTTATTATCTAATGACTTGTATTAACCTGAGAGATTAATATTTCATCCTGTGGCACAGCGAAAGTTAGATAAGAACTTGCTCTAATTTGTCATTAGCCAATTCTTAGCTTTCGATCAATGCAAAAGTCCCTTTGGCTTTGCTAAATAGTTTGCGAAAGTTGTGTCCTGCCTTAACTGTTGGCTGGGCTAAATGTACTATGCGGCATGCGGCAGACAGTAAATGAGCAACTGCTGAGGTTGGCCAGGCAACCGCAACTCACCCAACACACGCCCAGATACAGATACCAAACACCCGCCCACTCACAGATGGAGGATATACAAGCACCACCAGTTACAGAGTCAAATGCATATAGATATAGTTGCTTAAATTATCCAATATCCTTGACAGTTTGTGGACGTAATCAAACAACTGCAAGGGGGAATGGAGCTGAGGAGATGGGCCAGGATTTGTTTGACATTTCGTTTCATAATCTAATATATACCGGCAGCACTGAGGGGAGAACCTTCCGTCTTTGGTCAGAGCTGGGGGGGGAGCTGTCAATCCACACAGACCGCATATAAATGTCCCAAGTCAAGTTTCGTATCTCAGAATTTTTCGCTTTATTAAGCCCCCAGGCGGAAACGGGCCACAGATGGGTTTTGATCACAGACGGCAACTCCTTCTTGGCAGCGAACAGGAACTGAGAGCAGGAAGAAGAGACTTTGGCACACTTTTCCAGATCAACCAGAACGATAAAGAGCGTTTTCCCAGTAAGAATGTGGTCTGATCTCTCCATATGCCGGATCAGTGGTAAATTGACACTCACTTAGAGCCGAATTAAAGCACGTACATACATTTGTGCATATGAAAAGACACACATGCTTCTGGTTCTGCAAATTCCTGGCCAAGATAAGCGGCAGAGAAGAGTCCGAATTCGAATCCTGGCTACGGCTGCTGCTCACTTCAAACGCCCTGGGGCCGACAAAAGAGTTTCCCAATAATTATGCGGCTCGGCTTCTGTTCTGTTGTGGTGCTGTGCTGTTTGGAAAGATTTGGCCACCTCCTTTCCTTTCAGCAGGAGATGGGCAATCACACATGAGAGAAAGACGTTGAGAGGAATTCATTGGAAATTACCTGTCACATTGTTGTGCACTTGAATTACATAAAAATTGGTCGAGTGAACAATGGGCGAATGGCTACCGTTTTGGTCGGAACACAAACAAAAGGATAATGCGGCACATATCCACATGCACACATATAGCATATGGATATGCAAAACTGTAGCCAAACAAATAAGCTGACAAGACCTCCTGACAACTGCCAAGTGGCTCTGGATCTGTCTCTGTATTCTGTGGCTCAGAATCTGTATCGGTTTTTTGGTTGAACAGAATGGGAACGGGGACGGGGACGGGGACGGGGACAACAATAAGGCGCTTGACATGTGTATGCATGGGCGTAGCCCGGGGGCCGAGTTCAGGCCAAACAACAATTGTAATCACACACCTTTTGTGTGTGGGAGCGTGTGGCCAGAAAAACCCATCGAAAACAGTTTTCCCTTTGTGTGGGAAAAAAGAAAAGAAAGCAAGAAGTTTTTAGCAGTTTTATGGCCAGATTGGCAAATGAGAAACAATTGAGCATTGAATGGGCGGAAATGAAAGGCTGATGAAGGCTCATCAGACTGCATATTGCGGTGGCTCCTCTCTGCACCCACCACCCTATTATAAGTGGGAGGGCGGTGGTAGGAAACTTGTTCAAAAATTTCATTAAAAACGGTTTTCATTTGTTATTGTTGCTGCCTGCCATGCAGGCCGCCAAATGGAGGCGTAATAAAATAAAAAGTGCAGCCTACGATGGCTCCTTCAACCAACCGCAACCAGGCCCAGGAACAGTCCCGCAGGCCCATCTTCATGCCCATGCCCATTTCCCTTCTCAGTTGCTCTCATCCACACGGAAATGTAACACACAACACAATTGGCAGCCTCCAAAAAGTGGCGAAAAAAGATTTTTTAATATCTCATGCAAAATTGCATTCAATTGCCTCTGTCTGTGTGTGCCCCGCGTGCATGTGTGTGCGTTTGCATAAGTGCTGTAAATTTCCTTATTTGCCCCCACACACACACACACACACACACAAAGAAGCGCACAGCCATAAATATATGTACATGTGTGTGCATATAAAAACTTGCATACATTTTTAACTCAAACAAAAACGTTGCAGAAATGAAATTTGTTACATTTTTTGTTTTGTTTATTTATAACAATTGTGTTTAAAAGCGCTTAAATTTTTCCCAGCATGTGCAAATAAAGTCCCCCCACCACGCCACACCACACATCCCCCCTAAGCCCAATCTGCCTCCCACACTCTCTCTCTCTGGTTGCGGGGCAAGTGCAATTTCGCGTTAGGAGAAATTTTTTTGTGGCTTTCGCATCTTTTTTTGAGGTTTCTCTGTTTGAGTTCCCTTTTCGGGCGGGGCGACCAAAATGAAAACTAAATGCAATAAACGTTTGCGCCTAAAAGCTGCAACAAAAAATCAACGCCCAGAGATTAGCACATATGCACAGAGGACCTCCAACAGCACTGAGCAGTTAGCTATTTTCCCGCCAGAACAGAATTTTTTGCAGCATGCACACCTGGAGACTTGTATGCCCAAACCCTTACTTTTGTTTTGGTATTAAATTAACATATTTGCACCACTTATTTAGGATTAAATGGAATCATTAATGCATCCAGCAAACGATTCAGCCATCAATTCAGCATTTTTTCGGAACTTCTCAAACATTTTTGGCAGCACTGAGACGGCCGCTGCACTGCTCTTCTGCTGCTCCATGTGTGAGAGTGTGCACACCACTTTTTGTGGTGCGCTCTGCGCCCTCTCCCACTCTACGCCTCACTTTCTCGCTCGCCCTCGCCCTCGCCATCGCCCACTCCCTTTGTTTCTTGTTGTTGCCCGTTTAGCGTTCATTTAATCTCTGTCTGACTGCAATTGTTGCTGTTTTTTCTTTCTTGTGCATTTAGCAGGGCCGCAATTTCGCGTTGTTACTCTTGTGCGTTGCTTTTTCTGCCTCTGCCTCTCTGTCGGACTTGTAATGAAATTTTTTTCGGTTCGTTCTTGGCCATTTGCACGATTTGCAGAGCCATAAAAGAAGCAACAAAGAAGAGCCGAAAACGAACCAGAACGAAAATCAAAATCGAAATGTTAAAAATTTCATTGCAACGCAATTTGGGGCCGTAATTGCTGAAAAACCTGTGGTTGGTTGTTCTATACATTCACCCTCTGGGCATGAAAGGATGGGTGGGAAATCAGGGTTGGGCTACGTTGTTTGTTTTAACTTTATTATTGGTCGTTTGTCACAAAAAGATATGTAAATTTTTCTCTATGTACATTTTCTCAAAGGAAATTCTGGTAAGAAATATAGAAAAACCAATGACAGGATTAGAAAATATGTATCCTCATGCACTCTTATATGTATTCATGTACATAGATAGTACATACACATGTACCTGCTCTCAATCACTACGTTTCTGCTTTGATTTTATTGACCTCTGATGAAGTTTAATAGAACATTTTTTCAAAACTCTACAAACGCCACTTCAGGTCGTATCAATCAGATATTCGCTGGCAATAAACGAGACGACTCCTCATAGCCCAAAGGTCTTTTAAAGATGGAGGACAGGACGCATGCATCTAAGCCTGCTCTGCTTCTGTCCCTGATCTCCGTTACCGTCCCTGGCGTGTACAAACAACGCTCAAATTGCAAAAAATAACATGACCGCAGGCCACGCAACCAGAAAACGGACAACCCTGTGACAGTGGCAATAGAGCGGGAAGGATTCTCCATTTTTTGCCGGTCCCGGATTGCGGATTGCTGCTTAGTAGAGTCCTGTGTGGCCCGATGTTCTCTGTGGCACAGTGTCCGCTGTCTATATTGACACAACATGCCAATTTTCTTCGTGGCAGGTGGCGGGCGGCAGCCGCGTCGTGTCCTGCGGCTTTGCGGGTGTCACAAGAGCAGCCACCAAAGGGGAAGGACGGAAGAGTCGCAGTTACACAAATCCAAGCTTGGGGATGAGGAGAGTTTGGGGAGGAGCCAACAGCAGTTAGCAGCGCCATATCAACTGACAAAATAATTAATTTTATTCGAGTTTTCTCGTTTTTTTTGTGGGCATAGTAGATACAGTTCGTTTCAGACAAGGCATATGTACTCAGAGGACTTCCAGAAAAAATTGTGGGATATATAGGCATGAGACGCACTGTACCACACGAGTGGGACACTTTGGATGAGTAAGATCCTGGCTCCTGCCTGGCATACGTAATTAAACTCGCCTTACGCAGTGTGCGAAAAAAAACCGAAGGACTGACAGAAAGGGAAAGAAATCAAAAGTTACAGGAGAGAACCGCTAAAATGGTGGTGTGGGGGTTGGGGGCGTTCACCAGCAGCTCCATACGCCCACTTGGCAGACGCTTTTCCAGCTTTTCTATGTAATTAGTTTTTCCCCTCCAAACCGAAATACGAGAAAAGAAGAGAAAAAGTTCCTTGTGCGCTTCGTTTCGTATTTTATTGAATTTTCTTTTCATTTGTTTGTTGATTTTTGGGATTTACCGCATTTCGTATGCACAGCGGATAGACAGGACGAAGGGACAGAGGCGGGTTTATTGAGGGAATTCGGGGACTGCCATTGAGACAAATCTCTGTTTATCTACGAGTATCCTGTTGTTGCTGCTGGCTCTGTGGCTCTTCGTTTTGCCAATAAATTACTTTGTAATCAAGTGAATTCGAGTGGCAAAGGACAAAAAGTGGCAGAAGCCGAAGCTAAAGGGAAATGGAAGCCGGCGAGAATCGCTTCAGGGGGAGGCCAGGAAATGTTGAATTTGCCTCATCAACTGATGACTATAATTTTCATAAGATTGTTTATTAAATTCCAGTCATCCTGCCCAGAGGGTATATTTGTGGCCCAATATTGAGGTAAGTAAGTGGAACGGAACATGTTTCATTATTAGTAAATGCATTCTTTATCAGCATGGACTTTAAATCAGTCTGAAATATTCTTAGTTATAGTTATGAGAGTTTTCTTGATGCTAAATTCAAAACTTTAAGTTATTGATCAACTTCATAGCGGGTGTATTACTTATGTGAACACCCTTTGCTAATACCTACAACAATGGCAAGAAATCTGCATTACCCCATCACAACATCAAGGGAGCTTTTGATTCTGAGTCGATCGATGGGCGGGGGTAGACGCGCAGTTTGCTCAGTGCATTAGTCGAGGACGTTGTGGCATAATGGATTTGCATTTGCAAACACAGCAAAGAAATCCTTTGGTAAACTTATTGAATGAATATTATAAGTGCACATAAGAAATATGTTTGCACATGTACACTTTAGAGGCTATAACATATGACATCGTATAGCCACGAATATATTCCAGTCATCCCATTTTCTTGCCAGAACTTTTCTATGGTGATAAGTTGCACTTGTCTGCCTGTTTTGGTTCATAATTGCTTGACAAATTATGGCAGCAAGACAATGAGTAGAGATCAACAAAAGGCAGAGGGTAAAAGGTAGAGAGAGAGAGAGAGCGAGATCGAGAAAGAGGAGGAGCAGGAGAAGCACTAACTAATCTGTCAGCGACAGATGCGGGCGCAATGATAAAATTTAAAATTGCCCAGCTAGCATTGCAATTACCCTCAAATAAAAAACCGGCACAAGGATATGCTAAAAGTACCTCCTGCTGCGTGATAGAGGAGATAAAAGGAGAAGAGCCAAGAGTCAGTTTCTGCTTGCCTTTGTACGATACGTTTTTCACCGACGCTAATCGAGAGAAACAAAAACAAATTTTTATTTCGTATTTGTTGAGACATTTTTTTGTCAGAGCTGACCGTGCTCTCGTGTAGGAGCCGAAGCATACATGCATCGGTAGAAAATGTGTTGTGCAACAGCAATTTAATGAAATAAAATAAATCCTCAAAAGATGGAACGAGATTCTCCCTCTCTCTTAGCTTTTCCCATGAGCAGCAGCAGGTCGCCAGCATCCTCCAGCCACAAGGACAAAAGGCAGTTGACATTATGGCATTGTTATGGGATGACCCCCCCTCCAACCTAACCCTACTCCCACCCCGCTGTCCATCTCTTTCTGTGTGCTGTTGATATTATATTACATTTTATAAATTACATTTTGTGCGCAAGCAAAGCTGATTTGCCATTCACTCTGCTCCTGCTCTCTCTCTCTCTCTCTGTCTCACTCACTCTTCCACTGAGCCACTTTCCATGGCAGACGAATACCCCACGAACACACAGCCCCTCGCTCGCTACACTTCAGTTGCATGCAACACAAGTTGACATTTATTGTTGTTGTGGCCCCATGCATTAGCCATCGCCTGGTTCTACGTCTCCGCCTCCGACAGAGTCCTTTCCTTCAGTTTGACTTCAATTGCGCAACGGAAATGCATTAAGAAATTCATTCTTCCCCATCCCAGTGCACACAGGGACATGCCCTTCAGGTGCATTGAACCAATAATCAGCAAACTGGGACTGGGCCGGGTCTGGGTCTGGGACTGGGGAACAACACCATAAGTGGTCGGCGAGGAGTATTTTTCAAATGGCTAATGCATTGTCTAGGCAATGGAGTTTCGAATAAAAACTAATTCATAACCATATGTAAATTTGTCCAAATGTGCAATCCGGAATGGTCCCATGCTGATTGTGCTACACCAATTAGCTGGAAGAGGCTTTCCTCCGAAACCCATCGATCTGGCGGCAGTCAATCAAAGCCCCCTGCCCTGACTGTCTAATAATAATATCAAAAAACATTTAGCACCCATTCACACCACACAGACACTGCCCTTGGCCCTGCCACATACATATTTACTCAAATGTACCTTTTTTTGCGCACATTTTTATGACAAGTAATCCGCTTTCACAGCAATTGATGTCAGGGAAAATCGTCACAAAATGAAAGTTAATACCCAACAACGCCACAATTGATTCCACCTGATGCGATATCCCATCATTATTATCGAGTTTGTCCTCTGCCAGTGTCCCCTTCCGCGACGTACTACGAGTATTATTGAACATTTTATTTGATGTTGAGTGAATAGTGATAAGGCTAATGAATGCATGCCTCATACTTGACTGGAATCGTGACTGGCTGGGACTGGGACTGGGACTGGGACTGGGTGCAGAGCTGGGCCCTGGCACTGGTACTCGGTAAAATATCATTATGATTCTATTTACATTTGGCTTTAATAAAAGTCAACCCAGCATGTCTTATCAAGCTGGCGATGACTGTTTGATTTCATATTAAATTAGTGTCATAAACGGAACAACTGTTGCGGTTCGCACGGGCACCAATCGGGATGCCGGGATGGGATGCGTTCGCGAGTTATCAATGAATTATTTACAATGCTGTATTAACAATTTGTTAAACAATTTTATGGTGTTATCGCGGCCAAATCCATATTACGTATACGATGCGTTCCATTGCGCCTCCAACTCTGTTTCTGATTCTGATTGGGCTGATGCCAGCTGTAATGTAATTTCCGATGTGCATTTCCGATGGCTGCTGATCCAAAAGAGCCACCAAATGTGCGTATTTTATTTATTTAACGCAGCAGTTTGCCGTGCATCATCCACTGCATTCAGTGCGTTGTCCACTGGACAGCGGCAGTGGCTGTGGCGAGGCAGTTCATTTCCGGTGCACACAACAAAAGTTGTTGCTGCAGCCGAACGCGGTTGCCATTGTTGCAGTTAATCCCATTGATTGTCGGGTTTTCGCGAATTTGCTTCAAGAATATTTTTACTCGAATTCTGGCCAATCTGATTACCTTTCTGAAACTCTTTAATTGCTACAATTTTCACAATGGCTGCTCAAAGTATGCCAAGGCAAAACACATTCCCAGAATCCCATCCCATTGAAATCATCATCTGTAGCTGCATCATGGCAACCACTCAGCTCCACCTCTTCTGCGAACAGCCAGCATTGTCCTGATTCTGCTCGCAGCGAAATTGGCTTCAATTATGCGACAGCATTATGAAATTACGAAAGTAAGTAGCTGCCGCTTCTGTTCGCTTTTCGCTTCAGCCAAATATAATTGCGGCAATTTGCAGTTGCAACTGGCAGTCGCTCGGCTAATAACGTTTATTAAAACCACAACAACATGCTGGCGGTTGCCTCCTGTCCCAGCCCCAGTCCTTAACGATGCAGTCGCGCATAAAGCACCGAAGATACCGGGTATATTTATACACCCTTTTTTAAGCTCTTAAATAATAATAAGAAACATGAAAGTAAACAAGATCTTTAAGAGCTGAATCTACTGCATCTTCGATGCATTGCTTCCCTCGAAATGATCATTGCTTCGGGTACTACACGAATAACATATACCCTTTCAGTTTACGTTTGCTGGGTGCCACAATAAGCCGATAAGAGTGGGATTTTTCAGAGACAGAGAGACGCAAAGGCAAAGAGGTGATTATACATGTGGAATCTCGTATGGCAACGTTGTGCAAATTATGCAAATCCTTGTGAAGCACATTAATGCGCACAATGACAATTAATCGCTGCAAATTAAAATGATGACAATGTGATGCATCTGCCTGGTAATATGTGGCGCCCACGCCCACGTCCACCCACGGACTCAGCCACTCAGGCCCACTCGTTGGGATTTTGGATTTGGCTTGGCAAATGAAATAACAGTTAAATGATGTAAATGATAATTATTTATGGCTAAACTGGTGGAGGCGGATAATTCTGATTGTGCTCTCCACCGAGGCGACCTACATCGCGCACAGCCTGCTCCATTCGTCGCTCCTCGTGCCAACCATCCGTGCCCGCTCCCAGTCGCTCAATAAACTTGGACGAACGGAATCCATTTTTCTGCGTAAGATATGGATAGTTTTGGTTACTGTAACGTGTAGGGATCCAAGGTAAACAAGTCTCACCTCGAAGTAAAGGGCCCGCGCGTTCTTTGCCGCGTTCGGATCGAAGTTCCATTCGGTCCTGTCGTGTGTGATGGGCTCACCGGCCACGTTGTTCTGCAGTGTCTCGGTGATTAAGCGGAGTATGAAACCCTCTGCGGGTTGGCTGAGCAGCAGCAGCACCAACAGCAAAGGAAACTGAAATGTCGATGTTAGAGTTGCGTTAGAAAATATAATAAATGTGTATTTTCGTGGGCACCTTTACACTAAACGCTACACAAATATTCATAGATTATTCCGCTTTTGAGGAGTAATCAATAAAAGCGATTGTATATTCATAGATTCCACAGTAATTTGATGCATTGATAACACAAAAATATTGCACAATTCTTTTCTATCTCTGTTTGTTTTCTTTCGGATATTGAAAAGAAACATAAACAGGGTCCAGTGTTACCAGTTCTCATTTGGTCGTGGATTGTGTCCCAAAAATATCCCATGAGCCACATGACACACACGTTGTCATTCACCATCAACGAATCTCAGTAACCCCTTCTACACAGCAACTTTTTCATGGCTTATTTATTCCACTTCAATCACATTTCAGTGCACTTACAGCTAACGCACAGACAAATCGCAGGTGTAACATTGTCTCGATGTGGTTGACGTTGAAGCGGTGGGGCCCGTGCGAGTCACTGGAGCATTGATCACTGAATACCACCGAAATCGTGGTGTTGCATAAAACTCAGCCAAGCGCCAACTCAAAAATTATTGAAAATAACCCGCAACTGGAAAAACAACTACAAAATATGGTAAAGCAAGGCAAGAAAACTTTGTGAAGCTTCAAAGCAAAGCAGAGAGTGAGAAACAGAAAACTAAACAGAAAGAGAGACAAAAACAGAAAAAGAGATAGAAAAGAGAAATAATGTTTCGGGTACAAATCATTTACAGATTTTGTAGTTGTTGTTGCTACTTAAATCCATGTGGATATCTTAAACGAAAGATGATCTCCGATCTGTGGCTTTTGGATACGACCTTCAGGTGGTGGCGATAAAGTACTTGGCTTTGCCATAATATGAGATTTGTTTACTACCCTTACAGAGGGTATTAAGATTTGGCACTGGACTTACAAGGAATAAAAACAGTTACAAAGGGTTAACAATCTCAAAACTAATAAATAAAAGTCGAAGCCTATAGGAAGATCTTCCATAAGAACCATCGAACTGCAAGGGTATCAGTAACTTCGGTCTTCCACGACAAACTTTTGGCTCGTTTTATTTTTTGGTTTCAAATTTTATGACCATCCAAATGGGTTTTCAAGGCAGACGGAACTAAGTGCGCGTACGAGTATTTGCTAAAGGTTAGTCACATCTGCCGCGAAACGGCTTTGGGCCTAGGCAACCACAGAAGCGTAAAGGCCTCAAGGAAAATGCAAATGCATGGCAAAGAAAGTGCACGATAGAAATGGCACAGTGGAATGGAAGAAAGGCGCAAAGAAGGAAGGCAGCAACAGGTTGGCCAATGTGGGCCTGGACTGCCTCTTTGTGGTTGCAGAAGTTACATAATGGTCCATCGTCATCTCGATCGGAGCCGGAGGCGGAGGCAGACAGTCGCTCCAAAACCACTTTTGGTCATTTGGCCTCAATTCCGTTTTTGCCCACTCGAACAGCTGTCTCTGTGAAGTTTACTCTCCCACTCCCTCTCTCTCTCTTTCTTTCTCTGGATTGGGACACTCTCTGCCATTTGGCGCTCTCTCTCTCTCTCTCTTTGCCGCTCGAGAGGGGCTACGTGAGCGGCTTCATGTCTACCTCCATTATTGTTTACACAGATTTCCGTCATCTTAAAAGCTTTCAGTTAGAGTCTCTGGCAGGACTTTCACTTTCCTTGAGAGCCAAGTCTTTAGATCGCAAGGAAAACGGATAAGTTCCAGTACCACAAAGAGAAAGAAGCTGAAATTTCTTTAAAAAAAGGTGAGGTATGCGTCTGTTACTGGCAGGCCTCACCTTACCCTTTACAAATACACCTTGGTGGAGCGCTGACTCTCTCTCTCTCTCTCTCTCTCTCTCTGTCCGCCAAGCTTTCTCTCTGGCGCTCTGCTTGGAGCTGCTGTGGGGCTCTGCACCGTCTGGCTGTGGGCCATGCAATTCATTCAAACGCGATCGCCGTCCAAACAACTCCGCTTTGGTTTCCGCTTTTGGGCCAACTGCTCTGGGACTACCGTTACAAAACCGAAGATTGTTAGATTCGAGGAAAAAAAAACCATGGCAAAGTTGAATGCTCTGCTGCTGGCCGTAAGTCTAGATCGTTTGATTTTCCCTCCAATGGGAACTACAACTATCGAGTATTGGCTTCTCCAATTAACACGGCCGGGCCAGACCGAAAGTCGCACGTTCTGGCTGACACAATTTCCGCTGCGCCTGCGCGAAAGTGGCACCCGAAAGAAAACCGCGTCGAAAATAGTGACTTGAATTTCCAATGAGCATTTCGTCTGACACATTTCGAAACTACGAGTATTCGTGTACATTTATGTGTGCCAATATTTTGGGCTGCCTTCCACTTAAAAGACCTTGAAAAGTCTGCCTGTGCTCTTGCGCTCTCTCTTGTTGCAGTGCTGCGGCGGGAGGTGGGGGTGGCGGCGTGGCTAGCTTGAAACCCAAACAAAATGTGTCATAATCTCGGGGCAACAACAAGTGCGCGGCCATGTTGTGGCTGCATTGCATAACCAGCGTCAATAACCGTTGCTTTGCTGTGTCTGTTGTTTGCTTTAACCGACGAAAACCCACTACGGGGAAGTCGCCAGCCAATTGTCTGTGCATTCGCTGCCGCTTTTATGTGCCGCCTGACACACTGAACTAATGAGCATCGCTGATTTAATGGAGATTGCAATATTTATGTCTTTTTTAGCTCTTTGTGTGCGTTGTGGCCCTCCTAGTGCACACATCGTATGCCACAGTTCAACCAAAGGCCCCAAACTTCCAGTACTTTGAAAGGTGAGTTGTGCCACAGTGATCCTTCCATAGATCCTAAATCTTATTTCCACAAATGCACTTTTCAGACCCAAATACCGTTATCCCTACTATGATGAACATGGACGGGGAAAACTGTTATACGGCTATGGAGGACCGGAACTGTATCAGTACAAGACCTACACGCCACTGGAGGGCATACACTGAGCCATTATTATTGACTATTTAAACTATAGCTGATAAATTTGATAACTTATGTAATTTTGCTTTATTCAATATAATGGATTGATTTTTTCGAAAATACAACGAAGCCGCGCTAAGTTATTTCTCGAACAAAAGATGGCGCTGCGTGCGTAAGTGCGGCCACACCTTTAGGTTCCCACATTTTGATGTACGGTGTTTGATTGTAACCTTATTTTAACCTTATTTGGTACAGAATGTAATAGGATGAATTCATAAAAACAAACTAAGCTTATGGAGAATTTAATAATATATCGGATAAAATAACAGTTTTAGCACTGAAAACCGTACTAGCTAGCAATATTAAACAGAAGATCCAAGACGAGTAAAATGATATGGCTTAGAATATATTTACGGTATATGTAAGTGTGAACTTATAATAGCTTTGGTACATTTCTGTGGGATTTCTGTGCTCATATTTGAAACGCAAAAACACGCACGGGATAGCGTCTGCCATTAGAGAATTTCCCTGACCGTTTAGACGCAGGAGAGAAATTCCCTGACCGTCAAATGAAAAATTAAAATACAAATTTGTAGAATATTAGGTCATGAAGTATACAATCCAGTACAAAAAAATTCTTGAAATAAGCCAAATTGACTCTTCAATCGGATTAAATCATTGTTTAAGTGTTAAAAGTCTTTGAAAGCTGGTAATATGAAATAGAACACCAACATCGAGGAATATGATTTAAGACTACGGTCTATTACGGTATATTTTTAAAATGAAATGGAATTTTTTGGTATATTTTTGAGGGTCTGACGGTATTTTTTTACAAATTCCAATGTCAGGCCACGTTTCAAATTTCACATAAAAATTCTAATCAATTTTCAAAAGCGGCTGCGTTCGGTTTATTTTTTCATTGTTTAAACAATCTGTACACTGTACAAAGGAACACGTGCTGTCCTTTGCACGCTCGCTTGCTCATATTCAGAGTTAGCGAGTGCTATTTTAAAGGACAAAGAGAAAACCAAACGACAAAATTACCAAAAGTGTTCAGCTAACCCGTGGCTTTTCACTTATTTTAAGTTGTCAAACATATGTAAATGATTTATGAAACTCCGAACCGCATGGCACTCGAAACATTAAACGATGGCCTGATCCGCATGAAGGCCATGGTTATGCACGCAGCGCCAAGATAATATAAGGCAGCATTTAATAATGTATTGGTTCCAAATGACTCAGGCCCCTGCATTTTGAGGTGTTCGCCACAACGTGACTGCATAAAATTGGGTTATGTAGAAGATTTTATTTTCTTTAATGATAGCCTTAAACTATTGCACACGTGGTGCACCTACTTAAGTGTCTGGGCCGATTCGAGCAGGCGCTTCAGCTCCTCGTTCTGGGACAGGGCCCGCTTGACAGCCATGAAGATCTGGGAGTCCATTGCCCGCGTCTGGTCATCGCTGAGGGACAGGGTGCTCACACGCTTGGCCAGCTCCGCTAGTTTAGGCTGTTGCTTCAGGAAGTGATCTAGGACCTGGGGGGAGATGTTCGCCATTTCAGCTAGATGCCGCAAATGTGGTGCCACAGGAGGAGATTGCATCTCAGCCTCTATGTGCTTGGGCGAGTTCAAGTGCGGCGCGCTGCTTGGCCTGAGTGCCGCCGTCGTGCTGGGCACTTCAGTTGGCCTCGCAGGAAGCCCCACAGGTCGCAGTGGAATGGGATAATGATAGGGCAGAGGCTGACGCACAAGAAGCGGACGCATACGGGCCACGCCTGGTGTCGACACAATCACGGGCTTGAACGACACGGCTGCAGGTATGGGCTTCCTCGTGGCTGGTGCTGCAGTCGTGGTGGTGTGCCACAGGCTGTACTGCTTCATAAAGTCGCCGAAGCGTTGGAGAAGGCTGCCTTGCATCTCGGGCGTTGTGGTGGTTGTGGTGGAGCTGCTCGATGTCTCCATCCTGGGCCGCTCATCAAAGTCTGCTTCGACATCTGCGTTGTCCATGGCGTTGTCATCATCGCCTGCGTCGTCATCATCATCTACACTGTCCGGCACATCTTCGGATAGCTCATAGTCCAGGGTCTCCAGGTACTCCTTCATCAGCGCTATTCCGCCTTCATTGGATGTCAGCGAGCGGATGTAGTCGATGGTTTCACTGTTGCTGCGCGTGCCAATCAACTGTCCAAGCTCACTTATACTCGGCAGCACCTTCAGGCCCAGCTTAGTTTGGGCGATCTCGACCAAGTCACTTGGGTACTCTGTGGGAACAGTTGGTGCAGGAGCAGCCGTTGTAGTCGACGTAGATTGGACCTGGCTGCCGGGCTTGATCAGCTTGTAGACGGGAAAATTGTAGTACAAAGCATTCTGCAGCTTGGAGTCCAGTCTCGTGGGCGTATTTCTTCCCACATCCACTATGACTGCACTGTCCTGGCCATAGAACTTTGGCATCAGGGCCACTCGTGCGCTGATGCACTGCAGCAGGGCCAGAGGCCAGAGGAAACGCGCCAGCAGACCAAACATTCTGCTCACTTCAAAGGTCAAAGGACAACTAACACAGATCAGCTCCGAAACCATTTCGAAGTCGACTTTGAACCATTAAAGCAGTCTTGTTCTTGTTTGCATTTCATGGAAGTCTCTTCAAGGGTTTCCACGAATTTAATCTACCTGCCGTGCCATAGAATCTCACATTTCCATTGAATTTCCCACCTACGCGACGCAAAGGAATCCCTTTTTCTTTTGTTACTCGCTCTACCTGAAATATTTACAAAAGAAATGGTTTTCCAGAGGGCTTGGCTTCGTTTCGTTTCGGGTTGGTGTGAGGAAATCAGAAAACGCGAAGGGAAAAAGGATGAAGTAAAGATGGTTGGCCGCAATCTTTCAACTAAAACATGTTTTTATTATCATAATTAAACCTTAAATTGGAACACTCGATGGCTACGCGTGGTACAAATCTGTAGCCATCGAGTCCAGTCATCGATCACTTAGCAGCTAAGAGGAATTATAAATTCGCAAGCGATCCTCATGGATTGTTGGATCATTTGTATTTACATGGGGTTTACGTACAGGAATTTTTGCAGGATAAAACAAATTGCAAACAATGGAGACTCCTATGGCGTAGACTTTGTATGTAAACGCTTCTTGCTGTGGGGGCGGGGACACAGAAAACATGGACATGGGTCGGGAGACTAGCAATCAACACTTCGACACACCCACAAGCGCTGGGCGTACGCATCGCTCGTGCAGTTTGTAGCCCAGTTTGGTGACCTCCACCACGGTGTTGGCCTCAACGGTCTTGTCCTCCTTCTGGAACAGAGCCTCGTGCAGATTGGGATCAAACTTCTGGTTGATTGGGTCCACAGCTTCCAGACCGTGACGCTTGAACACCTGCAGCAGCGAGGCGCGCGTCATTGTGAGACCCTCATAAAGACTCTTCAGATCAGTATTGTCCCCGAGCTGGAAATGAAGGCGCATGTTAGACTCGATTACTTTACGATGCCGGCAATGGCGGAAAACGTCGTACCTTGTCCTTGGGCACTGCCTTTATGGCGTGGCCGAGTGTGTCTGCGACCTCCAGCAAATCCTTGCAGAAGCTCTGGATGGCGAAAATCTTCGCATCGCTAATCTGCTTGTTTAGGCGCGTTCGCATGTTCTCGCCATCAGCCAGGGCTCGCATGTACTTGTCCTTGGACTCGGCCAGCTCTTTAGTAAGACGCTCAACCTCCTGGGTGGCTGCATTTTGTTCAGCACCAGCGGCAGCGGCCTCCTCCGGCTGCTTCTCGGTGCTGTAGAGGCGTCCATTGACTACGGCTGTGGTGGCCAGACGCAAAGTCCTATAGAACACGACAAAATTGCGATAAGATGTTATTGACGAGGAACGTGCGTTCATTACGTCACAAAAAAGAGGAAGCATCCGGCAAACTTACCTTGACTGGCGTGCACTGACCACGGCCCTGAATTGGCTCAAGCTGCGGCCAAAGACTAGCATGGATAAACCGGCTCTCGATGCCATTTTGAGTGTATTTTGTGTGTTATTTGCGTATTTCAATAAAACTTAAATTATTTCCAACCAGAACTAGTACGGTTGGAACCGGAACAGTCCGCCTGCTTTTTAAACTGACCAGCTGCTTTAAAGTAATAAATAACAAGGGCTCGCAGTGTGCTCACAGATGGCGCCAGTGTGCGAAGTATTCAAATTTTGAACCGTTTTAATTCATGCAAAGATTTTGTTGTGCGTTGCCTTCAGATATATATTATTAAGAGCCGCCACTCCTTGAGGAGTGCAGAGCAATTAATTTACGCATAGCTTATAAATCTTTCAGCATGGACCCGACTAGGAGGCCGCCAAAATATAGTTCGTTTGTAAAAGTTGCTCTAAATATGTAAATTGCCCCAGCTCCCGGCACACTCGGCTGTTGCCCGGAGCACTTAATGAATTCAAAGTACGAGTGGGGCGGGCTCAGCATCTTATTCAACTTCTACTCTCGAAAACGTACAAACATTATTACATATGCGCATGAATTGTATATATTTTGGAAAGCCAGGTATGAAAAGGCGTTTAGTTTCATTTCGGCAACGAATCACAGCAGTTGTCCGCACACTTGGTTCGCTCAGTGAGAACGGCTTGAGCTTGAAATGCGCGAGGAGGACCTGGAGCTTGCCCGCAAAATGGTGGCCAATTTAATTTCCCCATCAACGTCCGTGGAGGACGATGACGATGATGGGGCAGCAGCGGCGGCAACATCGCCTGGGAATTCACCGCAACCCTTGAGAAGACGAGTCCTAGACCTGAGTGAGAGGCGTAAACAGTTTCGGTGAGTGAGGCAGATCGTACACAATAAACACACAAAGTGCCTATAAATAAACATAAACACAAGAGAGATGCTAATACATTCTTTTGGGATAAAAATAAACAAAAACGTTTTCACGTGCCTCGCTAAATTTGCATATCCGCAGCTAATTTTAAATTTAGCTCTGCTCAGTTAGTCACTAAACTGAATGGGAGGTACTTCTGTGAATGGAAAGATTTCAAAAACATCTTGTGTACTGATATATGCATGGCGAATTACTTATTTCGCGTTTAAAAAGTGCGCCTTTTCCACTCGTGATCCAACACTGAGTAAACACGACTCGTTCTAAACTTGTTTTATTAACAATCCAAAGGAGAAATAAGTCCTTAAGCCTAATTAGTTTGTAGGAAATATATTCTTCAATAGGACAAAATTGTACGTCAAGAGGTAAATGCCCTAGCTAGCTATTAATATTAAAAAGAATATCAAAATCGAGGAATATGATTTCCGATCATGGACCCACATCGATATTCTTCGGTATGTTTTCAAATGTAAGGAATTTTTCGGTATATTTCTGAGCGTCTGTCGGTATATTTTACAAATAAATTGTTGTGACGTATTTACCTGTTGTCCTTAGTTTTTGATACAAATTTCGCACCATGAAAGCTCCCTTGCATTGTTAAGGGAGCTTGAAAGCTCTTTTGCTTTGCGAAGGGATAATGAACTAAATAAAAAATAAAAATAAATTAATATTTGACTATAGACAATGTATGGTTTATGGTATTTATTTATTTTCAATTAATACAAAATTGATACAATATAACTTTGGGCAGGTCGTTCACAAACAGATTGACAGACAGACAAACGGTTCGACAGATATGGAAACATGAAAAACCAGCTCACTAGAATATGGCCATTAATTGAGAGACCGATACCCTAGCTATATTAGCCAGTTAAGACGTCAGAAACACCAACATATAAGAAAAATATTTCAAAAGCAAAACCTTAGATGCCCTCATCAACAATATTAACAGCAACTACGAACATACCCTTTTCAATAATATATCGACCATGCGGATTCATCGCAAAACCATACCAAAACAACAACAAACAACAATCAATTGCCATTTAAGTGTTTAAATTTTTAAAACAATTGCCGACAACGAGTGTGACATCTGCTCAGCGAGCTCCAATGTTGCCCTAAACTTCTCTCGATTTGTGTGCAGCCAAAGAAGATGTCGGCCACAGAAGCTACGGGGGACAGCCCGAAGCAGACACTTCCATGCCCCATTCCAGACGTTGATGGGGAGGGCGAGGCTCATCTGTTGCATGCCACAGAACTGGGCTCAGCGACGCCGGAGGCGGCTTCTTCGGCGCCCGGCCTGGGTGGTGGGCATGGGCATATGACCAGCAGCTGGTGGTGGTAAGGTCTTATCATCTGCCTACAATTTGCATGCATCTCCGCACGAATCTTATCTAAGTTGAATGCGCTGTCTTGAACCAACCGAGGCTACTTCCTTAATGGATTTGTTGATTCAATTTCCATTTAAATTGGACATTTTTTCTGTGGTTATAGATTTGATTTGATATTTATAGACATTGTTTAATTAAGTGCGCTCTAAATTTGGCAATTGATTCGTATGGCAGCGTCTGGTCTGCGTTATCAATTTATTAATTGTTGACCAAGGACGCCTCCACGCATGTGCACAGACACACGCACTCGCACACACACACACTGACCTGCCATCAGCTGTTTCGAGTGTCGCCCTGGCATGGCATTTCATGCGACAAACAAACCAAACGAAACCAAAACCCTATGCAGCAGTTTTTCAGTTGTCGCTCGACAACACGATCGATCGCCTGGTTTTGCCTTCTGCTCTGGTGGCTTTTGCGTCAATTTTTCCGGCCAGCTGTGTGAAGTAATCAAGTCAAGAGAAAACTGTCACCGTGACAGAGAAAAACAGAAGAGCAAGCAAGCGAATACCTTTTCGAATCATCGCCCAAATTCATTTCTGATTACCCGTTTTTCCAACGCGGATAAAACACTTTCTCTTTTGCCGTTTTACATTACACATTACCTCCTACTCCTCCTTCGTGGTGTATCTACAAATGGTGACACACTTCAGGGCAAACAATATTTCGGTGTCTCATCATTCACAGACCACTCGTGAATGTGAATACTTGTGTTTGGCTGTGTGGGCGTGATACAACGAGTTCCATTTTGAAAACAAATGTAACCTTGGGCCCTTTAAAAGAACTCCAGGCGGTCTGACTGCATTCCAAAATACTCGAAACCAAAAAAAAGGCAGCCGAAAATAATCACAGCTATGGCCTGTCTCTCGGACATTGATTTGGCCACCCTCCATGAGCATCGGCTTGAGCAGCGCTGGCACTACGGCCTGGCGAATCATTCGAACTACCATCACGATCATCACTATCACCAGGATGGGTTCAGTGCCATGACGCGACTCTGCCTGGAGCGTAGTCTGCATAAGCAAAACACGGACTCCAGGAAAATCCACAGAGATTTGAATGGCAATAGCCTGAATGCATTTGAATCGTCTGAAGGCGGCGCTGATAAATCTGATCTGGGCAACAACTGCTTTGCGTCAGGTATGCAACGACGACGCTCCGGCACATGGCCGTAAGTCCAACCACACATTTCCTAGGCGATAAGAGTAAGCGATTGTGTAAAGAGTGGATCGACATCATAAATTAGAATACGTAAAATCAGTTCTCGGGTAGCAGATGCAATTTGCAGATGCTGAATTGTTGAATTTGATTCCGGCTTATCATAAATTTGGCATGTTCTTGTTTATATTCTACCATGAAAGCTCAACAGCTGACAATCGTTATCCGCTTTCTTAACATTGCACCAGAAAGCACTCTCTTTCAGCACTCTCATTCTCTTGCTCTTCTCTTAGTCTGCCTTCTTTACTATCACCATTTGCATTCAAGTCCATTTACCGTTGTAGGAGACTATCAAATTGTCTTGTAAAAGCATAGGGAACAAGTGAAAAAGTTAAACTATTTTAAACGCACAATATTACACACATTAAATCATGTTTCCAATGAGAGCCGATCAGTCTAATCATTCAGGGCCATTTTTTCCCCAGCATAGCTCTTTGAGCATTGAGGAGTTTAATAATTTGGGCTGGGGGCAAGTCAGTGACTGCAACAACAACTGCATTCGGGAAGATTCAAGGGAAAATGTGCAAAGAGCTCAGGAGGCAAATCCAAGGGAAAAGGTGCTAAGAACGCATCGCATTCTTAGGTCTGGACTTTGTTTTATGTCCAATTATATGACTAACAGGAAATGATAATTACTTTCCTCTTACCATTCCAGGCGAACACGCAGCTTGAATGCCCCTTCGCCCTTCCAGCAGTTCGGACCATGTGGGCGAATCATGAAAAACTCCGCCATGGTGATGCAGATCCAGGATCCGGCCAGCCAGCGACTCACCTGGTACAAGCCACCGCTCACAGTGCTGGTGATTAAGAAGGTCAGCGATGCCTCGGTGCTGGCGCCGTTCGTCCAGCTGGTGGACTGGCTGCTGCAGGAGAAGAACATGGTCGTGTGGGTGGAGTCGGCGGTGCTAGAAGATGTCCACCTCAATGAGGAAGTCAAGTTCAAGGCTATTAGGGAAAAGTTGGTCACTTTCAAGTGAGTCTGCAATGAGTATGCATCAATATAAAACCATTCTAATTTCGATTCTCTAACCGATAGGGATGGGCGCGATGACCTGACCGATCGAATCGACTTTATTGTCTGCCTCGGAGGGGACGGCACCTTGCTGTACGCCTCGCAGCTGTTTCAGCAGTCGGTGCCGCCCGTGATGGCATTCCACTTGGGCTCACTCGGCTTTCTCACACCCTTCAGATTTGACAATTTTGAAGAGCAGCTCACCAGCGTCCTGGAGGGTCACGCTGCTCTGACACTGCGCAGTCGCCTGCGCTGCGTGACGCATCGCAAGGGTGAAAAGAGGCAGGAGGCCAAAGTGGACGCCAACGCCGATGCAAGACCTGCAGCCAACAGCATCCTCGTGCTGAACGAGGTGGTCATTGATCGCGGTCCGTCGCCATATCTCAGCAATATTGATTTGTTCCTCGATGGCAAGTACATAACCTCCGTTCAGGGCGATGGCCTGATTGTGTCAACTCCGACTGGGAGCACGGCTTATGCGGCAGCAGCTGGTGCCTCCATGATCCATCCCTCCGTGCCAGCCATTATGGTGACTCCCATTTGCCCGCACTCGCTGAGCTTCCGGCCCATTGTGGTGCCTGCGGGAGTGGAACTGAAGGTGAGTAAAGTGTTACAGTTCCATTGAACTAATTCTATGGGATCGACCATATCCCTTAGGTCTCTGTTTCGCCTGAAAGTCGCAACACTTCGTGGGTCAGCTTTGACGGACGCAACCGTCAGGAGCTGTTTCATGGCGACAGCCTGCGTGTGACCACCTCCATTTATCCTGTTCCATGTATATGCGCTCAGGATCAGATATCCGATTGGTTTGCGTCCCTAGCCGACGGCCTCCATTGGAATGTGCGCAAGCGCCAGAAGTGCCTCGACGAGCTGTCAGATCTGACGGCATCCGGCTCCGAGGACACTCTGGACGAGATGGAAAACTTAAAATTGTATGATATTTAGTACGTAAGTCTGCGCTGGCTAAGCACCACGGCATGCTTTTAGTTTTAGTCGAGCCTTTGCAATCGCTTCAATGTAATTCGAATATATGTAAAGTCATTTCATAGTCTGTAATATCGTAGAATTTGCATATTTGCCAATTATACTCGTACACGCAACATGGTGAACCATTCATTTGGCCAACTTTGCTCAAAGGTACACACATATATTAGAGATGTACGTGCACTGCTGTTCGTTTGGAAGATGAACACAAATATTTTGCCAAGATTTTATAGAGTGGCATGTAGAAATAATGTCCAATTTAATTGTTATAGAAACACACCCGCAACGAACGTTGCCTTGCCTTGTTCCAATCAACTAATGTATTAGTAAATTGTGTAGTTTAGCTTTATACTCGATAGATATATTTCGTATATAGACTCGTTTTGTGACTGTCTCGCGTGTCTGGGGTCTGGCCACTTGTTGCATCTTGCTCACCTCGTGTCTGTCTCTGTGGCTGCCGGCTGTGCCGTGCCTTGCTTTAGTTGCCTGGCACCACTGATACGCACTTGGGGCTGTCAAAAAAATTTGTTTGCGCTTATTTGCATAGAAAATGTGAATTGAAAGTGAAGCCTCCGTCGCGTAAGTAAGACTGTTAGCCAGACGCGCCCTCAGGCCGTACAAGCTATGCATTACACGGCAAAGATTTTTTGCTCCATTGTTCGTGTTGTGCGATGTGTTGTGTTCGATGTGTTTTTGCCTTTTTTGTGAGCTGAATTCAAGGTGTGCGAATAGGTCGGCGTGTGCGTGAGGCAGGTGTGTGGTGCGTGCTTATCTAGTCATATGAGATTCACGAAATCTCGCAATAGTCGACTCTGAGCGTTTCCAGCGTACGGTTGTGAGTTAGTTCTGCAGTGAGAATTGTGTAAAATGAATCAAGAAGATATGCAGCGAGCCCGCAAAATGGCCAACGTGGAGGCAACCCAGCCGCTAGGCTCCCCTACGCCGTTGAGAAGGACGCTGGCGGCTAATTTGCTGGATAAACGTACACAGTTCCGGTAAGAAAAAGACCCACACTCCCAGAATGTCCTTGAACAAGCAGTATTTCTCTGATTTCAAATATTAACTGTCAGTGCTATATCAATGAACTTCTTGACGCGCTCCTGAGCAGTCTGTTTACTCAAGTTTACACTTAAGAAGCAAAGGAAATCTCCAAACCTATTAAACTGTTTATAGATGTAGTTATTCCTGTCTTAGATTCTTATGTTCTCAATGTATAGAAATTTATCTCCACGAATGTCCTTGCACAAGCAGTTTTTCTCAGTTTTAAAATAGTAGCTGCTGCTGCTATATCATTGAGCTTTTTGACGTGCTCCCACATGATATACGGCTTATCGGTATAAAATATACCACGGTTTGCTGGGCCAGCAACCTTTACTACTCATGTAGGGAAGGATATCCTCGAGTTGAGGAACTTTTGTAAATCTCTGGCTCCAATCCATGCAAACACTTTACATCTGTGTTGGTGAGCCATCTACATAGGTTAAAAGCATGTCAGTCTAAGACAAAGTCATTGTTAATATTTATAGCAGCTGGTAAACTGGAATTTGAATATTAGGTATAGCAAATAGGGTACACAAGTGCCCGTACTATACTATGCTATGCTATCGGTTGGCAAGCAACAAATTGTCAAATGCCGTAGCATTCCATTCAAAACCTCGTAGCTTTGAATGCCATCTTTTTGGTTGACTAGTTTTAACCTTATTTTGCAATCAATCTAATTGAGATAAGATATGAAAATCTGCCAGTCTTATGGAAAATTGAATGATAATTCGAGTAAAATTACATTTTTAAATCGTAGAGGCCTAACTAGCTGGTTATATTAAACAGAAGATTTAAGTCGAGGAAAATTATTGAAGATTTATGGTATATTTAGAGTATATTTTGAAAATACGATTTCCGAGGGTCAGTCGGTATATTTTGTATCGAATTCCGCGGTCACACTGGTGCTTAATCGCTATGATTAAAAAAACAAAAATATGAATAATTTAGTGCAGCAATAACAAAGGCAGTGCAGAAAAGCTGCAGCAAATCATTCCGAAAAGGGCAGCAGCTTATTCGGGCCTGTGATAAGTTTAAAACAAAAGGCAAGCAGGGGCTGCGCGTTTGTAGGTCAACCTCGAGCCTTCAACACAGATACGCATTCAAACGCATACATGCGCAGGACGGAACAAATGATTTGACCAACATGACGTCCTCGTACAACATTATGATGTCCGCCGCAGCCTCTCCAGCTCAAACTGTGCCAAAGGCCAAATCCACGGCATCGGGGGGAGTTGGGTCAAGTTCCAATTCCAATGGCGTCGGAGGCTCCTACTACGACGGTCATGAGAATCACCTGCTGCATGTGAACAGTGTGCGTGTAAGCAGTGCCGCGGCCTCCTCCGCCCCAGGCCCTGGTCTCACCAACGGTGGGGCCGGCAGCGATGCGGAAATGCGCTGGTGGTGGTAAGTGGAACTATGATTTTGGTACTCCACTGTAGTGCACTTGCCATTTACCTGTTAATCAATTAGTGTGTGTTTGCCGGAAAATGTTTTCGTTTTCAAGAGAAGTGGAGTGGTCTGCTCTGTAAACTGTAAACTGTCTGTTGCTGGTACTGTTATTGCCTTGTCAATGAGTTTATGACTTTCAGCACTTTGAACCTATAAATCAATCATTTGGTGCATTAATCGAAGCGAAGTTCAAGCGGAGACTGCTAATTACTGAGATTACATAACTGTAAATCTACAGAGCGCACCTGTGTAATTGTCTCACAGTCAATGGTTTATTTATTTAAGGTGAGGAGTCTTACATAGATGATAGAGCACAAAGTTTACAAGGCCTCACCTTACGGATAGACCATGGCTCGGGCACTCGAGCGGTCGCGTGGCACGACTCAGCTGTTGCCCAGCGATCATATTATTTTATACTTTTATTTTCAAATCGGAATCGCACGAAAAATTTACAATTTAATCACCTTTTAGCGTCTCAGTTCAGTTTCGCGTACTGTCTGGACAGCACGGTTGTGTTCGCGCGCTCTCTCTCCCGATCTCGTTGGCACGATCACCCTCGGATCTCGCGCGATTTGAACGTCCAGCGATCTGTTTCGTTTCGGTCGTTTACCTGGTGGTGCTGGTCAGCTTTGCTTTCAAGCTGCCTTCCCCTGTCTCTTCAGCTCCAATTCGCGTCTCATTTTGTGCTAAGAAGAAAATATAACAATTATATAACGTGTAATTAGAGTACTTTGTTGGCTGTCTAGCCCCAAAACTTGACTTGGCATTTCTTTGGCTCAGACTCAGTCCCAGTTCCGACCCACTTTCGGTTTCTAAGTCAATCTCCCCAGAACATTCCACACTATCTTTGCATTGTGGTTCCTATTCACGTGTACCCATTCCCCATACGTTCCCGGCACGTTGCATTCAACGGGGAGGGGGACCTCTCCGTGTTCGATCTTGTCAATGATAAACACTAGTCTTAGTTACTAGTACTGCGCATTTTGTAGCTCGCTTGGCGCTTTAAATTGATTAATTAATTTCGTTTTTCTTTGTGCAATAAATCACTTAAAATTCGCTGTATGCACTCGTCTATGTGCATATGTATTTAGTCAGGTCTAAGGAGGGGGTGTGCCTTGTTCGTCTCCATTGTTTATTTGTACTTCAACCATTTCAATGATTTGTAATAATTGTACTTGTTGCTTCCTGATGGCAGTGGCAGTACGAGTGGCAGACAAAGGGAACTATAGATCACGCGAGCCCCTTATTAAGTTGAATGTTATATTTGTAATGCTTTGATTCTTGTTATGCAATCTTTTACTTGATCAAGTACTTCTAAACGAAAGCTTTCTATTTAATTCGAATCTTTCAAGTTGTAGTGAAACATTTTCTAAAGCCTTGCTAGAATTATATTATTTTTGTATCTACCATAGAACGATGGCGGCCTTCCTACCTTCAATGTTTCCTCAAGAGAATCGACCTCTGGTAATGAACTGTTAATGAGCCACTCTAACAGAGATCGAAAATTAACATTTCACACACAGGTCACGATTTCAAGACTAAAGGCCCCCGATACTGTTATGCCCATGTGGTCTGCGTGCTTTATAACAGTTTAATTGTGGGCTAAGTGAATGTTTTTCTAATTAAAAGGTTGTTGACCACCGCCATGACCAAAAAGAGAGAGCCTCAAATCTGTTTAATTATATGTACATTTAAGTAACCAACTTTGTGGTGCTTCTTTTGTGCTTTAGCTAGTGCTATGTACAGACTGCAAATTGATTTATACTTGACATGCTTTTTGGGCTTAGCCCAGCTATAAATGTTGGCCAAGTCCGCTTCTGGCAGCCCTCTTCTGCTTCAACGGAAGCTGGCTAATGACGCATTAAGCCTTGGTTTTTTCATCTCTCCCACTCTGCTGTCGCTGGCTCTCTTTTATTGCTCTTTGTTGACATCCAAGCCGGAACTACGCCAAGTCCGTTAGGTTGACCAACAAAATTAATGAATAAACAACTATTTAATGGACAATAACAAATTTATTTTGCACGAATTTCCAAATAAACCAAAAACCGGTTAGGTATTTTGTACTAAATCCAGGCACATTTAAAATCGGATCGTTTATTTTTGTGTTTATCAACTTTTAACCACTCGCCAAACGCTGAAGATACATCACAAATGCGTGGTGCATTCTTGGGTTTGTGTGTGCTTTCTGGTTATTTGGTTAACAAAAACTGTTAACGTCTTTACAAAAAGGGGAGCAAGGTCGTTGTTGTTTACCGTTTTGGCCAACTCAGGGACGTTTTGAGCGAGTAGGGGGACCCAGAAATGCCAAGTGAAATGTGAGCTAATATTCCAGTTTTTATTTCGTCAGTTGATTGAACCAAAGAAAAATGCGTTAGAAACAAACGTTGCCTGATTAATTGATGCAGAAATTTGTGTGAACCGTAAAGTTTTAAAAAGAAAATCTAAAGCTCATAAATATGACGTGCCTTTCGGACATTGACCTGGCCACCCTGCACCAACATCGGCTGGAAGAGCGCTTTAGCTATAAGCTGGCCTGGAGCGGCACGGCCCATCAGCAGACCCAATACAATGATCTGCTGGTGCGGCACAATGCCTCCCTGAAGCGGCAAAGAATCATCCAGCACAAGGCAAACCAGGCTACCAGTACCCAGCCAAGGGAGCAGGGCGAAGCCACAACAAACACTGCCGGTAATCAGGAGAGCCAGCTGACCAAGTCCGAGAACGAGCATGACGATGGTTACTTCGATTCATCAACCCGACGCAGGCGTAGTGGCACCTGGCCGTAAGTACTTCGCTGTTCGAACCCATTCCAGGCCAAGCTATTCGATAACCCTTAACGTCGGACAACAGCCCAAAAAAACAATTGTGGCAATGTTATCAGGACATCGGACATTTGTTCGTGGCATGCTCTGATAGGAGAGCCCGACGGGTCGCCTCTCTAATCAAGTGTTACCTTGTTATTTGTTCTTATCGGCTCGACTAGAGCGTGAAAGGCGTTTCGTTTTCGTGCTTTGCTTATCAATTGTTTGTTCAGAATGAAAAGTAATAGCTAGGTATAGTAGATAGGTAGTACGTAGTACGTATGCATAATCTGAATTAATTATTGATTGCTACATGTCAGCATGATGATCACCAAAAATGTGTGTGCAGAGATTTTAGTACACTTCGGTGGTGGCCTGTTCTCAAATCAAAAAAGTGTATTAGAAGTCCTTGACCTTTCTGCATAGTTGGATGCTTGCAGCTCGTTTTTTTTCGGTTTATCTGTAGTGTCTTTTGGCCAAAAAACAAAAAAAAAACAAGCTTTTTAACACCTTGTCTTATGGTATAACTATGGCGCCGTCTGTTAATTTATGGTTATCTAATTCTGATATGTGTGTAGGTTTTCTCTTCAGCTACTATTTTTGAACGATTTGTTTTGAAGAACTTGAGACACTGACGCGACGCAGTGGCTGAGTGCCAGTTAAACTTTTTGGATTCGGTGCCAGTTTGTGCTTGGCGCGATTCATGAAACAACAACAAATTAATAAATTAAAATATATTCAGAGAAACAAAAAATTAGTGACTGACGCGGCTTGTGACCACTTCAGCGAGCCGTATTCCAAAGGTTTGCATCGGCCCAGCCCGACCAGGTCAGGCAGTTCAAGCCGCATTTGCATGGCCTGTCTGGCTCGGATTCGATTATACTATGTACAGACTCGTTAATGCCCGAGGGATACAGAAAACGAATTGAAGTTATTCGAATGGTTTACAGTAAGTCAGCGATGGCTGCACATATAAGTTTCTCATGCTGACGTCGTTGTTTAACCTCTTTCCGGCACGCGTACATAGTTCATTCATTTTCCTACACTATCTATTATATTGGAAGTTCGGCTGTGATTTTTACTTGGCTTCCAGTTTAGTTCCAATCGAGCGGTGGTCGAACAAGTGCAGTTAACGAGCGCTCTCTGCGCAAAATGTCGCGTAAGTATTGGCCGACTGGGAAGCCGGTGAATGAATCTGAATTTCCTGCGAAATAATTATCGTACGGAGTGAATGGGGGAAACGAGATCATGATCTGTCCTGCAATTTATCAGAAATTGTGCGTCACTGGATCCGCTCGACTTGTGTTTCTTAACAACTTATTGTTCAGCCCGGGCTGGGGATGAATTGATAGAACAGAGATACAAAGGGACAAAATGAACACAAATTTTAAGATGTCAGAATATTAAATTCTACGATTTCCAGGAATTAAAAAATGAGTTAACCACTTTTAAAATCTAAGGATTCCACCTATATGTCCCACTGTGTGACTCGCGTTGCTGCGGTTCAGCATAGCCCAGCTTATGGCTCATTTGGGATGTTCTGTCCCTCTCTCTCGTTTGGCTCTTCTCGATTCGCTCATCTATGGATGAGTCAGCGCAAACATGTCTCAGCTCGCATTAGCACATCAATCAAATCCAACCCGTTATTATGCGATGCTTTGAGGGTACACCCACCTACACGCACACAGACGCAAAACACTCAAGAGTCAAACGAAACGTTTAAAGTTCAGCATGAGCAAGGTGTATTTTTATAGGGTGAGGCATGACCGCTTCTCTGTCTACTCTCTCGCGCTCTGGCAGACCGCTCTCACGCCATGGACTAAGAATGCGCACAATTCTCGAAAATGGCACGTAAGGTGCAATCTTTTGACGGTTTATTGAAAGTTTAAGGCAGAGCCCAGCTCTTTTAGGCGGCCAGCTCCATGGATTCCATATGAGCATTATCTCGGAATGCCTTACTTAATGTTCATACATCTTGGGCTGGCTCTCTTGATGCTATCTCTCTCCCAAACACTCTCGGTTAGCATGTGCAATTCCTGTTTGTTTGCGTCTGAGAGATTCAACAAGTTTATTTGCGGTTGGGTCTCCCCCGCGCCGCTGCCGCTGTTGTGTTGTTGTAATGAAAATAAATATAAAAATACGTTGTATACCTTTAATTTGTTGTTTTCGAACTCAAAAATTGGCCGTCCAGTGATTTTGTAACCTTCGCACGAGCCACAACGTCGGTCGAAGCACATATTCCAACAAGTTTTTTCTCCGTTTTGATCGTTTTGCCTTTGCTTTGTGTGAAATCGTACAACAAAAGATCGAAAACTACGCATAGTTGAGAGGAATAGGGCGTGACCATCCAAATATTGGCACTCTATAGATTAATACTTAGCCCAAATGCAGCATCAAAAGTTGCGACTCGCGACGACCCTGCAGCGTCAGAGTTCTCTAAGTGCAGACGCAGCTGTTGAGGCGGCAGAAGACCAAATGCAACAAGTGGCCCAAGTGTTACCCGACCCTCGCATTCTGAGGTCCCACCCCATCTCTGAATCTCCTCTCCAACTGGTACTAAATATCTGTATTTTTTTTTAATCCTTTCAGGCGCACACGGAGCTTGAATGCCCCGTCGCCCTTCCAGCAGTTCGGACCATGTGGACGTATTATGAAAAATTCTGCCATGGTTATGCAGATTCAAGATCCGGCCAGCCAGCGCCTGACCTGGTACAAGCCACCGCTCACAGTGCTGGTGATCAAGAAGAAGGACTCTCAGGTTCTCCTGCCATTTGTCCAGCTGGTGGAGTGGCTGGTGCAGGAGAAGCACATGGTCGTGTGGGTGGAGTCAGCAGTGCTGGAGGATAAGTTGCTACGAGACGATTTCAAGCTGGAGAACGAGAGCGCCAAGTTCCGGCAGGTGCACGGAGACTACTGTGGTGTGCGTGAGCGCTTTCTGGCCCTGCGCGAGAAGCTGGTGACCTTCAAGTAAGTCCGAAACGGTAGTGCCATCCACATGGTAATCAATTCTAACTGTATTTTCGCCTACAGGGACGGTCGCGATGATTTAACCGATCGCATCGACTTTATTGTCTGCCTCGGAGGGGACGGCACCTTGCTGTATGCCTCGCAGCTGTTTCAGCAGTCGGTGCCGCCCGTGATGGCCTTCTATCTGGGCTCACTGGGCTTTCTTACGCCCTTCCAGTGTGATAACTTTCAGGAGCAGGTGACCAATGTGCTAGAGGGTCACGCTGCCCTCACCCTGCGCAGTCGCCTGCGCTGTTCCATCCACCGCAAGGGCGAACGCCGCAAGGAGTCGCTTCAGCCAGCCGGCAGCAACCTGCTGAAGCCAAGTCAGCATCGCCACCTGAACTATGTAGAGCTCAACAATGGATCATTCACTGGTGGCAACAACAACTACTGCAACCCGCATATGTCATCGAACAACAGCATCCTGGTACTCAATGAGGTGGTGATCAATCGTGGCCCTTCGCCATATCTCAGCAACATCGATATATTCTTGGACGGCAAATACATCACCTCCGTGCAGGGCGATGGCCTGATTGTGTCGACTCCAACCGGGAGCACTGCTTATGCGGCAGCAGCTGGTGCCTCCATGATCCATCCCTCCGTGCCGGCCATATTGGTGACACCCATCTGTCCGCACTCGCTGAGCTTCAGGCCTATTGTGGTGCCTGCAGGAGTGGAGCTAAGGGTGAGTCCGAGATGAAGCCAATTTGCGATCGTGTAATATCGCTTTATATGCTTTCTGCAGATATCCATATCGCCGGACAGCCGCAACACCTCGCGCGTCTCCTTCGATGGACGCAACGACCAGGAGCTGAATCATGGAGATAGCCTGCGGGTGACCACCTCCATCTATCCCGTTCCCAGCATTTGCTCTCAGGATCAGATCTCCGATTGGTTCGACTCCCTGGCCGAGGGTCTGCATTGGAATGTACGCAAGCGTCAGAAGTGCCTCGATGAGCTGTCGGACCTCACGGCCTCCGGATCGGAGGATACGCTCGACGAGTTTGACAATCTGAAGATCTACGATGTGTAGTAGCCCTTCCCTGGATGTTAGTGTGGCCAATTAGCTTAGTTCTAGAGCTAGTTTATAGGGTTTGCTGTGTGCAATTTATTAGGCTAAGGAATGTAGCGAAAAATACTCTATTATAATATGTATATATACAAGTACATAAATCACCTGGTTGAGTTATAATGTTAAATGTTAATGGAAAATGATTGCAATGTTTGTGTAAGCTAGACAAATTTCTGTTGTTGCTTGTGAAGAAAGCCGCTTAGGCATAGGTATTAAGTTTTTATTATATGTGTTTTTAATCGGCGATGGCATCAAGTACTTCGTACTTAAGCAAAATCACATTATCTGTATAATTCGAAGAAGGTAATAAAAATTGTATTATTTACTGAGAGCGCCACGCAATCCATTCTACTGCAATTGTATACTCTTTGAAGCAAAAGCACAATCAAAATTCAATTAATTAGATGGGCAATGGATGAAACCAGACCGGAGGCTATCAGCATGAACTATTGTCGTGAAAAGGCACTTAAGGAATCCGACTAGTTGCTTTCGAATGACCAGTCACTGGATGATGGATGGATAAACCAAAAGAAGGAGGGTTAAGCCTCAAAGAGTTCCATCGTTCACAGTGCTTTTCGGAGGGAATTTTTGAAGTGGTTATAACTTTAATTTAAGGTTAAAAACCTTACAGAAAAGGTCTGTTCCTTTATATATGCATATCTAGTATCCAAAGTATTTCTACTCGGCTATTTGCTATAATTACTATTGAAAACTTTTCCATTGATACAAAAAAATTACCATTTCTGTTACATTTTGGAGCTCAGCGTGTAAATGATTCTAATATGATTATTGCCGATTTGTCCCTACCCCTGCCTCTGTAGCTGGACGCATGCTTCAATGCGACAATTGTTTAAGTGCACGAGCCGCGCCATAAATCAAAAGCATAAAACGAAAGCCAACTGCCATAAATGTGGCTAGAAGTGTTCTATGCTCGCTGCTATTGCCCACTCTCTCCTTCTCTCTTACTCTTTCTCTTCACATTTCCGGATGCGTGTGTACGTGCCAAGTGCGTTTATTATCAATTTTCACGCTCTTACAGCAGCTCCTTTCCCTCCTTACTTGGCGTGCAACAAGTAGAGCCGAGCGAGGACCTCAGCATCCTTCCGCTTCGTGCCCCATACATCTGACTGGTGGATAAACGCACTGCGTATTATCCGACCCATCCGATTGGTGGACTTTGGCCACGCCCCGTTTATTTTTGCGCAGGACTCGTCCTCCGGCTCGTGCATAATGATGGGGGTCCCTGTCTGACAAATGAAATAAATGGCATCAAGCACATATATATTCAATTAAATTTGTTCTTTTATTCGCATTATTTATCCCCTGTAATCCCCCTTAATCGGGTCAAATATAAAGCTACAGAGTTGCTGATTTAAGATGAGAAAAGTAGAAAAACAGAGTTAGCGAAATTGGATACCCAAAAGAACTCACTTTAACAGATTCACTTCACAATCTCCATTCTGATGAATTATTTTCTGAACCTTTAATCAATCGATTCACAAGCTTTACTTTCACTGGCAGCCAGAGCCGAAGACCCATTTCCTTCTTTCTACGGCCGGCATTGTCAGTGCCTTTTTCATTTAACCGCAATAATATTTCAAAATATTTGAGGAATTTCTTAATGAAGTCGTGCTCATGCTTGGGCTAAGACAAATGCCAAAGGGGCAAGGCAAACCCAACTATGCGAAAGCAGCAGCCGAAGTCGAAGTCGAAGCTGGAGCTGCTGATGAGGATGAAGAAGATGATGCGGCACGTGTTGATATTCCAATTGAATGCCACCAAATATGCGGCACTCCATATACACCCACACGCACAGGATACAACAACTTATCGTCATCTCATCGCAGTCTCATCCCTCTGCACAGAAATGAAAAATATTTCCCTCTCATGCCATGGGTGACATTTGAACGTTGACTGGGGGACACACTCGTAAATTTAAATAGATTTCGCAAATGCTAATGACAGCTACAGCCTGTCCAGGGTGAGGTCGCTCCAGCTCTGCCTTTCAAACAAAAGGAAATTAAACATTTGCGGTCGAGTGAATTTTTCCCGTTTTGCGTCTGCTCTTCAGCCTTTTTGGTTCAGTGATAAAACTTGACCACAAACCAGAGATTGTCATCGGAATGACCCGCATATTGTGGAGTGTCCTACTAGCCACATTTGTCATCGTCTTGAACCCCAGCGAAGCCGAGTTAAGCTGTCATATGTGGCAAATTCGAATTTGTCAGGCCTCACACTGAAAGAGACTTTAGGCTTTTAGCCCTGACCAACTGATTCCTTGCCTCTGCTCAATTTGAAGTCCTCTCCACTGCCCAAAAGTATTACGTTCCTGTATTTACTGTATTATTTAATGCCATCAGTCCTGGGTGATTTCTAGTCCATTAACTTTGAAGTTATTTGGGCGACGCCACTTTAACACTTCAATGGAACTCTCCACCTTTTCATGGCTCTATTGTTGATGCTTTTTTTTCCTCGAAAAAGTTCCACACAAAAGAAAGTGTTCGGATATCGATTTTATGAGCGAGTTCTTCCGCATTAATATTGGGGTTTTGTATTTGCCGAAAGGAAACCAAAGAGGATTCATGGACTTCCACTTGAATTGTCCTGCAATTAAAGCCGCAGTTATTAGCAAACACCATTGGCTGCCAAATAAATACCCTACCTAGCTGACACATTAAATAAAATATAAATGTTAAAAGCTCTTTGTTTTTATATTTAAATAATCAATCTGCAGACTTTTCCATATCCCCAGTGATTTTGAGCTTTTTGAAGATGGGTTTCTTCAAGGTCTCTCCCCCACATCCCATTTGACCAGTTCAGTTCGGTTCAACACGCCAGGCCGACCTGTTTATATGTAAGTATATTTGTTTTCATTGCCATTGACTCTTTCTTGCCTCGTTTCGCTTGGAAGTTGCTTACTGCTGTGGATTCCAAGTTTTATATATCGACTTCTGTATGCAAATTCGAGCCCTAGACGTGATCGCAGAATTCGGCTCAGCTACGCAGCCATCATCAATGACTATAAATATTTCCGAGTCTGTCCTCTGCCTTTGGGGCCTGATTCGGCCGCGTTCTCCAAGTCAGTCGCGTGTCGTTTTCCAATCGCTGCGGTCCGTTCTAGTCCGGTGTGTTCTCTGTCTCTGTCAATCTCTAGTTCAAGCGCCTGATCCGGTTAGCTGCATTAATTGACAGCACCTGTAACGGATTAATCGTCGAGCCCTAAGTAAGTTGAATGGTTGAAATTCATCTCGGTTATCCATCAGGTGTCTGCCTTGCCTGGCAGCATTATGTGGGTATAATGTTTCCCCGCCCGGATATTAGCCGAATCAAAGCAACTGCACGTTCGCGTTCGGGTTCTAGCCTGCGGGGCCGATGCCCTAAAAGTATGCAGCACACCTGTTACTCTTCGAACTAACAAGGGAGCATAAATTGTTAACATTATTTTACTTAAATGATCACATCGAGCTCGGAAGCTGTGCGTAAACTGTGTGATTTGATTATGTTTGAATTTGTGAAATATTCCTGAGAATGCACCAAAAAGTGTCCTATTAATATTGATCTTTAAGCTGGCATTGGCTTCAGAGTCAAGTACTTTCCAAAAATTTGCCATTCGTCTGTCCTCCGCCCCTTATTCAACCCCCTTGTGCAATCGCGTTGCCACTTAACGCGAAAATCAATTAGGAATAATGCGTACGTGTGTGCATATGTATGTATGTGTGGGCCAAAAAGCGCCCCTGCATACTTCCAGTCGTAACGCAATTGACAGTGAAAACGGAAGCTCATCCACAGCCAGAAATACCCAGAAATACATACACACATATGTACATCCACACACAATGAAGGCAATTGAGCAGAAGCATTGCCGCTGGCAGCTTTCATCAATACTCGTAGTGGGAGTGGAAGTAGGAGTGATGGCAGGGAGAGCGATAATGAGAGGGACAGAGAAGGGCCAAACGGATAACGGGGATGGACTGCAACAGGCAGCGGCAGACAACAAGTGGTAGCGGCTTCCGACTGCGCTGCTTTTGCCTCTGTCTCTGCCTCTGCCTCTGCCAATGCCTCTGCTGGTTGTGCTGTTGCTGCTTCTTCGCATAGTCCTCGTATCCACAGCCGCATCCTGAACGCAGTCGTTCCCTGTCGTTGTCGGTATCGCCGTCGCCTCGTGCGCCGTTGGCGCTCGCCTTGGCTTTCAGTGCGAGATGAGATCTCGTGGCTGATGGACGTGCTCGATTACCACGTTTCCAGTGCAGCACCAGCGGCAGCGCCAGCGCCACACATTGATTCTGACACTTGTGGCACTTGCCTTATCATTTTGTGTTTGGTTGCCACGTAAAATGTGGTTTAAAGTTTCAGTTTAAACATCAATTAAATTCAAACAAATGTGCGACTGAGATTGTGCGTAACCAAAACCCCCAAAAGCGGAAGCCAACACCCACAAAAACATCAAAAAATATGTGAAAACTTGCAAGGAAAAAGGGTGTAAGTTCCAGTTGAAAGAGAGACGAGCCCATCAATAAATTAAATAGTTTTTAACGAACTTTGAAATAGAATAATAGCAAAAAAAAGCAGAGACTTCAAGTTTCACTAGTGAATTTTATTTGGATTATTAATTTATTCAAACTGGTTTTGATTAGCATATCTTGAGATTCGTCAATATACCCTGGTAAATCCATCAAAATCGAAATTGAAATTAGCATTTTTAAGCAGCAACAAGCGCTGATAAATGTATTGAGTGTGCGAGTATTTATTTATCGATTTGAGTCGAGCCTGTTGGGCACACAAGATTATTTGCCTGGCTTGTTCGGCAAACATGGGAAAAAATCAAAGACAAATAATACATATTTATCTTTGTTTGCCTGCCACAAATAGCCGCAATCTCATTGAGTAATTTGTGGGAATGGAATCCGATTTTTATTGACCTTATTTACCTTTTGGGAATCGTTTGCAGTTGCCAATATTTGGGATAAGTTTTGATGCTTTTCATAGGGTTGCGAAAACATTATTAATAATTAATTGAGGGAGAGAGAGAGAAATAACATTTTAAATAGTATGTTTGATGCACATAAATGATTGTTCTGTGTGTAAGCTTTCCTTTGGGCCAAAGAACTTGTTATTCAGAATATCAAACACTTCACACCGCTCAAAGGAAAGTCGCTCCACTTTCCACATAAGCATGCCACAAGTGGCCACCAACCATTGCAGGCGCAGGAAATCCGTTGAAAGCTCTTGGTTTCATTATTTACACAACTTATTTATAATTTCTTGATTCGCCCACAGGAATCCTCCAACAACGCAAAACTTCACCCGCCAAAAGACCGGCCAGACCAGCAATCATCATAGCAACATCCTCAAGTTTCCCTTGCAATAGAACCAGAAACAGGACAGACATAAGTACCTCCCATCCGCCCCGCAACTAAAGCGAGGCCGACAAATCAGCAACAGTAGTCTCCAGGGAGAATCCAGGCAGAGGGGAAGCCAAAAGCCGTACATAAAAAATAGCTCAGGTGAGTCCAATCTCTACACAATAAGTATTATTAACATTGAAGCCAGATGAAGAGTTAGAGTCTGCAAAGGGACATCTTCTAAAAGGATATTTAAGCTCTACTCCCTGTCAGAGTTTTCTTTTTCATTCGTTTTCTATGTCAGCTAGCTCTCAGTCATCCGAGTGATCAATTAGACACGTAGGAGGCAAAAATGATTGCCAGTTGGCATCGATTTGAACTAATTAGTTTAGAGGGGCTCATTTACACGGCTTCGCAATTTACATGGATGTAGCGGCTACCGTTTCGCAATTAAAATTGCAATTACAGAACAATACGTCGAATGGTTGTAATATGCGGGAAATAAAATGGAATTAAGAAACAACTAGCCGCCTTCGATAACAGATTGAATCGAGAGAATGTAGAGAAGTAACCTGAGGCTAAGGCTCCAAGTGGAATAAAGCAGACAAAGAGCTCTTATGGCTTCTGCCTCCAATGTCAAGCTCAAGTCCATGCTCACGCTCGGAACTGAGCTTCGTGTTAATTAATAAGAATCTGAAAAATGAGCACAATCTAAATAAAGTTGCGTGTCGATGCCAGTGGAGAAGGCGTGTGGCAAGTAGCCGCTAAATGTTGACCGTCGGCAGATGAAAATGAATATTGTGCAATTAACAGAAGCTCCAACCAACCTACAGCCCCCCTTCGAACAGCAACAATTATTTAAAATAAAAGCAGCGACAACAGCAATCAAAAGAAACAACTGCGACTGAGACTGAGACTGAGAGAGCATAAATAATGAACGAAACAATCGCGCTGCATCGCATCGCAACGGATCGCACGTGCAAGCAGGAGGCAGGCTGCTTCGCTATTGCTGCATTCTGTATACCCTATATAAGAGCGAACCTTATTAATAACTGGTTTAAATTTGATTTAGGCAGTGAGAAGAGTTAAGTCGATTTATCAGAAGGCATTGCCAGCTAAGGGAAATGCCTCCAAAATGAGCAAAAGCTTTGTTCTTTTTTCAAGTTATTTTAAACATAAATATTTTCCTATCGTTTTGCATGTTTAACCCTAAACCTTCGTGGATTTTCCTCTTGCTTTAATATAGTATTTAATTGTCATTACAAAAAACGGAAGCGGGTAACACGCGACACAAAGTATCCATAATATGCATCAGCATCGTTGCAAATTGAATTGAATATAATTCTAATCAGATCGATGCGCAAATTGCGAAATAGTCAAGCTCTGGATGCACAACTCAAACTGCGAGTTCTTTCTTCTATGAGAATGTAAAGTCAAATTTTGTGTTGTGAGTCAACGGAATTTGCATAATTTTGTTTTGTTTTGAAAGATGTTTTGCCTTTGTTTGGATTTGACTTTCCCACAGCCGTAAAAAACCGAAATTGCATGCCAATTGCTAATTAATGATTATTAAAATGTATTTTACACACTTTTCATTGTGCATTCATTTCAAATACAAAGATTCCTTAGCAGAAAAACAGAGAACACACAGAAAAAAGCGAACGCTCAGTGAATTCTGTGTACGGCAAATGACGAACACGAGCGATAAACTAACTAATGGCAAAGCCACAGCAAATCTTTTTTGTTTGTGCAAAAATGATTTCGTTTAATAAGCTTCTGGCAGCACGGCAAAGTTTTTAGTTTAAGCTGAGAGCGCCGACTTGTCGGTAGAGAACGCGGCACGAATGATCCATCAACCCGAAGAAAAACCAACGAATCGAGAACGAACCGTGAACGCGTGAGCAGACAGAAAGTGAAAGTGCAATTAAGTGCTGATTCGATCAGATCAGATCAGAACTTCCTGGTTGCATCTTGGCAGAGAACTACTGCCCAGCCCCTTAATTGATATTTCTGTGCGCGTACCGAAGATCGTAAAGCAGTTCAATTTGAATAGCAGTTCCATAACTACTCAAGGCAGTTGTAGGAGCTCAGGCTCAAAGTGTATCTCTTCTTCTTAAATATACAAAGATCAAGCTGCGAGGTAAGATCAGATCCACCAGTTACGTGCCCAACTCTCGGTACATGCTATGCCATTCCCATTATTTAAGCAAATGATTGCATTTGTTAGTAGTTAGAATAAATGCGTCAACTTTGCTGTTCACATTTAATTTAGACAGATTGAATCAATTAAAATTACAAATTTAGTACCGCGCATCACGCCCCCAAACGTGACACAGTGACAGTATGTTATAATTCTAGTTCGCTTTTATTGAGTGATATGTTTCCTGGACCATTTATCAGACACTTGCAATCGTTTTCCGAATTGATACATATGGTATCCAATGACAAACTTGTCACTCGCTCTGAAGCGGACGTCAGAGACCAATCAATTGAAGAACTTGGACAGGTCCCATAAATATATACATATTCCATGCTCAGTTGTGAAAGCAAATTAAGAAAATTATTCCATGAACGGCTCTGAGAAGTTACATCAACTTTGATTGCATATCGTATACTTCCTTACATTCATTTTACCCTCAATTAGAAAACCTTTTTGGGCACTAATTGTTGGGTAATTCAATTTTTGAGTTGAAAACTTAAAGAAGTCGAACCAGAAGGGGCGCTCGCTTTTGACGCTCTCTAAACGAATTACGGATTCAAATTCAATTTGCGCCCTGCGATAGGCAACGAAAGATGTTCCAATGACAAATGTCGCGCATACGCCATGTGCCACGACGACTGTGTGTGTGTGTGTGAATGCGTGTGTGTGTGGATGGGGAAGGCAATTAAATAAATATTTAAATTGTATATGATTCTATTAAATGCGAATTCTCGTGTGAAATCAACATTTTAATTTCAATCCCAAGATGTATAATTTATTTTTAATTAGCGAAATTCATTGAGGCATAAAGCAAGCGCAGCATTGCGAATGGGAATGGGATTGGTTTTGGGTTTGAGGTTTCGGGGTGGGAATTAGAATGGGCACGGGGCTGGCGCGGAAGCGGGAGAGGGCGCTGTGTGAGAAGGAGCAGGCAAAAGCCGCTTATAATTTGATTGCATTTTAAAAGGCAATCCGCTTAGATCTAATCACAGTTGTTCCCTGTCCGACCCTTAGCAACTAGCGGCTAGCGACGCAATGCAATCATCGACTGATGCGGGCAATGGTGGACCAAGAAAACTCGCGCAGAGCACAGCACAGCAGCAGCAGCAGCAGCAGCAACAGTCGGAGATTAGCGCAGGAGCAGGAGCAGCGAGCGGCAGTGAGACCACCTCCTTCACCATAAACGCCAACAATCAGGCGCAACCTCAGCCACAGCATCCTGGTGGGAGCAACACACCCAGCAAAAATCCCTTCAAGCAACAGTTGGACAGCAATCAGCAGAATGGCAATATGGACACAGACTGCGGCATTCTCGGCGTTGGCAGGCAGCCCCCGGCACCACCGCCGCCTACGTATCAGTCGCAGACGCACACGGCTGGCCGCCAACCGCCGCCGGATCAGTATCGCCAGGAGGATCCACGCGCTGCCGGGTCCTGGTCCGCCGCCAAATCCTGGATGGTCAGCTGGCGCGGCTCCAACCGACTTGTCCTTGTCATCGTGGCCATAGCCCTGCTCCTCGACAACATGTTGCTGACCACAGTGGGTAAGTGCACCTGGGGGATGACTACTTAAATGTCGGTGTGGGATTGGGTGGTTTTGATATATTTACCCCATGAATAAATCTTTTTCCCTGGAGCCCATTAGCATTTCATGACCATTTATCTCCTGTGGCTGGTTATCTTTGCAATGGAAGGCAATCGCTTGGAAATTGTCCATTCCTCCAAAGGGATGGGTGGGTGTGGAGTGCAGGAAGAGGAGTGGCGTGGAGTAGCGCCATTAAATTACCACAGAGCACCACTTAAGCTAATGAAGGTTTTCCTGCTGAACAGAAGCTGTCAATGCTCGTCCTCTTGTCGGCTCATCACTTTCAGTGAGTGCTGATGGCTGAGATTGCTAAGATCTACCAGAAACAGTTCTTGCCACATCTTACATTGGAAGTCAATTAAGCCTCTGATCTTGCCCCAAATCAAAGCCTTCTCTAATTTTGCTAATTTTTCGTTGAAAAAATAGTGCTGAGAAATCAAACCAGCCAGAGTCCGACCCAACTAGAGTGTCATGCCCAAGCCTGTCGACAACTAATCAATGTTGAAGTACCAATCCTTCGTCATTAACAAAAACCCCATGGCCAATGACCAATGGACCGAATCGAACGGGGCAGCTCCAAGTGGTCGACAGTCAATTAAATAGACACGCACAGGGAGAGCTGCGTTGGAACTGAAAACCGTCCTGCGTTTGACACTAAAACCCAACCACCAACCAAACCACAACCAGGGGGAAGCTTTCGTTGGACCGAGTGGATGGGAATGGAAATGGGAATGGGATGTGTCCGGAGCAAGTGCTTGTGTCAAGTGTCTGGACAAACACATGGACATTGAGTGGGAACGCAGTTGTCCGGCGGTGCTCCAGCCTGTGGCTGCGGCTGACAAATACAACAGGAGACACAAAAAAAATTAAACCCAAACGGAGTGGGGACATTTTTCTTTGTGCTAAACGTTCATGAATTTAAATCAACAAGTTGGGGTCTGCGAGCCAGCCAGCCAGCCAGCCGAAGACAAATACACGTAGCGATGGGAAAATAGTCGAGAACCAAAGTGGAAAACCACTCGAACAACTTGTTGAGGCAACGGAAGTGAAAGTCAAAGGAAAAAGCTGAAGCAAAACTATTAGCTGCAGCTCCAGCCCGAACTTCTTTTTCGTTTCCTTTCCAGCCACAGACTGATGGATGGGAAATGGGAAGTAAAAAGCACAAGAAAGGGAATGTTCAGGGGGAAGAGGGCTTTTAGCTTTCGACTCGAGGCATTTCCACTTAAGTGCTTTCTCTCCGTCGCGCCCAGCACAAGGTGTTGATGCGAAAATAGCTGCGAATGAATACTTTTGATTATTTGATTCATTTGATCTCTGTGCTGACACCCTCTATGCTTGTTCATCCTCCCTGTAAGTTGTATCGTCTGCATCGCATAATATTCTCATAAATTAGATTTAGCCTAGGAGCATGTGGAGATTTATATGGGTCATAGATGCGCTGTCGTCTCGGTCCCTTATCCCTTATCCCTTATCCTTGCGTATCCCTTCGATGTTAGAATGACTCCAAATTGAATATGCAATAAGGTTTTTGTTTTATTGAAAGAGATTGAATACTTAGCAGTAGAATGAGGGTTTATGTGGGGCTACATTTGATAGCCTTAGTTTAGGGGTCGTTGGACCGGGTAATCAAATTAAATTACAAAGTTTAAGTAAGTTATTCAAATACTAAAGAAGTTCGTTGCTGCAAATATTGAGAGAGTGAGATTTAGTAGAGTTTTTGTAGGACTTGTTCCTTAATTGTAGCCTTAAATGTTAGTAATACTTATTAAAAAACAGCTTAGGGATACACATTAGTCGCATATATGTTGAAGCCGGCTGCTAAGTAGTTGCCAAAAAGAACTTTCGCATCATGGCATCGCTTGATGCTCGGCCACGTCCACAGCCTCCAGTTTCTCCAGGCAAGCACCTGCTCGTCGAGTGGGCGTGGTGCTCAGCGAACGGGCGGCCTTCGTTGAGCCAACGGGCAGAAGTTGATCGAAGCCGCCGGAACCGTCCTTGGTGAGGGACGCGCTGCGGGAGAAGGGCAGATAGGCGTTCAGCTGCCGCTCCAGCACATCCTTGTTGATGCTCGTCTCCCAGATCTGCTTCTGGATGATGCTGCTGTAGCGCGCCTCGAAGCTGCGCTGGTGTCGCAGGTTCTCGGGTCCGGGTCCGGGTCCGGGTCGTCCGCCTTTGGTTCGCTCCTGGCCGCCGCTGGGCGTGGGTGTGGCCGGCTTGAAGGGGCTGCCTACGGATGATGAGTCCTCGTCGGAGACAGACATGGCTGCACACTAATAGCCGGAAAATTAAAATGCGCCGCGGAAAACTTTGCTTGTTAGCAATGAGCACCTGCCGCGCTTGCTGCAGAAACGCGAATAAGTCACGGCAGGCATTTGGCTCTTCTATAAGTCCATAAGTTGCCTTGTTATGTGTGTAATCCATATATTGTTGCGCATTTTCTTTGCCACACGGGGGTAAAGTCGACCGTAGCTGGCGGGCGGGACTCCGCCTCAAAGTTTCGAAGTTTCGACTTGCCTGCCAAGTAATTGCTCTTGCTTCCCTTTGTCTTTGGTTCGCCTTGGAGGGAAAGAACTTTTCTTTTTGGCCTTTCGGATATGGCTAAGGGTTGGGGCTCGCACTCCCCACAAATTCCGCAAGCCAGGACTGGAGGCAAAGGTCACAATCGTGCGGCTTTTTCGCTGTCATTTTTGCCAGACGCAATGACTCATTGGGGCAAAAATGCTCAGCCAACACCCCCAACCGCCCGCGTATCGATATTGGAAGGGAATCGGAATACTGACGCGTCAGCCATAAAAAGAAACCAACGATGACGACGACGACAACGACAACTTGCCACGTGTGGCATTCAGCCAGTTGCAGGTGTCGCTGGCAGGGGACCCCACAGAGCCAAAGGGAAGTTTCCCTGGCAATATGGGCTGACAGTTGATGCCCTATTATCCCTTCATATTATGGATATTTAATGTTCATAATTATTTATATTTATATAGATATATTATACATCTCTTTTGGTCCTAATTTCTAGCAATAAAAATACGGGAATAATATAATCAAAATTTCAGATTACTAAGCGTATTTCAAGTCTGATAGCAATAAATAATAAAATTATAGCAATAAATCAAAATTTCAGTAATTTTAAATGCCAAATCGGTTCACTTTTCTATAAATAATTTCAAACAAAAACTTTATTCCAGTAACTAAAATTCCTCCATGCCATTTTCATAAAAAAAACTTTATGCAAAACTTTATTTAATTATTTACCATGCAACATTTTGCACAATTACACTGATTACCCGCCTTACACCCCGCCACTCGCGATTGTGCCCCTTAAACCGCAAAAGAAAGTCAAAATCAACAATCAAGACAGAAGCCAAAAATCAAAACAAAAGAAACTGGGCGTGGCACAGGGCGAAGAGTAATCCAAAAATAAACGAAAGCAGAATCAAAAACCAAACAAAAGACACAAAAAAAAGTTTCAATGGCAACGAAACAAAAAACGGAAATCAATAAAATCCACAAAAAAAAAGGTTGTAGAATATTAATAGGTGCAAGAAATAATACAAATACCCTACAACAAGAGTGGGTACAGTGACTTTGAGGACAGGAATTTGCGGGGAATAAAGTTTTTAAAAATACCTTAATCGAAACAGAAAAAAATCAAAGTTCTCCAAAGATTTAGCAGCCAGAATGTCCGCAGCTGGTTGGGGTTCTACTACGAGTATTTACGCTTACAAAAGTTAAGCCATTTGTTGAGGTTTGTTTTAATAATAGCATGTTAATAGGTACTACTGTACCTCTGATGCGTGGCATTTGTGTGGCCCTATAAATATAACGCTTGTTGCCTTCCGTGGCAAACATTTGGCACAAGTTTCGCACAGCTAAAAGATGCGGTATGGGACGCACTTTGAGTTTAACACTCCTTGACTTGAATGCCAATGAACGCTGGATGGCTGTGTGGTAGGGAAAACTCTGCCTAATGTAGTCAAACATGCTACTTCCGTGTACCCATAAATCTCGATATGTAACATGCACTTTATTGATGCTTTATTAATTAAAACGCACCACAGATTGATTGTATTACGATTTCCCAGCTATAGCTGGCACAATTCACTGAAACTGACGCTCAGGGCATCCTCGCCAGAGCCAGCACCTGCGCCTCCAGCAGGCGGTGCCAGTAGCCCCTTCTTGGGCAGGCTGGGCATGAAGATGTGTAGCTGCTTCCGGCTGTCCAGGCTGACGGAGGAGCCCAAACCGTTGGCCAGTGCCCCGCGACTGCTGTGCGGCGGTGTGCGCGTCTCATCGGAGTGCGGGGGAGAAGCGGCAGCTCCACTGTACAACCGGGCGGAGGCCAACTGTCCGGCCAAACGTCTCGTGGCACTGGCACTGCTGCTCAATGCACAGAGATCAATGTTACGGGCGGGTCGATTGAGGCGAACTGGGATGCCCTCCTTGTTGAAGATGATGGTAATGGGCTTGGCATTGGCATTGGCTGAAGCGGAAGCGGAAGCGGAGGAGCAGGAGACTACTGTGTGGGTGGACTGGGCGGTCTGCTGCGGCTTGGGGATGGGTTTTCTTGCCATCGAGCGCTGGTGGCTGCCGCTCCCTGCCGCCGTCGCCATTCGCTTGAGGCTCACGGCACGGTGATGAATGCGCTGACTCCTCTGGTTGGCCCTGGCCACCTGGGCACTGCTGGACACTGGCTGGATGGGAACCACCTCTTTCACGATGTCAGTCCTCCCAGCCAGGTCCAGCCAGTGGAGCACTCGCTCGGCCAGTCGCTCCTCGGGATTGTTCGCCGTCACAGCGGATGCGCTGGGATCCTGCAGTGAGCTGCGTCGCGACTGATGCTCCGTCAAATGGTGGTCCAGGTGGTAGGTTTTCCCTCTGCTCAGCAGCCAGGCACGCCTCTTGGCCTGACGACTGTTCTTCCTTTGCTCTCTGCTGCCCAAGGTTGTGGCCATGGCCGAGCCAGAGTTTCCATTCATTCTGCCGCCCAAAGAGGGGAAGGATTGTTGCTGCTGCAGGGTCAGCTTGGTGGCATCCAGCAGCAGATACTCGTCCAGCAGATCGAAACTTTCCTCCGCCGATTGATCGTACTCCTCGCAGGATTGGATCTGTTGATAGTTCCCTATGGAATGGAAATTCCATCAGTCACTGCCCCTTTCGGGATTGAAGCTGCTTCAACTTACCTTTCGGTCGAAGCGTCTTCTGGCGCTTCCAACGCTGCCTCTGGCGCGGCTCGTAGTCGAGGATGAAGTGGCGCCTGCCTATCGCCTCCTGCCACACGGAGCGCACAAACAGCGGCCTGCTGGCCGACTCCCAAATGGGACGCATTTCCTGCTTCAGTCTCCGCCTCTTCCTCACTCCCTCTCTGAGTAATTAAATGATTTGCATATTAATGGATCCAACAACGAACTCGAAGCTTATAGTTTTGTCACTGCTTAGGTCCAAGTGCAGTTCGGGGTCTGGCCTCTTCCTTGTCGCCAGCCGATGACTGGCTGCCTCGCCAGTTGTTGCCTCACTGCCGCCGCTGTTTGGCTTGACGACGACGCCGCCGTCACCATCATCGCCAGCGCAGCAAATGTCGCCCTGCATATCGATGTATCTGTGACCCGTGACCTGTGGATGGGCCACAGGGATGGGCAAAGCAATGTCCCAGTCCCTGCACTTTGTCACTTGTAATCGTGAGATTTGTAACTCTTAGACTAAGAGAAAAGTTTAAATTATCATCAGAGGAATAAGAGTTGTCCTCCTGCAGCATTTGTTTATGAATTTATTCCTCAGTCATTCTACGAAAGATTTAACTCCTAACATACTCCAACATGTAACAGTCACACTTTCTGCTGATCAAACAAAGTGAGTTGGTTACTCGATTGCCAAGTCTCGTAGCCCTGGCCAGAGCCAGTCACTGTTTGTTTTGTCTGGTGGCATGGCTGACAGACTGCCAGAGTCGCTTTCCTTTTGGCTTTGCGGTTTAAGTGTCTTCGACACGCGAAATGCAACCAGCCAAACCCCAAACCCAAAACCAATGCCATGCCCATGCCCAGCCCTTGCCTCGATGTGCTGCACGTGCTCTTCCTGAAGGATTATTATTTGTTTGTGTGTCAAACATGGGTCTTTGGGAGCGTTTAATGAGTTGTTGGGGACTTGATACCTACGAAATTACTAGGCAACAATTTACTTTTTGTCGCATAAAATTGGTTGGCTAATCGTTTGGATGTTGTGGCATTCCAAGTGGTTAACCCCAATTAAGCGAATCGCAGGAAATTTGCATACATTTCCGCTTGCATGTCCGTGCAGTGGCTGCCTCGTCCCACCACCCAAAAGGGTTTCCATTCGCTCCGCATGGGGGTGGGTTTCTGTTTTGGCAAAGCTGCCAAATGGCATGCCAGATTACATGGCCGACATATGTGACAGTTGAATGTGGTTGACACGAGGCGTCATAAGTCTAAAAGGCAAGTTGCTTTCAGGTCAGGTCAGGCGATATTTCCACTTTCGCTTGAACTTATTGGAAGACCCCCAGTGGCACGGGGGCATGCTCATATGCATATGAAGTAGAAGTTTGCCTAAGTATCTAAGCCCAGTAAACAACATAAGCCACATAAAGGCCCAAATTAATGGCATGCCTCCAGGCCACACAGCCCATGTGGTGGCACACGTTCGTTGTCAGTGGGATAACCACGAGTCCCTGTCCACGTACAAACAAATTACCTCAACAGTACTTCAAACAACTTTCCACACACACTCAACGGGGCAACTCAATTGAAAAGTAGTACAGCAGTGGCACTCTGCCATTGCCATCAGCCATGTCCGACCTCGGCCTAGCCTTTGGCAGGAAATGCAATTACGGGTACGAGCACTAGTACCGGGGGGGTACGCTCTGAGTCTATGTCTGAGTGATGCAGTCGTTTTACGGGTGTTGATAATAAATATAAACTGAGTCGAAACATGCAACAAACAAATTGAATTTGCCCTGAAACGCAAGAGCATGGGCATGGGCCACAACACCGACTGGGGAGACTCTCTTTTTGGAGAGTCAATTAAACGCATCGTCGTCGTCTTGGGGCTGGCCTATCGTATGCACAAAGTGTACGTTCAACACTGTACTCTGTTGGCCTTCCTTTTTTTGTTGGCGCTTGCCGGTTGCAACTCAATTAGGCGGAGGCAATCTCTTGCGCTGGCAAAGCAATTATAAAACTTTTAGCACCAAATGCAATTAAAGAGCGGCCATAGACTCGCTTTCGGCAAGAGCCAGCGCCATCAAGCGGCGGCCGCTTAGACTAATTGTATGAAGATTCTTTTTTTGCGTTTCCTATTTTAATTACACCTTTCGTAACGCACCGCATCGTGCTCTAAACAGTGCCCATCATACCCGAGTTCCTGTACGACATACGACATCCGGATGCTCCGCTCGACAGCTATGCCCGCACCCCACTCACCTTCCACACCCCAGCACCGCCGACACCGTGTCCGTGCAACAAGGATGGCAGCGAGGCGGCACCCCTCGAGATCTCCACCATGAGTCCGGAGGGTAAGTTGAGAGGAGGGTAGGCAGTCTGTCTAATTGGCAAGGCGGGTTAAAAATGTGATTTATGCCACAGAGAACGAGACCTACTACCGTGAGCTAGAGGAGCGTCACAACGAACTCGTGGGAGAGACTGTCGAGGTTGGCCTGCTGTTCGCCTCGAAGGCCTTCGTCCAGCTGCTGGTTAATCCGATTGTGGGACCCCTTACGCACCGGTAAGTTAACGAGTTGCTCATACCTGTGTTCTTCTACATCTTCTCTCTCTGCGTATCCCTCTTGTAGCATTGGCTATAGCATACCTATGTTCGCTGGCTTCGTCATAATGTTTCTCTCCACGATAAGTGAGTTGGCTAGGGAAAAATGTTGCCACTGCTAAGTTTCCCACTCTCTCGCCCACTGTAGTCTTTGCTTTTGGTCGCTCCTATTTGGTGCTGTTTGTGGCCCGAGCTCTTCAGGGAATCGGCTCATCCTGTTCTTCGGTGTCGGGCATGGGCATGTTGGCAGATCGCTTCACCGACGACAAGGAGCGTGGCAATGCCATGGGCATTGCCTTGGGCGGACTGGCTTTGGGCGTGCTCATTGGTCCACCGTTTGGCGGTGTCATGTACGAGTTTGTGGGTAAGTCAGCTCCATTCCTGATACTGGCTGCCCTGGCTCTGGGCGATGGCCTGCTCCAGCTGTTCATGCTGCAGCCATCGGTGCAGAAATGCGAGTCCGAGCCTCCGTCCCTGAAGTCGCTGGTCAGTGATCCGTACATTCTGATTGCCGCTGGGGCGATCACCTTTGCCAATATGGGTATTGCCATGCTGGAACCTTCGCTGCCCCTGTGGATGGTCGACAACATGGGAGCCACTCGCTGGGAGCAGGGCGTCGCCTTTCTGCCGGCCTCCATTAGCTATCTGATTGGCACGAATCTCTTTGGACCGCTGGGACACAAGATTGGGCGCTGGTTTGCCGCCTGCCTCGGTCTGGTTATCATTGGAGCTTGCCTGATCTTTGTAAGTCCTTCGAAAACCCAAGTCTGAAGTGGCTTTAAGTTCATTGAGAATCTTTGCAGATACCCATGGCCACTTCTATTACACATCTGATTATTCCCAACGCCGGTCTCGGCTTTGCCATTGGCATGGTCGACTCTTCGATGATGCCGGAGCTGGGCTACCTGGTGGACATTCGCCACTCGGCCGTCTATGGCAGCGTCTATGCTTTGGGTGACGTCGCCTTCTGCGTGGGCTTTGCCGTGGGTCCTGCCCTGTCCGGCTCCCTGGTGAAGAGCATCGGTTTCGAGTGGATGCTGTTCGGCATAGCCATTCTCTGCTTCATGTACGCCCCGCTCCTGACTTTCCTCAAGAATCCACCGACCAGCGATGAGAAAAAGGTACGTATGGCCAGGGAAGCCGCTGCAGCAGCAGCCGAAACGGAACTGGCCAATGCCGGCGGTAATTCGATACCGCAGCTGACGGCATCCTGTCCGGCCATTATGCATGGCACGGCCGAGCTGGGCAAGTCGAATGATGCATACGAGAGCGAGAGGCTCTAGCTGCCCTTTTATTGCTTTTCCAATCGATTTAGTTTTTTTTATTATTAGACATTATCTTTGTTGTTTGTACGATTTAAGTTCTTCTTAATTTGATTGTAATAAAACTTTTAATTTGTATTAATTTTATCGTCGCTTGAGTTTTATTTTACTGAAAAATTTGATTAAAGTGCTCGCAAATAATAATCTCCCACTCGATTCCTTTGCAGTCTTTGATCTATGGACGCGATCGGGAACAGGTACGTTATGTCACCTATCAGAACTACGACGAAGACGAATAAACGACGAATCGAATCCTTGAGATGATTACAAATAAACTCCAACGCAATGTCGCCAAAAGAGTGACCAAAAATACAACAAAAAAAGTGTGAAAGAAGATGGAAATTTGGTAAAAAGAAAAACAAAACAAAAAAAAAGGAAACACAGCCAACAATATCAGATATATCATATGCAATTTCAAAGGAAATCGTTATTATTGTTCAATGTTACGAGTGTTAAATAACCCCTCCGCTATTATCATATCGAAACGAAACCTAAACTCCTATAGAACCACAGCTACAGATCCAACAACAAACAAGGCGCACACGTTAATGACAAGCACAGCACAAACATTTAAATACAATAATCAGAGAAGTTATACTATACATAAAGATAACTCTATTGAAGAGGAGGAGTGGGCACGATGTTCGGTGAAGACGGGTAACTTTTAGTTTGATCACTAATATAAACGGAAGATCAGAGCATCTTTCAATGTGGCAATCTTAAGAGCACTACTATATACCGGAGGAAAATCAATGACCTAATTTGGTATTTCATAATTGGAACTATTGAATAACGAAATTATTTATGTCATTACAAAGTACAGACGCCGCATCGACCATCACCAACAGATGATGCATGCAACTGTATGTAAAGTTTACTGAGCTTTTTAGGAGAGCTTTTCTAGCGCAAAACTCTACTCCCAGTATAGAAGGTTTTATTGCTGTGTCGAAGAGCAGGCGCCTGCAATTGCATTGATTTAATGGACTGGGGATATCTAGGAACTGGCAACATCTACTCTACTCTACAAGAAATAACAAAGACCAACTCTAGGGGGAACTTGCACTTTTTTACATTAATTTTTGTCTGCATTTTTGTTGAATTTTAAAACAAATATTCAGCTTCAGGCGAGTGCCGCATCTGGGATATATTCGAGTATGTTTATAGGTGGGTTCAACATCAGATCAACTCTGAAACAAATTCCTTTTACGAATGCACCTGCCTGAGGGTCAGAGTTCCAAAATTCTCCTGATATTGATATCACCCATACATAGAATCTCCCTCCACTACATACGCATCCGACGCGAGATGGTATCCGCATAGACAGTGATATTGACATTCAATGACTGCACGGAGCTATCGTCCCCCTGTAGCAACCGACTGCTGCTCAGCCGTGGTATCACAACCGGAATGGGTGAATGATTTCGCAGCCGCACTTGGTTAAATGAGAACTCCAGATCCCGGTCTCGGGGACGCGACGTTGTTATCCTAATGGGTATATTATTGAGCCGAGTGAGAATTGGGGAATCGGAGTTCAGCTGCTTCTGCTCGTACAACTCTGTGGTCGATGGCCGATGGCTACCATTGGTGCTCACCGACACATGGACATTGCCATTCGACGTACCCGAACTGGTCCGCTCTAGACTTCTGGCAGACCTGACAGGAGGAGCTGTACTGAACATGGGAACAGCAGGAGCTGGAGTGTGCTTGGGTTCTGCAGGAGCTGGAGTGTACATGGGGATAGGAGAAGCAGCAGTGAACGTGGAAGCTAGAGGAGGCACGGTCGGAGCTGTTGGCTTCTTTTGGCCCCGCAGCGATGGCAGATTCTTGTTGCAGCTCTGCAGACGCTGGGAGCGCTTACTGGCAGCGGCAGGCGGACGGTCACAGAAGTGTACCATGCCGGGCAGACGATCGTCAGAGGTGCGCCTATACAGATGGGAAGTCATTATCACAGGAGGGACGGGTAGGGGGGGCATCGGCATCGGTACTTCCCTCCGCTTTTGCTCTGTCCGTCGCAGGAGTTCCTGGTGCTCATCGTACTCCTTGCGTCGCTGAGACTCCCGTTCAACCTCTCTGAGGCGCTCCTTCTCCCTCTCCACCTCCAGTTCGAGGAGCCGCTCGTAGTCCCTTTGCCTCTCCTGCTGGCGCAGATTTTCGCGCTCCCTTTCCCGCTTCCTGGCGCGTTCTCGCTCCATTTTTAGCTCCAACTCCCTCTCCGCAACCCGTTGCTTGGCTGCCTGCTCCGCGCTTATCCTGGGCTTGTTTTTGGCCACACTGAATTTGGACAATCGCTTGTCTATGCCAAAGGTGACCGTGGATCGGCTGGCACTGCTTGAGCGCTGATGTCCTGGCGGTTGCTTCGCCCTGTCCGTGTTGTTCAGCAGACAGGTGTCCGTCTCAATTTTGATTCTCAAATTGTTGTCCGCCTCCGATTCCGAATCCTGGGCACCTTTGTTAATGTTTATCTCGCAGCCACTGCAGTCGCTTCTCTTGGGCACCAGCTGGATGCTGGAGCTGCTGCTATCAGCAACCGACTGATGCCACTCCCTTTCCCTCTTCTCAAATGTTGACCTAGAGGCGCTCATAGCTGCTGCATTGGTGCTGCAGTTTCGATAGAGAGATGTAGTGCTCTGTCCCCGATCCATTGTCTGATAGTCGCCGCGGTTGCAGCAGCTCTTCAGCAGCGGAGAATCCGTCGAGACATTATGCTGCAACTGGGAGTCGCGCAGGTAATTGTGGCGCCGGTTCTCCGCAAAGGAAGCGCTGTCCTGCTCCATCATCCTGGCGCTCGGAGTCGCTGAAGCACACTCCGGATCGCGGGAAAACTTGGCATTGCGATAGTATGTCTCAAACTGCGGCGCTCGGCTAGGGGTCGGCTGTGGCTGTGGCTCGGGCCGCTGGTAGTGCTGTACTGGGTAGACGGGTCGCTCGGCATAGCGAAATTTGTACGACTGAATTTTGAATGGATCGCCGTGAAAGATGTCGGTTTTGGGTCGGACCGGGTACGGATGGGGTCCCTCTGTTGTGAAATGAAAGATCTTTGTTAATGCACTCTTTCTGCTTGGACATGGAGGCGGCCTTACGCATTGCATGACTCATTGTGTGCTAGTAATTTTGTGCTCTCCGAGGACGTTCTGCCAAAGGGATTGAGAATATTGCATTCCAATCATGAAAATGAATTTTTTGCTAGTGTTAAAACAACTCTAAAGTAAAACTAATTCATTAATTTGACAACGAACACCCAGGGCACCCTTCCTAGGCGCCCCAGTTCCATTAAAACTCTCAGGCAATACGGCGTGGCATTTGACAGGCTTTATGGGGCCACTCGATGACGACGAGTCCCCCGACCTTCTTTAACTAAATCAATTTAAAATTTAAAGTTGTTAAAGATAGTTATCGGAATCTAGTTGAATATATCTCCCAGTAACCCACAAATAAACTACTATGAAATACACTATTAAATATATTCTAAATATACTCTTGTAAAATTGTTGCCCACATGGCACACACACACAAGTTATCTGACACATTAGGGGAATTACTTATAGGCTTGTGGTGCAAACTGTACTAGGAATTCATTTCCATAGCATTACCATAAATAGGCTAAGTTCAAATACAAAGATATAGTGAAATGCGTGCACAATTGTGTGATTTATTTTTCTGTTTGCATCTTATTATTTAGAATGGAATTTATAAGTGGGGAAAGAAATCGCTAAAGTGAGTTGCTCAAGAAGAACCTACATTCCAAGTATCTATACATAGAGTATCCATCCAACAATTCCCACCCAAGTTTTAAAGTGTTTCCCTCATGCGTATTACCGATTTCGTTCCCCGACTTGCACAGATCAACTTGGATCAATCGGATACTGCCGCAGGACACTTGAATGGCTGCAAGTGTCCTCAAGTGTTGTGATCACATAGGAGGATCATGTAAAATCCACAAATTATAATGCAATGATAATAAGCCAACTTAAAGGGCTACCGTACAATACATTTTTGAGCGCGCATTGAACAGAATTCTCATAAAATAAAGGAAAATAGCTCTGTAATAGTTAGTAGGCCAGAGTGGCAAAGCGACAAAAGTTGAAAAGCAAACAAAATGTAGTAAATCGCAGGTATACAATGAGGTTATATTGAAACAATTGTACATACGCATAGCTGAAGTACTTGCTGATTATCATCGTTGTTCCGTTGTTGTGACTCTACAGATCTAATATATAAATAAAATATCTAATCGTATTATCTATTTGTAATCCAATCATAATCCACATAGACTTTGCCTTTGTGTTCGTTGTAACTTTTCACGCTTTGAAGAATTGCCGAATTCAATCATGCAAAAACACACACCACAAACATTTTATAGTAAATTAACTAAACTAAAGATTTGATACTATAATACTCGTAGAAACAAGCATGCATATGCGATTTAAATGTATCTATAATGATCTGATATTTAGCAAGAGGTTTTGTTCGGTTTTCATAAGGTTATACTATTGCCATAGCCTTGTGCTGTGGGCTCCCCACCGCCTTGTGCGTCGGGGTGCTCAGCATTCAATATAGACGTGTGAATTAGACAATATAGCTTATAAATGAACAACAAACAATATAGAAATTACTCATATTCAAATCGTTATTGTTATCTAACCTAATGTTTAAATGTTCCAAAAGAAAAAAGCGTGTGCTAAAAACACAAACAAAAAGCTGGTATGGGGTCAAACAAAGCTAATAAGCAAAACTACAATTAACCAACGCGTTTTGTGCACAGTATTAAATATATATAATCTACAAATAAATACACTACATTACACCTATATTTAACAATTTACTGTATGTATTTGCTATATATACTGATAAGAAATAATCGCACACACATACTCTCTCTCAAGTTCACATGCGAATGTCCGCAGGAAAATCAAATATTATATTCGTTTCTATAGTTTAGCGCGAGCATATTAGTCAAAATACAACAAACAACACAACACAATACGATACATTTATAGAAACTTAACAAACAATATAGAAGACGCATTATAGTCCTTAGATAATTATCACAGTACACTAAACACTACAAACGATGTGACGATGTGTACTCAAGCCATGCCATGTCTAGGGTGAGAGCCGGGAGAAACCTAACCAGAAATCTTACATTTATTAAGCCAAATGGTGACCGAGTAGAATATATTGAATAAACCACTTATATATTGATATTAATTACATACTTATAGCTATTATATATACACATATAATATATGCACTAGTCGTTGGACAAATGTTTATTTCATAGAGATACTTATATATAACGATATCAGGATAAATAAACAAAATTGCGTTGAGTTTACTATACTCGGATTCGCCCTTATCTTATTGGCAGCAATTGGAAACAATTCTATTGTAATTCAAAAATGCAAATGCAAATGCAAACTACAAATATGTAACTGAAGTTGTTGGTGAATAAACAAGCTACACACGAGAACAAATGTTGTTTTATGAATTGTATTTGTATGTCCCTTGGCCAAGAAAAGACTCCATGTTTATATTATTTTTCCAACTAAACATTTATTTTATATAGTTACAAATATTTACATCAAGGTGGCGGAAGAGCTCTCTCACAATGATAAGCCATTTATATCAAAGACCGCGTTAAAAACCCTCAATGGTAATACGAAGTGCATGTTATCTTAAATCTGATATTAGCTAATGTAAGTGTTAATGCATGATCGAATTGATTTATATACATTTGAAACTTTACACATTACTTTAAGGTCAACTTTTAGAAAGCCCATGAAAAGAGTACACGACAAAGGGGAAAAGGTCAAGAACGCTTTAAACTTACGAACTAATTCACGTTACGTTTAAATATCAAGATACTAAATCCATGGAGTCTACCAGCTCGTTTGAATCGCCTTTCTCCTTGCCAAAGGTAATAATCTGATTCAGGCTTTCGCCCAACTCCTCCATCACCTCACGCTCGGTATTCTCTATAGAAGTGTTCTGCTTCTCGTGCATCACAATACGAGAAATCATGCACATGATGGTCGCCTCCACCACATCGTCTGTCAAATACCGATCCGAATCATCCTGCGACTGTTTGTCGTCTCTAGCCTTGTTCGTTTCTTCGCCATCCGCCAAACTGTCTATAGAGTCCATGTCCATATCTGGACGATCTTCCATGTTCCGGCAGCCTGCAAAAATACAAAAATAAAACATTTTAGCTTAGATCAGTGAACAGGCATCCATGAGCTTTCATGCTTGTACTAACCCACGCATTTGCACATGTTCGAGCAGGGTATCTTTGCCTCGTAGCACTCGCAATAGTTCTTCAGACAGCCAGACCGTTTGCAGTTGCACCCCTTGTTGTGCAGCCGCATGTCACCCGAATTTGGCGCCGTAATCTTAGGTCTGTAGGGAAAACCAAACAATAAGTGTAAGTAAAGAAACAGGATGACAATTGCAATGAAAACAAATACGTACTTGAATGCGCTGGGATTGCGCTCTAGGCAACTGCGTATGGCTCGCTCTCGCTCGACCTCATAGTCCAGATTATTGAAGCAGTCCTTGCAGGTGCAGTCCTGGCAGAACTCCCCATTGGCAAAACAATCGCAATATAACTTCAAACACTGCGACTTGCTGCAGTTACAATGCTTTCGTCGCGACGCCATACCCGCTAGTGCGTCAGCCGCAGGCTGTGTGTCGGATGGCGGAGACTTTAGTATCTCGAAGAGCTGCTTCCCAGGCAAAATCTTGGCGCTTTGAGGATTGGCATTGTCACTAGCATTACCTGGAGTAGGCTGACCTGTGGCCTGTGCCGCCTTTGGCTGTACCGCGGATGGTTGATTTTGCAGCTGCTGCTGTCGTATCCTCTGCTTTGCCTGGGCCTGCAATGCTTGCAAATTTGTTGCATGTTGCATTGGTGCAATGGAAAGGGGACGACGAGTCTTGCTGTCCACATAGCCGGTGTATCCGCGTCGCATGGCACTGGTCGATGACTGGGGAACACCCGAATTGCAAATCATGTACTTTACTCCATTGGCTGACTGCACCAAATTATAGACTTTCTTTGCAGAATTGGGAGCTATTTTGTTGGAGTTGGCGCCCTGCACCGTGACGCGCTGTATGGACGAAGGACGTGTCACAATCTGCTTGTGCTGCGGCTGCTGCTGAGAGGATTGCGCTACTGATATTACAAAACGTGGCTTCTTAGTCTCTGGGCCAGCTTCGCTGCTATCGCTGGCTTCGTCCCCAGCTGACAAGTGTTGGATGTTGAGATCGGTAAGTCTATGCTTTCGGGGTGATTCCTGATTGCCGCTATTGCTGCCAGGCGATCTGGTGTTGGTGGCGCCCAGCGCACGCTGCAAAGGATCATACAAGGTTAGCCTGCATAGTATTTTGGCAGTTTTCGTACTCACCTTGGAAACCAACGTTTGCATAGAGGGAAGCGGAACAATGCTTCCACCCGTTGTCTTCATTATAATCTTGTTTGTATTGCCCACAGATTGACTTTTAGTTGCTGCTGATGATGCGTTAGTTGGGCTGCTCGTGGATGCATTCGCGGGCATGATGGAACGCACAAAGGTTACCTTCGACGTGGAACTGGTCTTGGCGCTTGTAGATGTACTGCTGCTATTGGCCGCCTCCTTTGTATTGGGAAGGACGCGAACATATTGGACGACGCCGCCCTTGCCGGGAATCTGTACAGCATGTATTCCCTTCGTAGGGGAGCTTCCTTGGGAGACGCTTGTGTTTGTTATGCTACTGGTGGCCCCTGCCTTGGGTGACAGCTTTATGATGTTCTTGCTGGACACCACAATTTGTTTGCCTGTACTCTGCACTAGCATCTTTCCAGACGGCGCCGATGAGCCGCTTGTGCCGGTGGTGGTCGTATTCAACGTGGAAGTGTTGCTTACATCGCGTTGCGCTTGTTTGGGTGGAGCTGCCTTAATAACCACTTGACCAATCGACTTCCTGAGCCCCATGTTTCCAGCTGTGAGAGACATTTTAAGGGCAGATGCTGCTGCATTATTTCCAGCTCCAGGTGTCGTGGTCGTGGTTGCTTTGGAATTTATAATCATAGACGAACTGGCCTGCTTAATCTTGATTATCTTGCCATCAGATGACCGCACCACCTGAAATTTGGCTGACGGAGTTGATGTGGGTGAACTGGCGGAAGATGGTACACCCTTTGCGGCCAGTGGAGTTATTCCCTTAATGGTTACGGGCGTGGTGCCAGAGGTACCTCCTTTCCCTGGTACGGCTGCCTTGACCAGCCCAGTGCTGCCGACGTTCACGGCCTTGGAAAGGATTGCTTTTTGAAGACCCGCTGGGGCGACTAGATGATGTACAGCTCCTCCTGATGACACAGTGACTGCTGCCTTGGACGTGGTAGGAGTTGAAGCAGTCACAACTGGTTGCTTCGCAGCTGCTCCCGCTGACAAGGACCTTTGAAGGTAGAGAACTTTCCCATCCGGCGTCTTGATCTGTGTCATGGTTAAGCTGTTTAATGGCATTCCCTTGGCCGTTTCACCCGGTGACGATGTTGGTGCGACCGTTGTGTTGCCAATCTTTATGGTATTGCTGGAAACGGGCTTAAAATTTTTTAGAATCTTTATATCCGTTATTTGTGGCTTGACTGGAGCGACTGCCCCCGCCCCCTCTGTAACCACTTTGATAGCGTGCGATTTCAAAACAGCGGGTCCGGGCGTCCGCAATCGTTTGTCCTCCAGTATCGTGACAACGGATCTTTTGAACTGCGGCGTGTTCAATGACTCATTTATGGAGATTGAGTGCTCCTCTCCAGAGGCGCCATCTTCATCCGAATCGAGTGCATCGATTTCCATGTGGTGCTGTGTGGCAGTTTCGTCTTGCGTTGGCTCCAAAAAGTCTTCGAAACTGAGTTCGGGTAATGGCGTGTTGTCGTCCAAAGATTCTGTGTACGAAAAAGATTGCAATTAATATTTTGTTTATTGGCTTTTGCGTTATTTTGTATACCCGACGACCGTCGCCACCGTTGAGTGTACATGTTTGCAATTATTTTTCAATTCAATTTCAAAAATTTTCTTTATCATCAGCTGCGTTCAAGGCGGTTGCGATACTTCGCTTGCCAGCACTGGGAATCAGTGTTGAAAAATATTCTACTCTACTCGAAGAATAATCGATATACAAGAAAATCATTCCTCACAAGCATGAACACGATTTAAAAATAGATTTTCTACCGTTTCCGACTCAATTTTTGTTTGGTTTATTTTTCGACTGCAATTTAATCGACAACAACTTACAGAATACGCATACAAAATGCTTAAATATATGATTTTATTAAATAGCCGACACATTTTTCATTACTTCTTGGCAGCCTCCTTCTTCTCGCGCGCCTTCTTGCCCTCAGTTAGCTCGAGGCGTTGCGTCTCAGTCAGGGCCGACATGGTCTTGGTAACCACACCCGTGCCCAGAGTCAGATTGCCATCGCGCAGTGTGAAACGTTGGCCCTGCTCCATGACCATGGGTCGGATAAGACGCAGTATCAGTTTGGTGTCCTCGCCAGGCATGACCATGTCCTTGTCGGGTATTTGCACTTGTACAGCACAGTCCCAAGTGCGCGAGAACATTTGAAGTTGAATGAAGGACATAAAGGGCTTGGTGCGACCACCCTCCTCCTTGGACAAAATGTAGACCTGCGCCTCCAGCTGATCCATGGCCTTGACACTGCCCGGCTTGCACATAACCATGCCGCGCTTAATGTCGTCTCGCTTGACGCCTCGCACCAAGGCTCCCAGTTGATCGCCGGCCTGAGCCTCCTCCAAAATCTGATGGAACATCTCCACGCCCGTCACCGTCGACTTGAGCACCTTGTTGTAGCCGACAAATTCACACTCCATACCCTTCTTGACCACACCGCGTTCCAGGCGACCAGTGACCACAGTGCCACGTCCGGGAATTGAGTAGACATTCTCCACTGGCAGAAGGAAAGGCTTGTCCAGCTCACGCACTGGAGTCGGTATGAAGCTGTCTACTTCCTTGAGCAGCTTTAGAATCGCCTCCGAGCCGATCTCGGGGCTTTTATCCTCCAGAGCGCACAGCGCCGATCCTTTCACGACAGGAACTTTGTCCCCGTCATAGCCCATTTCGGTGAGCAGCTCGCGAATCTCCATTTCCACCAGGTCAACCATCTCCTGGTCAGCGGCATCCACTTTGTTGATAAATACCACAATATGATCAATGCCAATCTGCTTGGCCAGCAGCATGTGCTCCCGAGTCTGGGGCATAGCGCCGTCCGTTGCAGCCACCACCAGAATGGCACCATCCATTTGAGCTGTGCCCGTGATCATGTTCTTGATGTAGTCGGCATGTCCTGGACAATCGGTGTGTCCATAATGACGCGACTCTGTTTGGTACTCGACATGGGCCACATTGATCGTAATGCCTCTGGCCTTCTCCTCCGGTGCGTTGTCGATTTCATTGTACTTTTTGCTCTCGGCCAAATGCTTATCCGCCAGCACTTTGGTGATTGCTGCTGTCAACGTTGTCTTGCCGTGATCAACATGCCCAATGGTGCCCACATTGCAATGCGGCTTGGTGCGCTCGAATACCTTCTTCTCATTGGCGTATTCTCGCAGATATTGCTGAACGTTGCCGGTCGGGGCGGTGAGGAGTAGACTGTTCCGCTTCCATTCACGGTTGGCAGTGGTCGGACCAGTGGCGCAAGCCAAACGCAGCATTCGGGATGAGCTCATGGCCCGGCGGCTGCACCGAATGGCCATGGGGGCAGCCGACCGGTATACTGCAGCAAATGCATGTGACATGATTCAACGGTTCCGTACGCTTTCTCTGTGGCCAAAAACTGAAAGAAACTTGAGTTGCCAAGTGTGGTACTAGCTGCGTTGCATTTTCCGCCACTTACAACAATATTGTCTTGTCCTTCAGGGGAGCAAAAAGCCTTTTTAAGAGTCGGGAAAAATCTTGTCAATTGCGTAAACCGTACAATGTGCTGTGCTGCCGACTGAACTGCCAACTTGATACGATATATCGATATCAGTATTGTGAGCTCGATACACACCACAATTCTTATATAATTATGTTAGCGCTTTGCCTCATTCATAATCCAGATAATAATTATATATTTTACCTTCACGCAGACTTAAATAAGCCCAAAACACTAGTCTTCTGATTTGGTGCAATTCTAACTAGTTGGCAGGTCTTGTTTACGTTGTGGAGGGAAGTTATTTTTGCGCGATTTTTTCATAATAAAGTACATTTGCTGGCACTTACACAAATACTCTAGGGCTGATGCATTTCAAACACATCGGGACGTAATGGCATTCTTAACTAGCTGTTTCGCATGCAAATACTTGGTATCAGCAGCCAACTGGCCCCAAGACTGTACCCCACAAAGCACTCATACATCCACAAATTCGTGTATATGTAGTGTTGGGAAATTTTTGGTTGGGATGTTCCCACGTTAAAAGCACTTGGTACATTTTTGAATTATCAAAAATGTGCAAATTACGAACCGACCTCATTACATATGCGTTTCAAAATGGGAGACAAAAGTGCACCCATTTATGAGGCAAGCTGCACTGATTTCCCATGGTCGACACATGGGCTGCTGGCCGGTTTGATAATTTGCGCGCCAGCAGGCCCCTCTACGTGAGATGGGCCAACTGCCATGCCAGGCAGGTACACGCTGTACTGGCCAGAGGTTGAAAATTCAATTTGAAATACGAAAGTTCGGCTTAAGCGCTAGACCACTCACCAATCGTAATGCAACTGGTATCCATTGTGGGGTCCATTTAGATTATATGTCCTTATCGGGTAGTAATGTGTGTTTGTTTTGAATATTTGCAGTGTGCGCGGTAGATGCTAAGCAAAACAAAAAGAAAATCTATGCCGTGATGACAAACAACTAAGAACAGTGCGGCCCGGCCACTTTGCTGAAACACCACTCGCAAAACGCCTTATAAATGTCTTCCACAGCACCACTAATGTATGCACTCTATTTGGGACCGTATTAACATTCCGAACACAAAAGCAAATTCAAAATTCAATTTAAATTGCCGTCCAGTCTATTTCTGCTGCAGTTGATGTGAATTTTATCTAAATTGTACTAGCCGAGCAGAGTTGCTAATGAAACTATCGAGGAAGTGCGATGACTCTAGTGTTGTAAAGCGTTTCACCACTGCGGCATTTTTAAATAAATGTATTAATCATATAATTAAATATATTAATAGCCATTAAAGCACAATTATGGGTTTCTCTTGTCCATAAACTGTCTATTAAGAAGCTGCATCTTGGAACTGTGCGTGTTCTCCTTATCATCCACCAGTAGGTAATTCTCTCGAACAAACGCCGTGAATGCCGTTTCCGACTTATTTAGTCGCGGCAATTTGTATGGGTCAGTGCGGCTCCAACGCTCCACCCTCACCTCAAACTGGCAGTAATGACACCGCAGACGCTCCGAGTCCTTCTTAAACTCCATGCGGCCGAAAGAGAATCGGGAGCATAGCGGGCACGAATATTTATAGCTAGCCCCGCAGTTCGTGATCAATGTCAGTTTCGGTATCAGTTGTTTCGATTGGTAGCCCCTAGACGAAATGCAGACGAATATGTATGTGAGAGGATATTACGAAAGGAGGAACGATCTACCGATTTACCATTTCCGACAGTTGATGCCATGCCCTGTCTCACCGTTGAACACAAAGGCCGCCACATGGCACATCTCATGCAGCAGCAGCTTTATTAGCAACCCCGCCTTTCTGATGCCCTTCTTGCACAGCAAAATTTTCGCTGTGTGGTGCCCTGAAACGTTGAAGCCCAGCTTGCTGGTGCTGGGAGTGCTCATTACAGATTTCCACACAATTTTCGCCTGAAGGCCGCAGTGAAAGATGGAACCGTTGAATATTTCATATAGCACCTCGACCAGGTCCACTCTGCACTTCGCAAAATCTGTGTTTCGGTAAGTCAGTGCACGCGGATGGCACATATTGATCGCAGTCTTTGGATTCAGTGATTCGACGAATCCATAAACGAGCGGATCATGTTCTAGGAAGGCTAGAATGCTCTTCTTGTGCTGCTGACAAATGCTCGCCCCCCACTGCTTCGGCTCCTTGAAGGCCGTCGTTGTCTGTTCCTGAATGCTGCCGTTATTTGTTTGGAACACCAGATCGGAACAGAGCTTGGACTTCCTCTCCTCAATGGGGGAAGTATGCAGGCTCACCTTGTCAGCCTCCTCCGCCTCATTCGCATTGTCCATGAAATTGTAGTCACGTTTGGGCGACGTTCTGAGGCCCAGGATTTTGTGCAGCTGCACTTTGAGTTCTTCATCCTCATCGTGCTTATCCCTGGCAGCAGCCACAGACTGGTCCAGGTCTATAAAAAACCTGCTAGAGGGGAGTGCAGTTTCCTTCTGGGGAGAGTTATTTGGCTCATGCGATTCCATGGGATTGTAAAGTCTACGGCGCGGGGCGAGGAGGCCCAGGAATTTGTGCAGCCTAGTTTTGAGATCAGCATCGCCATCGAGTGATAAATCGGCGACAGGTTTATCTCTGACAATCGCCACCGACTGGTCCAGGTCAATGTATATTAACCGACACTTCATATTGCCCCTGCGTGTTACCCCTCGTGGCTTCGAAGTGGGACGAACTACAACGAATCCATTATGAATATTAAAACAGTTTGTAATTACTTGATCGCGACTTACGTGCATTTACCAATTTCTTCTCTAGGAGTATTTCCGAAGATATCTGATCCATGTTGCTGGTGGTTTTCCTTTTCTTTATTTGATTGATTTTTATTTCGAAATGACATTAAAATCAAAGATTTGACATTAGAGAGCAATCTTCGGACATAGCCAAATCGTACATTAAAATCAAATATTTGACATTTATTAATCGTTTTCAGATATTAGTATAACCATATATATTAACAAATATGAAACTTTAAACAATAAATAAAACATAAACTACATAAACTCAGTGGAGGGCCGAAGACGCACTCTGCGATTGCGCAGCGTGTACGTGCGCGAAGTGTTGCCGTCCTCAGATTGCTGCTGATTTTCGGCAGGTCCATGGTCTAGGGAACGTCTTTCCCCTGAAGCCTCCAGCGACATGTCCTCCTCGCAATCCTCCAGCTTGTCGCCTCCGACGGCCTCATCGTCGCTGACAGTGCCTTCATCGATGGTGAACTTGAAACGTCGAACATTTTTCTTTGTACTGAAAATAACGCCACGGCTTTCACGCCTGCTGGTGCCTGGCGTCTTCAGAATCGACTGGCGTGCCTTATTCGGAGGTGGCGTGTGATTCATGGCGTTTTGTTCGGCTGCCGCCAATATGGCAGACTTGAGCAAGGCATTGCCCCCTATGGAGGGACGGCTCTCTCCGACAGACATGCGCAGGACAGTGCGAGCGGGAGAGAAGGAGCGGCGATCGCGTACTACTATCACACGCTGGTGGCTGATGCGAGATGGAGTGGATTGTGCATTGTCCGCAGATGCCTCATCGGTCTTGATCTTTTTCATATCAGCATGGGCCCTGCGAAGGAATTGCTTCAAGCTGCTGCTGGCCTTGGCCTTGGGCTTTGGCTTTGCCTTCAAATTGTTGCCCAGCTTGGCCTTTGGTTTGGCCACCGGCTTGGCTGGTATTTTGGCTTCCTCGACTGCATCGGGGTCCTGCCAATTGTTCTGCTTCCAACGCTTCAAGTTGTCAAAGCGTTTGTCGACATTTTCACTCTGTAGTCTCAGCATGTCCCACCACCCCTCCAGATCCTCTGCCTGCACGGGCTTCGTCTCCTCGCTGCCGTCATAGGGCCGATGGTTCTTGCCCGTAGCTCCCGCCTCGCATCGGTCAATCAGACCGCTGAACTGCAACATTTTCTTGGTAGCGAGCAGATTGGTCTGTCCAATTGCCACATTGATCATATCCATGCCGCCCGTATCCAGCAGATGCGCCTCATTCTCCTTGCTATAGCCTTCCCACTCGCTGCAGATGGCACGCAGTCGCTCAATCTCGTTCTTCAGCTGTAGGCGAAAGTAGAGCACCGACTCGAGAGCTCTCCGTATGGCCACAGGAGTCTCCTCACCGGGCAAGTACATGCTATTTCGCTTCTCCCGCTCACACCGAGAGTTGACTTTGCCGCGAGAAACACTCACGAAGGGACTCAAGTAGTTTGGCTTCCCATCGGAAACCCTCCGTGGGGGCGTCGTTTCCTCAGCTGGCTTCAGAGTAACATCTTCTGGATCTGCATCATCTGTAACTGGATAACAACAATATTTAAATGTTTTCTTATTACTGCTCTGTGTACTCTGCACTCACCCTTGGCCAGAAATGGAGTCATGATCAAACTGTCTTCCGCTTTCGTCTCGACCATGGAGTATCGGGAAAAATCAAATTTTCGCTTGGCCTTCGGCTCCTCGGGGACCTCAGGCGCGGAATCTTTGTGGCTGCTCGGTGGAGCCACTGGACTTAGGCTTGTGATGTCACCAAAGTCGTCCACTGCACTGTGTGACTTGCACTGCGTGGACGTGGCCAGGGCTGGGCCACTTGTTCTTCCATCCAATGGCGTATTGGGTGGCAGCTCAGTGGTCGCAGCCTCAATCAACTCCAGCCTGAGATCCGGCCGGTTACGCACATTCTTTTGAAGATTCACGTACTTGCTGGTGTTGCTCTTGGCCTTCATTCTCATCGAAAACTGACTGGCAGGCTTGTTTCTTGGCACAGCAGCCCCTCCTTTTGTCTCTGCAGTTGGCTTAAACTTGCCCGCAGCTCCTCTTCCTCCGCCGCCACCGCCTCCACGAATGGGCTTTGGCTTCACAATCTCGGCACGGTGACCAGTTGCCGTGATGGCTTTACTCACGGCCGGCTTCTCAAATGGTTGTGTCCTCACGTTTGGCAAATGAAGAACTCCATTCTCAGCTGAACCAACGCCAATATATGCTGCTGCCTTGGGCTTTGCTGCTGTTGTAGGCTTCAAGGGCCATGCATGTGACGGTGCAGGCTTCACTGTCGCTGGCTGCAGATTTCTAGTTGACTTCACAGCGACTGGCTGAGGGCGCGTTGTGGTTGGATGTGGCTTTACTGTGGTTGCCGCAGGTTGACGCTTTACTGTTGTTGCATGGGGCTTCACTGTGGTTGCCGTAGTCAAAGGGCGCGTTGTTGTTGGCTGAGGTTTTGCTGTGGTTGCCGCAGTCAGTGGTCGCGTTGTGGTTGGATGTGACTTTACTGTGGTTGCCGCAGGTTGCTGCTTTACTATGGTTGGATGGGGCTTTACAGTGGTTGCCGCAGTCAGAGGTCGCGTTGTGGTTGGCCCAGGTTTTACTTTCGTTGCCGCAGGCTTAGGGCGCATTGTGGTTGGATGAGGCTGTACTGTAGTTGCCTGCGAATGCGGACGTGATGTGGTTGGCTGAGGACGTGATGTGGTTGGCTGAGGACGCGATGTCGTTGCATTAGGCTTTGCAGTGCTCGTAGGAGGCCTTTTATATATAACCGCGTATAAAGAGTGCCTTTTTGGCGGCACAAATGCTGGAGCATTCGGCTGCTCTTGCTGGAGGTTCGGCGGAGGTTTAAATGTTCCGGATTTGTGTGTGAATTTCGAATTTTGTAATGTTTCCGATTTCAACGGCTGGCCACGATGCGCATTTTCCTCGCACTTTGTTTGTTCCTTCTTGGACGCCCTCCAGTCCAGAAAGCGCTTCAAGTAAAGATCTGGCCGGGTGGGTTTCTTCGGCGGCGAAGCCAGCTCTGGTTTCTGGTTCTCCTTCGGCGGAGCGTCATAGGTAAGGCGTGGCTGCGCATCCTCCGAGGGAGATGTAGGTGCCGCAGACTTCATGGGAGTGGGACTAACGCTAATAATGCGGTTGCTTTGAAAACGATCTTCGCGTTGTTTGGCACGCGCCGCTTTTTGGAGTTCCCGGTTCTGCTCATTGAAGTTGCGAGGGCTTAGAGCAAGGGATTGCTGCTTGTATAAATCCTTGTAGCGCTGCATTGCGACGGCGAGCAATATAATTTTAAGAATTGAGAGTTTATAAAAAATTTAAATTTGTCTCTACAGGCGACGCTACTTTTAAATGGCGCCCAGTGTGGCCGCAGGCAAATCGATCAAATGTACGACCGACCCTCTGAAATATACCGAAATATCCCTTCCCATTTAAAAAATATACCGCAAATATACCGCAAATCATATTCCTCTATTTTGATATTTTATTTAATATTACCAGCTAGTTGAGACTAATTTACCAAAATTATCGATAAATTTTTTTTTTAAATTGGGTAGTTTTCAGGTTTTTTTTTGTATAATTTTTAAAATGTGCAAATTATCTAGATAAATAGAGATGACACTTTTCACAGCGGATATCGATAACACTGTGACACAACATTATTAACAGCTGTAAACTAACCGTGCATATCGATACAGTCGTGACTCGATAGGGGCAGACGCATCAATAGTTTAGTTTAGATAGTTTCGCACGTATGAAAATAAAAGTGAATTATAATAAGTAAGATCAATTAATGTAAAGTATGTGATGAGTGATAAGTGTGTTACCTAGAACGCTGCTACAGAGCATAGAAAATTCGCCAGAAGTCTTGCCAGTGTGTGCGTGTGTGTGGATTAAAAAAATAAAACAAACAACGTCACAGCTACAGCATTGCCAGCCGCAAGAACACACGCCCTACTTTGACAAATTAAATTCCTGTTAAAACCACATACCTTTAATCGGTTTGAAACGAAAAGAATTGCCCCTAGTATGCCCCACGGCAAGCCAATGCTTAATTGCTTTTGCCCTACCTGCTTTTCCGTGAATTTCCGAATCTAAGTTATCTAAACGAATGCTGCTGGCAACGCTGCCCTCTCGCTCACGCACGCACACACTCCACTCTCTGTCGGTGTCGGTGTCGCCGCCGCCTGTCAATTCTCGCTCTGCCTTGTCGGTTGTCGGTGTATTTTTAATCGCTTTTCTCGCCCAAGAATATTAAAGAAAGGAGAGGCGAACCACAACGCGCAGTCAAATCTATGAGTTATTGTTTATATAATAAAATGGAAATCAAAGTAAACCCTGCACTATTTTAATTTCGACAGAGCTGGAAAAAAACGCACATAAATACGAAACCCTCTCAGACATATGTATGTATGCTGTGCGTGTGTGTGTGTGGTGCATTCAAGGCTGATAAAACAACACAAAAAAATAACAGAGCAAGTGACTAACTAAAAGGCGACAAACACAAAACTACGCGCTATCCATTACGCACGGGGATCAAGAACAACAACAATAAAAAAATGGAAGCAGTTGCCAAACACGATTTCTCCGCGACGGCAGACGATGAGCTCAGTTTTCGCAAAACTCAAATCCTAAAGGTGAGTGCGGAAGGAGTCCAGCCGGGATTGCATTGGATCTGCTTAAGAACGGGTCGTTCGTTGCCTTAACCCAGATCCTAAGCCCCCAGACAGATTTTGTAACCGAATCCCCAGCCATGAGGGCAAATGTTTTGTGCAACAAGAAGGGATTCTAAAATGTGACTCCATCGATGCTTAAACGCTGTGTGTGTGTGTGGGTGTGTGTGTTTGTGTGTAGCCTCGCAACTAGTTTTGCCTTGCGATGCATAAAGAAGCAAATATTCACCGATTCCGTTCCGAGTGTAGCACACTATATACATCGCCTCACCCGCGCGCCAACTTTGGCTGTGAAAACCAGCCAAATTCAGTCTATACTCCTACGAGCCTGGTTTCTTTCTCATTTCTCTCTCTCTCTCTCTATCTCTGACTCGCTGTTCCCTTCCAGGTGTTTGCCGTGTTCCGTGCTAGACCCTTTGTTTTGGCCTGGCTGGCGGGCTGGCTGAATTTTCCGGTTTCTTGTTGCCAGGGCAGGGCAAGCCGCTTGTTGCAAGCTCACTTTTTGCTGCTGCTGCTGCTGTGCTGTGTCTACCTTGTCGTAGGTTAGTCACAGCAGGGACACAGGACAGGCAGGTTTTCCCCTCTTTTGCATTTGCCAGCACAATATCGCCGCTGATTGATGATGTCAATGACTCGGGAAGCAGGCGAATGCAATGGCTCCACCACTGCTTATCAATCGCAAGAAGGTCAAGTGTGTGCATTGCTCTTTCTATCCCATTGGGCCCCTATTTGCTTATCAGTCGCTAAACAACTGATAGTGGCCAGGAATTTGGTCGGAGGAAGCTAACACTGATCCACGGAAATTGTGGATTGCTGGATTGGGGTGATATGAGTTCGAACATTTGCCTCTGCTTAGTCATACGCTGGGTGTCTGCCTTATCTAGACAAAGCAAAGATTCCCAAATACACACACACACACACGCTCATGCTGTTGGTACCCCATGATTCATTCATATTCCAGAAAAGCACTGAAACTGGTTTCTTGATGGAAAGTGCTACTGCATCTCTCAGATACAAAGGTATTTCGACAAACATCCAACAATTTGCGAAATAAATAGTTACAAACTATTGCGAAACCCTCCCAGATTGAGGGAAATCTACAGCCAACCTATATTTTATCATGACAATAGCACGAAATGCTATTCTACACTAAACTTTCGCTTGGACAGACGCTCCAACGAACGAACGTTCGTTTAAACGTGTGACAATATCGTTATCCCCCACAAATGCCACAGAAAACAGAAAACACACACAGCACAGGCACTTCTCATGCCATTTTCCCAGTAATTACATACAAGTTATGAACAAATTGATAATGCCAATCGCTTGGTGGGGTGCTGGATGCCACTAGTACGTGCCAGCTCTCGGAGATCGCTGTAACATATTTATATTTATTGTCTACAGGGCGGCACTGGGGACTCAGTGGGTGCATTCCTTGGACGACAACGGAACGGAATTCATGAAACTGTTTGCCTCCGATTCGAATGTGAATACGAATACGAATTTCTTGTTGCCGATTTCGATGTCGTTCAATGAATGAAAATTGTCTAAAAATAAAAATAAATATACGATAAACAATGTCTGGAGTGACAGATGCGGGCGGGCCTGGTTATAGAGGAGGCTTTCGGAGGGTTAGATCCGAGGGCCAGGGCGATTAGAACAATTCACAGAGAGTGGGAGAGGTGTTGAGAGAGAGCGAGAGAGGGAGCTCGATGTATGCCAATTAGTGAGAACAGATCCAGCTGAGCGAGCAATAGCTCTGCCACTGCCATTCTCACAGCCAGAAACAAAAAAACAAACGGAAAAACAATAAATGATGACTTACATAACCCTGTGGAATACTCCCGTAGGCGCCGTCGTCTCACTATTTGAGGTGCAAATAAAAATCCCATGTACCCCGTTTTCTGTGCTCCCTACACGAGCACACAATCGTTCCCCACCTTGTGCCCAGGGATGAGTCACATGAAAGCCATTTCATGAATGCAACTCCATTAAATGCCACCTGCCATACCATACAATATTTTAGTTATTATATATACAAATATTCATATGTGGCTTATACCACAGGAAATCTGTTTTGAAAATCGAATAACTGAATGCAAACAGTTTTATGAATATCTATCTCTATGTATCGAGCCTAAGTGAGAAATTATATTCGCAGAGCCAAAATATTAGATCACAGACTACAGGTGCTTCATTCATGCGGCCAGCATCAGGCCAGCGCCTTGAAACTTATTGGAATTCCCCAAAAGCCAGCAGATGCAAAGATACAATATTCAATTTGCCTTGGCAATTGAATGGAATCTTAAAAGGTGGCAGCTGAGAGGCGATTACGTTGGCTGCTTGCCCTGGGAGCTCTTGTGTTGTGTCATTGGCATGCGAAATGGGAAAACGACGACTGCGACAAACTACTAGCTGGCTGCTGGCTGGCTAAAAAATGTATCTATTAGGAGGCATAAAAGTGAAATTCACGTACTCGCGCTGCTGTGGCACACTTGGTGCGTTTCACTTAACATTCTTATCACATGTCAACCATTTTGTGCGCTTATTTTTAGAGCCCGAAGCGACGAGATATGAGAATAACAGATAATACAAATGTATCTCTGGTCTCTGGTCAATAAGTCCCATCTTCAATGACTGCCGTGCTGCTGCTGCTGTTGTTGTTGCCTGATTACACAGTGACACAGTTTTTGCGGCTTAATGAACGAACAATTGAAAATTATTTATCGAAAAACAACCTCTAGATCCCTCGGGTATTGGGAACAGTCTCCAATCTCTCGCAATTCATAGGAATTTTACAATTGGTTTCCATTCTTTTGATGTTAAAGAAGGGCATCAATCTGGTAGTTAACATTTAGGGTGTTGGTTGGGGTTGGTTTTCATCGCACTTTAACTATCTTCTTATCTGCATCTGGTTATTCTGTAGATATTAAACATGGAAGACGATTCAAATTGGTATCGTGCCGAATTGGATGGAAAAGAAGGTCTCATACCAAGCAATTACATAGAAATGAAAAATCACGAGTAAGTATTGAAACCACAGCTCCCACTTCCCCCTTTTCCGTTCTTCAATCTGATTATGTATTATTTATCCAACAGTTGGTACTATGGACGCATCACACGTGCCGATGCCGAGAAGCTGCTATCGAATAAACATGAAGGTGCATTCTTGATACGCATCAGCGAATCCAGTCCCGGCGATTTCTCCCTATCAGTCAAGTGAGTTAATTGAGCGCCTGTGCTGGTGTTTGTGCTTATGATTGATTGTGGATTCCCCTTTTTAGATGCCCCGATGGTGTGCAACATTTTAAAGTTCTGCGCGATGCCCAAAGCAAGTTCTTCCTCTGGGTGGTGAAATTCAACTCCCTCAACGAACTGGTGGAATACCATCGGACGGCGAGCGTGTCACGATCACAAGATGTCAAATTGCGAGACATGATACCTGAAGAGGTAAGGAAGGCTGAATGGTGTTAGCCATTCCCCCATTCCGCATCGGAATCGTAATCGGACATGTGGCGTGCTGTTGGTGGGACAGGCAGACAGATTTGTTTTAAAAATAAAAATTACGCACAACACATTGAGGTCATGCTTTTGCCAGCCGCCCACTGACTACTGACTACTGGCCCCACTGTTGTACCCGTCCATAGAAAACTATAAACAAAATAATGATGCCAAGAAGAGAAACAAAAATTATAATATATATTTAATGTTGCAGATGCTCGTGCAGGCGCTGTACGACTTTGTGCCACAGGAATCCGGGGAATTGGACTTCAGACGCGGCGATGTCATCACCGTGACAGACCGATCCGACGAGAACTGGTGGAACGGCGAGATTGGCAATAGGAAAGGAATCTTCCCAGCCACTTATGTGACGCCATATCATTCGTAATAAGATAAATATCTAAAGGACACACACAGCCACACACAACATACAAAAACCGCACCCTACTCCCCCCACACACACACAAACATAAACGAAGCAAAACAGGAGCAACAACAACAAATAACTAAACACAAATTTTTAAATATTTATGTACAAGAAATGAGATGAATGGAGCTCGTAGATCGCGTATACGACACTCTAAGCATACATTATATGTATAAGCCGAATGCATTTTTTACATTTTGACGTTTTTTGATACTACATAGAAGAAAATGAGAAAAGAAAATATTGTATGTATCCGATGCATCCACTTACTACACTTGTAACCAAATATATATGTTTATGTGTATATAGAGCTGCGGTCAAGATGAGAGCATAAGACAGACGTTAGTTTTACAGTCCTCAGACCTCAGACCTACAGACCAGACCAGACCCTAAACCCCTAATAATTAGAGAGTTTCCCCTGTTAAGCAGGGAGTGGAGTGGAGTGCCAACACTTGGACCGCAACGATATGCACATACGAATATATATTTGTAGAATAACAACACGGAACAGAATATGACGATGACGTTGGCACTATTATTATTGTAAACGAAACGATTTTTGATATAAATATACTATATACATAAAACTTAAGATCGATATAGAGGAATATTTGTGTCCTGTGCTTCGCAGCGAGTGTGTAGCTCCTTAGTTTATTCGATGCCCGAGGAAGAATGAGTAGTAGAAGGGAGAGCAAACACTTTAATTAATTATGATAACAAATTACCAACAACAAACCCAAACTATTGCTTAACAAATTTATAGAAAAAAAAACAAACAAATTCACTATGAAAACAAACAAACTTTTGCCTAAATGTCTCAACAAAACTGAAGACAATTAAAACAAAATTTATATTATATTATCATAAATGATTACCAAGTAAATTAAATTAATTTTTGCATCGCTGGTTACTATATATATATACATACATATATGTACGATACACATAAACACACACACACTTACGATCGTATATACATTCATAATGAAAATCGAACGATATTATAAGCCACACCACATGCACTTCTCGCGGCTTTATAACTCAAAATTGTGTCAAATTTTGTATCCCGTCCCCCACTCACTTCCAAATTGAAAATTGTCGATAATTTGTTTGCTTTTTGGTCGGCCGCTGACCAGACCACCAACTCGATTATATGTTTTAACAAATTATGAAAAATTGAAGCGAAAAACGTGTGACATGTGTATAAAGTTTGAAACTGCTTGCTATATTACATTGTGCTATAAATTATTACATAAAACTATTGTATTTATAAAATGGGTTGAGTCCTGTGTCATCATTTGCCTACGATACAGAATGTGGATACAGAATCGAAATAACTGCACAATTGAGCATTATTTGACTACATAACTATACACATATGCATAAACAAATGAATTGTAATGAGAGTTGCCAATATAAGTAATTTAAAACAAACAAAAACAAAACACTTTAAGCCTATTTTTTTACCTATACGCATTCAGATAGAGAGATACACTTATACATATTCCTAATATCCACAAATCTAATGCCTCACGGAAGAAATAACACATCAGCAATTGTTTTCGATGATGATAGGCCATAGTTTATATAAGCAGAACCACAATTTAATAAGCAGCTGGCAGGGAACTGTTTTGTACTTTTTGAGCATATTTGGCCGGCATTTTGCCAAAACATTTCTCGACCCAGAGAACCAGCATAAATTCGTATCGTAACAATAAAGCAGGCAAATAAAGAACAAAGTCTAGAAGAAATTAAAGAGCGAATACACAAAAAAAAAAATATTACAGACGGTACATATGTTAAGTTGAGGAATTAGTCTAAGCGGTAACTGATTTATATAATAAAAACTATAAATTTAAATGTAGTTTGTCATTCTTTTTCGCGCTCAATGGCAAGGCAACAGCATTGCCAGCACAAAATCTGGAGCTGTGTAGTGCTGTCGTTTGAAGCAAGCAAAAGACTCGGCAAAAAGAAAATTGATTCATTAATAGTTAAATTATAGTTTCAGGTCTGAAAGTCCTACATAGCTATTAATATTAAAAAGAATATCGAAATTGGGGAATATGATTCCAATTGTGGTCACGCTTCTGTATACCTCGGCATATTTTGGAAAGGATGTATATTTCAGTATATTTTTTGAGGGTCAGGAATTCCACCCCTTGCTTTAAATACCACCACAAACATACAATGAAATTAGGGTGCACAAATGCCCATACTATACTAAACGGTTGGACACCAAACAATTGTCCAATAACGTATCACTCCATTTTATGCTTTTTTTTGCTGACCTTTTTAGTTTAATCCTTATTTTCAATTCAATAAAAAGAAGCCATGAAAAGTAGCCAATCCTGTGGAAAATTGATTTATGAATTCAATAATATTATAGTTTTATAGAATTATAGAATCCTAACAGGCTAGTAATATTAAATAGAACATAAAAATCGGGGAAAATTATTTAAAATATTCAGTATATTTTTAACATGAGAAGGAACATTTTGGTATATTTTTCAGAGAAGTGATGTATATTTGATTTATAGTTCCTCGGTCACACTGGGGGCAGCGGTGGTTCGGAATTTTTGTTAAATTTTACTAAATTAAATGTGCGCACACATATATACATTGACGCAAAAGAACACGTATATCTACCACCCACAAAGCGCGTCTCGGTGCGTTCAAGGGCTACGTAGTTGCCTTTCCTAGTGTGACACACGGGAAAAAATAGGCGCTGAAAATAAAATCACTTGGCACACACATCGAAATTTCAAGTCACACCATCTACACGTATACAAATGCGCGAAAAGTGAAAAGCGCGTGCGGAAAGTTTCACGAAATCTCCTGAAGTGTTATTATCCCACCCTTACGCTCACCCCGCCGCACTCAATATAAAGTAAAAATGCCGCTACTTGCCTACAAGGAAAGTCACATTCTCAGCGCCCAGCAGCTGCGAAAGCTCAGCGAACACAAATACTCATGCTTCAGCGCCAGCTTATTGGATCCTTTGCTGCAGCCCTGGTGGAACTGGCTAGTGTCCCAAACGCCACTTTGGCTGGCGCCTAATCTGATTACGATTGTCGGTCTCATCCTAAACATTGTGACGACATTGATATTAATTTGGTAAGTCGTTAAGAGATTCAATCAGTTTTTGCCGGTGTACGTGCATGAAATGCATATATGTACATTCATATGTATGTAGAATGTGTTTTGAGTTGTTGGGGGGGCCTGAGTGCACGTTTTGCAACACTCACACACACGCACACACACTGTCGTGTTGACCCTCAAAAAATTGCAAGTTTTTCATGTTCATGTTCTTTTCTTGCATTTGCCTTGGATCTTGAATGTGGTTTTGTGAGTGTATGTGTGTGTTTGTTGCTGCCGACTTTTCATTTCAATTTCGTACAGAGACCAAATGATTTTTTCTTGGCAGACTTCTCAGTAATTTTCCATTGGTACCGCACTTTTGCAATTATTCTAATCCTTTTGGGCCTAGACTTGTTCACCAGCTGGTGCCATCCAACTTATTTGGTATCTTGACAGCACTGTCGTCCGTTTATTCTGATATGTTAACGGGATTTTTTAGTTTCAAGCTTAAGAAATCCAATTTCGATAAAATTATTAGTTATTGTACTACTGCATTCATACTACTTCATAGTAACACCCCTTATAATCATTATTTAGACATTGCTACAGTTGTTTTCTGCATTTCTCGTTTCATAATAACCCAAGCGATACCATATCATATCATGTCATAACTACAAGTACCGTAACCATTTAGTAGGCGAGCGAGAGAGCGGGAGTGGGAGAGCCGAAGCCCCCACACACGTACAAAAACTATGCCACAGATAAGATAGCAAAGGCGTCTCGCCATTTTGCCCCATTACACATATGTGAATGTACAAATTGCGCGAAATATATGTAGCAAAATATATAAGTAAAGTAATCTCGACAATAATTTCTCGACTTGTCGCCGCTCGGCGCATTTCTTGGGGGCTGAGACCGTTACGGAAAAAAGCGACATTAAACGATAAGCAAATAAACAAAGGCACACTAATCGCCGGATCACACAAGCGGCAGAGGAATCAAATGGAACGAAGGCACTGTAAGCACCTGAAGCATTGGCTAACGAGCAGAGGAATACGAAATAAATTGCCAGCGGGAACCAGGGGGAGACCAAAGTTCTTTTAAGTTAACCCCGGGGGCAGAGCATTTCCATTTTCCCAATTGTTTCCCATATTCAATTGGAATTCTTTTTGCGTCTCTGATTGAATTAGAATGAACATTTGCATTTTTAATTGATTTTTATAGGTGTGCTGGTAGTACTTATTGGCTAATATTGGCCACCACCGATGTCGGATGTGGGTACGATATGTAGACATTTTCTGGCTGAATTGTCGCTGCCAAAATATGAGCATTTTGTAATTAAAAGATCTATTTTTAGATCTATGTACTTTCACTATTGCCATGGGGAACAATTATATTTTCTTAGGAACTTGACCTCCAAGCTAATACTTTCTCTGTATCGTATCTCTCTCTTTATTTCTACACCTTGTTGGCTGTACAAAATAGCACTTGATTGCTAATTAAAGGAATAACAGATTAAGTGGCAAAAGTAAGTTCTAAGTGGGCTTCTTAGAGGACTTCAAGTGAACTGTAGGCCACTTTGACCATACTTAAATAGATAAGAGAATGTCCGTATACTAAATTATTCATTATAATTGTCTCCTGAAAAGGACACCTGTCCTGGGTCACTTTGTTGTTGGGGAAAAGTGTCAATCAAAGTGCCCACAATGTCCACCCACCCTTACCCAGCCCATAAATTACATATGAATCACTGTTTTGGCTGTGCCTCACGTGTTTGCCTGTCTGTTATTTTTAACCCGAAAATATACATACATACTTACATAGCATACATATGTATGTGTCTATGTATATGCGGGGGTTCATTCACAAAAGCTCTCGAATAGTCATTGAAAATATACCGGTTTTATTTGCACTTATATGTTATTATTCTAGTTTCGTTTGCACCATTTTTATTTGTTTGAATAAACCAAAAGCAAGCCATGATGATGCTTCGCAATAAGCTTGGGGGTCAGTGGGACTTTATGTCTATCATATAATTTCCCACCGTTGCGTGGCGGGTAGGGGCGGGTATGAGTAAGCTGAAATCGAGGGCTGTGCTGTGATTTTGTCTACCGAATATGTTGAGCCGGAACCACGAAATCAGCTGATTCGATGGACAATACGACTGCATGAGGAGCAGGGGAAGATTGCTTATCGTTCAGCAACAGCAGCAGAAAAGTGATTTTATTCCATTTTCAACGTTTAATTATAAAGTTTAGCTAGAGAACAGAACTTTGATCATCAGGCGACTTTATGCTGACTGACGTCAGTGTTTAAATTACCGATCAGGGGATAGTTCGGGTCGATCGGTTAGTCAGTAGCCCGAGTAATTGACTTGGAAACGCCTAAACAAATCTAATTGTTATTCCCATTACCACTGGCCCAGTAACGCCCAAAGCTAGGGATCATTCGGCCATAACTAATATTATATTTTCTCCTCTCCTGTTACAGCTACAGTCCAAATGGCGTTGAAGCCCCGCCTCGTTGGACCTGTGCGCTATGCGCCCTTGGACTGTTCGTCTACCAGAGCCTGGACTCGATTGATGGAAAACAGGCGCGTCGCACGAATACATCATCGCCGCTGGGGGAGCTGTTTGATCATGGCTGTGACTCCATATCGACTGTGTTCGTAGCCCTCTCGGCCTGCATCTCCTGCCAACTGGGGCACTATCCCAATTGGCTCTTCTTTCAGGTGAGTAGCTGCCAGATTCAGATCCAGACCAAGATAAATACCCAAAACATTATCTTTCAGTGCTTCTGTGCGATTGCATTGTTCTACTGCGCCCACTGGCAGACTTATGTGTCTGGAACGATGCGCTTCGGACGCATCGACGTGACGGAGGCACAGTTCTCGATTATAGGCATACATCTGGTGTCGGCGGTCCTGGGTCCTGAGTTTTGGCTCACCAAGGTAGGCGTGGGAACGCACAGGCACAATGGACAGGCCTAAAGCCCATATAATGATACTCGAATTTCGTTTCTAAGCATTCTCCATTCCGGAAGTTCTTTGCGTTTCTTTTTAGTTGTTTTTCCTTTTTTTATTTTAACTTTTTTTATGTAGATCGCTAAGAGTATGACTTAAGTATTCTTATGTTTAGCATAGCATTTAAAGTTCAAGTTCCAGTTGCTGTCGCTGCAGCTAGGAAACCGTTTGCTGCGCTCGGCTCAGCTGCCTTAAGTTCTGTTCTGGTCGAGTTTTGTACGCTATGGCTCCGATTTAGTGGGACCAGTTTTTGAGTTGTTTTTGCTAGAGCTTTGATTTGATTTAAGTTAAGCATCCATTAATTTATTACGTTTAATTTACCATATACCTGGCATGAAAATGCGACGTGCAGAATCAGGGGATTGAAGCCAGGACCAAACCCAACTAGGTCCACATCGATTTGATGCGTGTATCTCAATACTATTATTCGCCCAGTTAGTTAAGCAACCAAAAAATATTCAGTATTTGTAATCGTCTAACCACTTTTACTTCTATGTACATAATGCGTGTTCTCTCTAAACCCCAATCTGCCAACAAATCCACACACAAACACACACGTAAAACACATGTATAACACTAACTATACGTTCATACGTATATGCATATGCAGATCGGCATTGGCGACATTCAGCTTTGGTATGGTCCGGCCATAACGACCATTGTGTGCGGTCTGCTCTCCCTAACTTATGTATTTTCCGTGATTAAAGCCGGTGGTGTTGGCAAAAATGGCTCCACAGTTGCTGTAAGTCTTGATACACACACACACACACACACACACTACTACTACTACTACATGAACATATGTGCATACTAGTGTTGGGAACTGAATAGGTCCATATTGACCGTAAACATATATTATGTTACTACTCGTTTATTAGTTCACTTTTGCTCCTTTGTTCATACAAGTACAAATTCTAAAACATTTTCATATGAAGAAACATTGAATTTATGGGGAAAAAATTGAACTAATGACCTAAAACTTAGTCTAAAAGTATTACTTGAACGATGTTACCCAACACTAATTCACACACACACACACTTTTGTATACACGACAAAAACTATTTTGGCTTCTCTGAATTGATATGAATGTGAACACACCATTCTCGGGGGTTCTCCCCCTCTTTATATATGGTAATGCTGAGACAGGCCCAGTCCAGTCTGAAAGAAGGTGCGTGGCGTGAGGTCCTTTCTAAATCCCCCCCAACCAACCCCCGCTCTCTATTTCTCACAAATTTGCTTGCCTACTTAATTTTGTGCCGTTGTAATTTTCTTGTTCTTGTGTACTTTGGTTTTTCCGACGATGCAGCTGAAATTCCTGCCTTGCGCTTCAAGTGAATGATACCAAAATTTTAATATACTATATTCATATATGTATTCAAATATCTGTACTTGAGCATGCTTTGAATACGAAAAAAATCCACCCACTATAACTCTTGGAAGCTGCTAAATGCAATTTTTAAGTTAACTCTATCAGTGTTTCCTTTGTTTACTCAAAATTAATGTACATGTATTTGCCCTGTCCATTTGTCCAGTTCTCTGGTATAAATATTATTCTTTATAGTCCTCCTATACTATAATCGTACGTCTAAATTCTGTCTTGGTTTTGGATATTCTCCACTCCTACCATTAACACACAACAAGAGTCTAAATCTGCAAATCTTTACTATATTTTCTATATGTATGTATTCTCTCTAAGTGTAGTTTGTAAGCCAGGTGGAGCGTGTTCTCAGTGCAGTCCCAGTGCCAAACAACTCACTGGCTGGCGACTGTGAACACTCTGCGATTACGTTTTGTTTTGTTTTTGTTTTCTAACCATAACAAATGCAAATATATTCTTCCAAATTTATACTCACCCTATGAATGCAGTTGACGAATTCTCTAAATTTTATTGTTTTCTTGCAATCTTTCATCTTTACTAGATACCAATCGTGGGCGTTTCATGGAATTACACAATATTAGTATTTATCACATTCGGTTATACCTTGAATATAATCAATTTCTTAAAAATGTTTACTCAAGGCGGCAGTGGCAAAAACGGCTCCTCAGTTGCTGTAAGCATTGCACCCTATCCACCCTATGCCTCTTCATCATACGAGAGGCGAGCAATTAAACAATCCCATCAAAAGACTACTATATTAACAGCCATAACAAAGAAACAAAAAAGCATCTATCTAATTCTAATTCCTACGTTGATCTGTGTTTGGTTTAGCTGCTACTAACTATTCCATTCTGCATTTACCTTTGATTTGGGTTTGGATTGGCTTGTCGTTTAGGGGCCGGTCGGATCGGTGGGGGCTGGCACTCGACTTCCCCCATCAACAGTTAAATGGCTAACATTATTATTTTAATTACGTCATATCGATTAACATGTCATGGTTTTATCATTGGATGGAATTTCTAGCATGCTCCTGGCTTCGGTACAAATAGTTTTTTAAATGGATAATTTTAATTAATTTTTTTCATAAGATTATAATTATAGTTTGCAAAACCGCGCAGCGATAAAATGAAAATTTGAATAATTATTGTTAATTTTGCCGCAACGAACTTTGATGCTTAAGAGACACGCAAATTTAACAGCTTTCGAACTGTTATATTTTGTTTTATTTAAAACTTATTATTTGTGTAATTTCCCCTTTTTTATATTTAATTCGTATACCCAAAAGACTTCTGGAAAATGGTATTATTTGTTCGTAATCTGAAATCACAATCTAATGCGAACCCCTTTTCTCTTCCTCTCGCAATTAATCAAATGAATCAATCGCAAATCAAACAAAAATATATCCCATACGTTCTGAAATTGGCAGCTACCGAACTTTGACTGTGAAACGCGAATTATGCCATTGTATCTGGCCTGTGGGATAGATTTGATCTTGACCCTGCGCTACGCAAAATGCATTTTGACCCAGGGCTGTGGCAAGAATGGATCGACGGTTGCTGTAAGAATTTTATGTTTATGCTTCTTATAGTAAAATGACACCGAGACACATAGCCCCATGCTTGTACAGTGCGTTCCACAACTATGAAAAAGGAATGATAGCTGAAGTTCTTGACTTGTAGTTATTGAACGCACTGCATGCAGGTCGGCATCCGTAGAACCACACTGGAGAAATCTGAGTATAATTAATTAGCCTAATTATCGGTCTTGTTTTTTTGGCAACAATTTTGTACAATATGTGTATTGGCATATCTTATCTGAATACTGAATACTTGTTGCCAACTATTTAGACTATTGTTTTGTGTAGTTTTTAAGCCGCTTCCTGGTGTCCGTTTGGCCTGGCATGTAATGTTATTGTTTTTACTGTTTCCGTTTGGTATCAATTGGTTTCTACTATACTTACGCACGCTTTTGAAACACACCCACAATTCCCACCCACCCACCAACCCACACAACCGCCAACTAGCGCTAGACCATGTAAATAAAAACAAGTATTAAAGAACAAAAAACAATAAGAGTAATTTCCACTCCCCACAATCTGTTGTCTTATACTGTGGTGGGGAGGGGAAAATGCTAAACTCCAAATAAGCCAAAAGAATTTTTGTTCTCTTTCCTTCCCTGCACTGAAAATTGTTGTGATCTTTGCAAAATGTGCCGTTTTACACACACACACAGACGCAAAAAAAACCAACTATGTATCGACTTGTAATAGGTGTGAGCACAACTGTACTCCCGTGATCAAGAAACTCGTGTGTGGCAAACGCCGCAACTTGCAAGTTTGCAACAAATCGATGAAACATCTAAAAATAATTGAATTCAATTTTTACCGCGCTTTAGGGCACCAGTGTGCTTTCCCCCAGCATACCCCTTACGCTGGTGGTGCTGCCAGCTCTGATTATTGCCCAGAAGTCGCCGGAGAACTTATTCACCGAGCACGCATCGGTGTACATAATGGCCTTTGGAATGGTGGCTGCTAAAATAACCAACAAACTGGTGGTAAGTACACAGCTAGACACTTGATGCGAATTCACTTAATTTGATGAATGGATTTATTCTCCAACAGATCGCACACATGACCAAGGCGGAGATGGAGTATCTGGACTGGTCGTTGCTCGGTCCGGCGCTGCTGTTCCTCAATCAATACTTCAACTGCATTGTGCCGGAGATCTGGCTGCTCTGGTTCACGCTCATCTGGGGAACACAGGATCTGCTGCGCTACTGTTCGCAGGTGTGCCTGGAGATCTGCCAGCATCTGCGGATTAATCTCTTCAGGATACCCTATAACCCTAAGGGAGGGGCACCGCATCCTGCCACCGCTTCGGTCAGCAGTCAAAGCAACATTGGCAGCAGCGTCGACAAAAATGGCGGCACTTCGCATCGAAAGTCCAAAAGCAAACCTCATTAATCGCCCCAAATACTGGTCGAAGAATGGCTAGCAACCGAACCCGAAGCCGAACCCGAAACGGACAAGGTTTCCTATTAAATTAATTAGTTTCCTTTTATAACTTAACGTCGTTAGAGTTGGCTGATAGCGGATCGGAAAGAAAGGAAGAGGCAAGGAGAGAGAGAGTAATACAAACCGTTAACGCAACCCAACAAAATTTACCGTCAGTGTTTAAAGAGAAAGAAACCAAACAGTAAGGAACGATGTAGCAAAAAGGCAAAGCAAAATATTTCTCTTAAGTTTTAAGAAATCGTTTACAACCCATTGTTGTAGCAAATGAGAGTAGAAGGAGGATATCAATTATATATGGCTATGGCTAAATACATATATATTTTGTATAATTGTGTAAGTTGTAATACATCTATATACATAGATTCTTGATGGCAGTATTTTTACTGTTGTGCAAAAGACGAATGCCAAAAAGAAAAGTAGTAAGAACAAAGTAGGAGATCTAGAACCAACCTAAAACCCAATCCAACACACATATTTGGCAAGGCAAAAGCTCAATTTACGTTTAAGTTCCCAATAAATTGATTGGCAAAGGCAGAGAGTGAGAGACAGGGGTATTGGGGTAGGGGTTACTTTCAGCCTGAAACAGTTCCGATTTGAGCGGCTGAGGCTGCCACTCCCAATTAGTTTATCTAATGTGCCGCAACATTCTAAATGGTGACTCATTTCAAAAAGCGCATTTTTTGTTTTTTTTTTGAGGTTACAATACTTACCTGGCGTAGAGGTTATGTTCCCCACGTGCTTGCAGTGTAAAAAAAAAGCGCATTAATTATCCTGGTTTGTAAGCCGTATTCTTAGATCGAACAACTAAGCATGATCAACTTTAAATGCATCCTAGCTAAAACTTATTGTATCTTTGCGTGGCGTTGGAGTGGGCGCCACGTGCCGCCAGATGGCCACATCTTTATAGTGAAACTAAAATGGATTATGTTGAATGTTGTACAACAAGACGCAATGCAAACAAAACCCACAAATAAAACGAACTGCAGAATACAAATTAGAACTCAAACAAAAAACTTTCATTTATTTAACAGAAACCTAATAAAAAATCATTCATTATTCACTTCTTATATATATAAACGACTTAAACTATCCTTAAACAACAACATAAGTTTAGCAAATGAATAGATTTAGCGGGAGGGATTGCAGAGCCAGGCCATAAGCGCCATATCGCGGACCTCCAGTGTCACTCGTTGGCGATGCAGCGTGAGCAGATAGGCGTCTTGTAAGCGTTGGGTTATATACATTTCCGACGACGTTTGCAATGCCTCCAAGGCGCCGCTGGTTATCCTAAACGAACATGGGCCAGTGAACTGGGACATCAATTCACGAACTAAGCGAGAAAACGGCAGGCGGGGCAACAGCAATGTGGGCTGCGCCTGCAGAATTCGCACTTCTTGATTCATTTTGGCGGCACGCACCACGGCGTTCGTAATTATTCGACGCGGCGGTCCAGTGGCTCCAGCCTGCTGTGGCTGTGGTTTTGCCAAGCGGAGATTGCGATTTGAAGTGTTGTGTGTCGGCCGTACTGGTCCTTGTCCTTTTCCTGGTGTGCGACGGTTTGCTGGCTCTGGGTCGCGATTCTCCTCCTCAGAAGAATCTGATTCCTGATTCTGTCGAGTCCGACGAGCAGATGTGTTTTTGCGCTGCGTCGAGGTGCGCCGATTGCTCTCATCTTGCAAATTTAGACGACTCGTGGTAAACTCCAAGCCGTAGTCGGTGCCATCTTCCTCGACTGGCGATTCAAATGTGGAGCTGTCATCATCCGTGTCCAAGTCCACCAATGTTGCCTTTGAACTTTGGCCGGCACGCCGAGCGCCCCTTTTTTTTGCGGATCGTCGCATAGTTGAGTCAAAGTTAGACGGCACAAATTTATATATAAATGCTTTCTTTGTTTAATTTGCAGACGCTTCGCTTGGGTTGAAATGCTTCCCGCTTTTTTCTTTAAGTGTGGCCGTATTTGAGATGTGTTAGAATACATTGTTCCCCCGCATTTTCCAACACCAATCGATCAGCTGGTTTTCGCCAAGCGAGGCTACTTGTGAATTGTTTGTTTTGTTTATTTCAACATTTGTTACAATTTTTAGAATGTCGGAACATCAAGGCAGGGGCCAGGACTACAGCCTGGAGGGGGACTCCGAGCTGCGTTTCGAAATAGAGCAGAAAGATGCCAAAGTTGTGGTTACAGTAGGTAAGAGCAAGCAAAGCAAGGGCAAGGCGTTAACTTATCTTCCATTGTAGCTGGTAAATGGATTTGCGGAGCTCTTTGGCACCGAATTGGTGAAGAAAAAGAAATATGAGTTCGGGATGGGCGCCAAGGTGGCGATATTCACATACCAAGGGTGTGTTCTCCATGTCACTGGAAAAATGGACGTTTGCTATATTTCCAAGGAGACGCCGATGGTGCAGTATCTCAATTGTCATGCAGCATTGGAACAGTTTCGCATGGAGGCTGAAGAGAAGGATCGTCGTGGTCCGGTGGCCATGGTTGTGGGCCCCACGGATGTCGGCAAGAGCACGCTCTGCCGGATTCTCCTAAACTATGCAGTCAGAGTCGGACGTCGTCCCCTCTACGCGGACCTCGATGTAGGCCAAGGCGCAATAGCCATATCCGGCAACGTGGCCACCATACTAATCGAAAGGCCGGCCAGTGTCGAGGAAGGATTTCCTAAGACCGCCCCGCTGGTCTACCACTTCGGTCACAAGTCGCCCAGCGGCAACAGTGTCCTCTACAATGCCGTTGTCTCCAAGATGGCCGAAGTCACGCTGCAATCGCTCAACGGAAACAAGCGCAGTGAGTAGATGCAGTACGTGTAGATCTGCAAGCATTCATAAGCCACCTTTCAGCAAAGAGCTCCGGCATCATAGTCAACACCTGCGGCTGGGTCAAGGGCCATGGCTATGCACACTTGCTCCATGCGGCCAGGGCCTATGGGGCTTGCGCCATTTTCGTATTGGACCAGGAGCGGCTTTACAACGAACTGCTGCGGGATGTGCCCTCCAGCGTTCATGTGGTGCTCCTGCCGAAGAGCGGCGGCGTTGTGGAGCGCAGCAAGGAGTTGCGTCACGAGTGCCGGGATCAGCGCATCAAGGAATACTTCTATGGCAACGCACGAGCGCCCTTCTATCCGTTCTCCTTTGAGGTGAAATTCCAGGACCTGCGATTGTACAAGATAGGAGCTCCTCCGCTGCCAGACTCGTGCATGCCCATCGGCATGAAGGCCGAAGACAACAAGACAAAAGTGGTTGCTGTTACGCCCACCCCGGCATTGATCCATCACGTGTTGGCTTTGACTTTTGCAGAGTCCGTGGAAGACGATGTCATTGGCACTAACATTGCCGGTTTCTGTTGCGTGTAAGCCTTTAGGGGAAACCTCAAAAAGGAAATGTATAATAGAAAATCTTCCGTGTCTCATTTCCAGCACCGAAGTGGATATGGAAAGGCAAGCCGTGATGCTACTCTCGCCGCAGCCCCGACCACTGCCACCGAACGCTCTGCTGCTATGGTCAGAGCTGCAGTTCATGGACAACCATACCTAGCTTAATGTTATATAGATTCATTTAAGAGTATATTAAACAATAAATTAAAATAAGAATTGGTCGCCATTAGGCCTTCTCTCGATTTCTACATGCTCTTTTGCATGTACATACAACACCCTTTGAATGTAATTTAACAATGTCATGTTTAAATAACATTAACATAATATTAAATATTATAAATATTACTCTCGCTTGCTCATTCGTTTTGCAAGTTTTTTTGCCATAGAAAAATTCGTATAAAGGAATAAGATGGGTGGTTCATATAGAGACTCAAATTATTATTAAATTGATTTTGTAAGAAGTCTGGATGATTGTAGTCCGGATCATGGGATATCCGCGAGACAACGTTGGTGTTGATTGCACGATCGGAAATTCCAAATATATACTCAACAACGCTACTGAGCTGCTTTAATGTCATGAATTTTGCCCGCGGACCATTCGCCAGTGCAAACTTGTGATATATCATGACGACACACATCAGTTCGGTGTTTTTAAAGGCGGTTTCCTTTTCCAAGCGGGCTATATCGGGTGCTTATAAGTAATTAAAGCGTGAATTTTCCATATAGTTCCGTAGAGGTCCTTCATTGTGCCAAAAGTTTGTTATCAACTAAAGATGTATGATTCTAAGAACTAACTAAATAATAAACAACAATAAGAACTGACTACTGAAAGAAAGATTCGAAGTACACCTATAAACTGACATTGTAATTTAAAAAACCTTGAAAAATGTTCCATATTTTTAGTTTTACCCTAGAAACTGCCACAACATTTGAGTGCTGGGATAAAGCAAGGTTTCAAAGTTATTAAAAAACATTTGGGCAATTGATTACACACTATGTATTTGTATTTTCTTTAACTAGTTTAATTTTACTTCGCTCACGCCTTAATTATGCCTTTTTATTAAGCAGAAGCAAAGTGACAGGACATTACAGCGCTATACATAACGGATGTACAGTAACTTATGATTATAAGAATTATAAAAGATTCTCCTCGTTAATGTATGAACAGACATACTGGGATTTACAATTACGACACGTACCTACATATGTCTATGTAAAGATTTGTAAAAAAAAACTTACAAATCAAAAGAGTGTAAAAAGTAAAAATAATACAATGCAGTGGCAATAGAGAATACTGACTTTTGGGGGTCGATTGCGTTTTTGAGTTTTGCAAAAGGGAACTTATTCAGAGTGGGCTTGAGTATTTTTGTTTGTTTCGTACGACACAACCGCTTTTTAATTGTGATAATTAATTTTGTTTTTGTTGTCCGGGAGGCTTAAACGGTAGAAATATATGTATATGTATGTAATACTATATTGAAAATGCATTGTCTGTATGCTCGTATTGGTTTGTGGTGCCAAATGCACAAAAAAACAGTCCATTTTGTCGTGGCAGGCGGCGCCCGAGTGGCATCTTGAGTGTAGTTCTTTTTTTGTTTGAGTATTCGTATTCATTCGTCTTCGAAATCATTCATCTGACCCCGTAATTCGGTCGGCTACATTTCGCTAAACGTATTTCAAGCTAAATTTTAAAGTATTGGATGATGTTTTCCTCTAAATACACTTACAGGCTAACTTGCTGGCAATTCGTATTGCGAGAGTGTGTGTTGAGCCCCCGACCGCGCCCACTAATTGCAGGCTGCACTGAGAGCCTGCGTTCCCTCAGCACTGGTCGATGGCTTGACTGTCTCACCGTCCATGTGGACATTGTTGTAGTCCAATTTGGCGTTGCATTTCGCTGAGGGCAGGGGAATCTGTTCCTGTATGCTTCCGTTTAATCCGCTGCATTTGAGGCTGTAGATAGCAAGACGCGCCTCGTGCTCCCGCCGCTGCTGCCGTAGCCTTATATCGTGCTCTTCCCGCATGTGCCGAAGCTTCAAGTCCTGCTCTTGCCGGTAGTACGCCATTTTTATTTCCTGCTCCATTTGCTCGAGGCGCAGCTTCTGTTCGTGCTCGCGGCGTGCATAGTCTATCTCGGCCAGACGGGCCTGCTTCAGCAGCTTGAAGAGGTCATGCTTATACTTTTGCTCCATATCCGTGCTGCTGATGAGGTCATGCGGTGCGGCTGGCGGGCTGTTCGTTTCGGGAACCGTTGTTGCCGCCGACGAGAACTGCTGCGGCGTTGTGCTAGGAGCAACAGTGGTGGACGCTTCATTTTCATCGGATATCACCGACTGTGCCTGCGAGAGCTGTCCCGGGGAAGACGATTCGTTATTAGCATTGCTCGTGTTCATGGCAGCTTGGACAATCCTCCAACTTACATTGCGTTGTCGCCGCTTTCGCACTGGGGCTGCCTTTTCGTTTTCCTCTCCCATATCCCCGGAATCGTTTTTATTGACCGCCGACTTGGGTTTGGCACGCTTGCGACGTTGGGTGGGCGGCTGGGAAGGAGCGCTCTCATGCTGCGAGTCCCCATCCCCGCCAGCGGTGGATGGGGGTGGCGATGGTATGGCCATGGTGGATGTCTGCAACGTGTCCTCACTGGCGTTCGTTGAGTTGGGCAAGGCGGCCAGCGGCATATCTTCATCTTCGTCAATATCGAGCAGCTCCTTCTTGAGAGTGCTCACGGTGCCGCCATTGGTGTTGGCCCCGCGGGTTTGGCTCCGCGCTGTAACCGGATCCTTTTGCATCTCCTCCATGAACTCAATCATACGCATGCCCTCCAGGGGATCCGACTTTGGATGCTTTTGCTGATGCTCGCGCTTGGCCGAGTTCTTCATGCTGCGCCATTGCACCTGAATTTGTTCAAGCAGTCGATGCCGAAAGTTTAACGCATTAAATCTGTGAGTAAATGGGAGTAATGTCATATGTGCCTTAGTATGTGTAGAAATACACACATGTATGTTGCGCAATCTAGGTACACTTACTGTTTGGTGATCTGGGACCAGGCCAGACGCTTGGCTTTGATACTCTTCGCATCCACACTGCGGTTTTCAACGAACGCCACTTTTGATTTGATAACATCCAGCAGCAGTCCCCTCTCCGCCTCTTCCCAGTTGAGGGAGCGTTTTTTGCGCGTGCCTTTCTTCTTGCCACCCGCGCTTTCCTTTTCAACACACTCCTCCACAGCATCCTCAGCGTTCTCCACCCCCTCGTCAGAGGCGATTGCGACTTTTGCCTTCAGCTCCACCTTTTCATCTTCATCGTCTTCTTCCTGCGGCGACGACGAACCCTTCGTCAGCAGATCTTCCATTTTCATTGTATATTATTCCTTCTAATATTTATATTTACTTATTTCTGATTCGAATTTCAGGCTTGCAAAAAATCGTATTTGATTTCTGTATATACTGGAGTTGCGTGGTTCTTGCCCGAGCCAGTTCGATTAAGTGAATCAAATAGTGGTTCAATTGTCATCGATGCCGATTAAAATGTTGCTACAAATAATGTTGAATGTGCCAAATTGTAAATTGAAATATCTTTTGGTACACCTATTGGTTTTTTTTTACTGTTGATCGAGAAGCTAATTAAATTAACAAGTCAACTTATCGAACTAAAGGAGCGAACTAGATCTAGGGCTGTAAAGTGTAGTCTGACCCTCAAAAATATACCCAACATGTACCTAAATACTAAATATACCTAAAATTTCGACACCAAAGTATACTGAAAAGTATTAAATATACCGAAATATAACTTATTTTTTGTCACTGTACAACACAGACAGAAATTCGATTACATTTCGATTGTCACACTTGTAAGTAGCAGCAGCCATAATTTTTATTTTCGCAGAAAAAATATAAATATATTTTTTTGAACACAGCGAGATGGCTTTCGGTGACTATCCAGCTGAATACAACCCCAAGGTGCATGGGCCCTATGACCCTGCACGCTTCTACGGCAAAGGTAAGCAATTTTTCAAAGTTACGTAATTTTCACCGCAAGATTCTTGCGGCAGGGCAGGCCAGGCCAGGTGCGAAAAATGAGAAGTAATTTACATAATATTATTTACTTTGCTCCCAGCTGATGTCCCATTCGGACAGGTGAAATTGGGCGAGTTGGGCTCCTGGTTCGGTCGCCGCAACAAGACACCCAACGCCATGGCTGGAGCCATCAGCCGTGCCTGGTGGCGCTGGCAGCACAAGTACGTTTTCCCCAAGCGTGCTGGCATTGCACCCTTTTTCCAGCTGACCGTGGCCAGCATGACGTTCTTCTACATGATCAACTACACCAAATTGAAGCACCACAGGAACTACAAGTACCACTAAACCCTGATGACCTCGGTTCCAGCGGCGATGGTGTGCACTTTATTTGTTTTACAACCTTCAAACATTGCGCGACTCACGTTCAATATAGAGTGCGGGAGGTGGGCTGACACTACATAATACTAGTACATTTGGCTTATGTGTTTTCAAAACTGCTTAAGTGAATAAAACGGCTGCGAATAACAGTGTTGCACCACAGACTCTCAACCATTACGACACTCTGCCACAGCATTTGGCCCGGTATCCAGTTCCGCCTCAAGCTTCCAGCCCATTGGACTCGCAGTGAATATTTCGCAAATGAAAGGTAGCTCGCGTTTACAGTTGATCGCATGCCAGGTGCCCTGCGGGGTCAATGCAACACAACTGGCGTTTGCTTGCTGCTGCCTGTAAGTGAGAAAGAACAAATTGCTGGAAGCTGCTGTAACCTGTGCCTATGCTTACCCAAGACCTGGATGACCAACGTCCCATGCCCTGTACAGAAAACACATTAAGCTCTCGTGCTGAGCATTCCGAAAATCATGAAGGCTCAGGGAGGTTGTGCGATTATAAGATAGCCCCACATATGCCAGGAAAATATCTGGCATAGACTCTGCTTCCAGCATTGTGCGCGTTTTCCTGTTGAAGTCAAGCATCCACTGTGACAAGGCTCTCGTGCGGGACTCGGAGGCTATGTGCACCAGGCTCCCGTCGAACTCGCTGGAATTACTGCAGGCCAATGAAGCATTCAGATAGCTGCTGGGATTGGTGTACACCAAAAATAGGCCAACCTGCGGCACGCAGCTATAGTTACGCACAGTGGTTGGTCTGCCATACAAGCTGTAGTAGTCGAAGCGGCTGTCATTGACCATGCCCCCAAAGGTGTTATTCTGTGGGCACTGCAGCACATGGCAATTGAAGAACTCTGCGGGCTGCTCAAATACCGTCAATTGACTTCGTAAGGCTTTGTTGCGAGCACTGGAGCCAGAATTGGGCTGAATAAACCTATTTCTGCTTCGCGTTGGACCTCCTGGGGCGTAGTTTAAGGCGAGCCCATGTACTGCCCGGGCCAATTTAGCACAGTCCTCCAGCGATGATGTGCTCTCCAGAGCCAGTGCATCATCCGCTGAAGCCCGTTGACATTCGCGCACCAAATGAAACTGCAGTGGTATTGCTGCTTCAGTGGGACAATTCAGAGAGCCCCTGGACAGGTTCGCCAGTAGTGGCAGCAACAGAAATTGAATAGTAGTAAGCATCTGAGACCCACATCCATCACAGTCCACTCACTAAGCTACACTGACTTTGGGCAGTGCATCTCTGCTGTTCCTGAGTGACGTGCACATGCACAACAAAAGCTAAAAAAGTATGGTCAATTTGAGTTTATTGTTCAATGTGATTAACATTAACTTAGAGGTAAACTATAATTGCCGTTTAAAGTTTAAATTGATTTCCATTTGTAAATTGAACGGCTCCAGAAGAGCATTCCATCGGAACCGTATTCGGAATGCTCCATTGAAGCTGTACAAAGTCCTTAGCTTACTTTGAGAATGATTACAACAATGATTTATTGTATTTTAAGTATAGTAGATATCTGCTTGGGGCGGCTGCATTCTAATAAGGGCTGCTGTGGCTGCCGCTCCTAGTCCTAGTTCAGAGTTTAGTGCAGTAGTTTAAGTTAAACAATGACAAGAAGTTGTTCAGGAAATTCAACTACGAACGTGATGTGTGTGTGGATTTGTTTGTGCTTCTGTAGGTGGCAGTAGGGCAACACATCCGATCCGATACGATAAATTAATAAATTAAGTGTAGCTGTTAAAGTATTAAGTAGATACGAGTACAAATATCACCTGAGCGTCGGCTGCTGCATTCGTTGTTAGTTCGAGTGTTTAAATTATAGTAGTTATAGTAGCTAGGTAGGTAGGGTAAGCATAATACGTGTGAAAGAGGGCTGTGATGCCAAGAGACACGCTAATGACTGCACCACTGCTTAAAGTGGAGTCTCTCAAAGAAGGGCGAGTCCAACACCGACTGTGCGAAACAGAGTTCCAGCTCCAGCAACCATTTGACTGAGCCGCTGCGAAGAACTCTGCGACATTAGGGGGCAATGGAGACGGAACCCAGCCATTGCCCGGTAATCTCTGCACAAACATTTTGCAAAACCTAAGATGCTATGCTTAACCTAGGCGACCGCTTGATCCTGTGACCTTACAGACTAATTGGCTCCCATTCTTGCTTCGACGGAGTTGACGTTGACTACCGCAGCGGCACCCTGCGCGACAGAATCTCATCCTGACAACTGATTTAAAACACTTTGAGTGTTCCATTTGCATAATTTTGGATAGGTTTTTGAATTTTGAATTTTCACATTGAGGCGACACCCGGACCCGGGCTGCGTTTAGCTGCTGTGCGAGAAGGCGGTGTTCGTGTAGGGTCCACTATAGATTGAGCTGCCGGAATTGGACACCGTCTTCGTGCTACGTCGTGCCATGATGCACAGCACTGCTGCGACCACAGCCAGCATCAAAATCAGACCCGCAATGGCAATGGCTATGGCAAAGGTGCGCTGCGACACACACAGAGCGTCCTCCAGAGTCTAAAATTGAATTTTATGATCAGAAATGATCGTGGAGATCACATTATGAGTTGACTCACCTTCTCTTTGTAGACCGCATCATCGTCACTGTCGTTCGCATTCTCATTCTCGTTGACGTAGAGGCCGGAGAATACCTCAATGGTGGCCGGTAAGCCTTCCTCGTCCTTGCTGTCGACAGCAGTCTGACGCTTTGGCCGCTTGCCACTGCACAGAGGAGCCTCCTGGCATGTCGGATCTTCCAGGGCACAGAGGCGCACATTGCACTGATAGTAGACGGAAGTCGTGTATGGGAACTTGTGGGCCGGGAAGGTCACATTAGCGGCCAATCGATCCTGCGTGTAGTTGAATTGTCCCATGATCTCGTTGTCCATGGGACAGCTACATAACAAGATGTGAATTTAGAAATATATATTCGATGTAGAAAGTTTCTTTTACACTCACCCATCCTCTCCCACCAGTCGCTGTTCTCCCCAACCCAAGCCATCACGCACAATGCAGTCGGTGACATGGAGACCATAGATCTGCTGTCTATCGATGCTGATGACAATCGTAAGAGGATCCCCAATCTTCACATCGTCGGCTATCTTGTGCTCGTCATTGTAGATTTTCATGTGGCAGCCGGGCATGGGGATTTCGTTATTGCTGACATCCTCCTCCTCAAGCGGGGCATTCACATCGTAGACATCCTCCTCGTCCAGTTCATCGTCGCGCTGCTTGTCCAAGGACCTGCCATAGTCCCGGCGATCCTCGCTGCGCAAGGCCTGTGGCTTCTGCGAGTGCTTGCGCAGATGCTTCTTGGGCTTGACGGCTGCGTCGCGGCTTTTATAGGCACAGCGCACATGGTAGCCACGTCCCAGATCGGTGATGAGCTTCAGGTGAGGCTGGAGTACGATTGTGTTGAAGAATTCAATGCCGCCATCGTCCTGAAAAGCAAAAATAATCTTAATATTGATGGAAAATGGGAATTTTAAGCGTACATCGGATGCCAGGGTATAAACCAGTCTTCTAGTCAAACCTTTTTCTTTTCTTGCCATTCAAATGGAAATTCTAGGCGGTGGCTAACAAAAGACTTGGACAGCAAACTCGTTGGCATCTTTCACAGGGCAGTGAGCCGGTTGGTGCCAAGAAGCCATACATCTCAGAGACTGGAGAACACACCAGCTACCAGAAAACACACAGCCCCTTCTCATTATGCATTCAAATTCACGCTCCGTTGCAGCCAGAAATCGCTTTGGAGCGCCTCTCGCCAGCCAGAAGTTAATGTGCGATTCAGTTGCTATCCAAGACCAACAATAAGTGAACTGCGGAGCACTTCCTGATGTTGTCATAGAATGGTGCTAGAGCTGATCAGTCAAGTGTGACGTCTCGCCGCCAGGCCCCGGCAAGGAGATCTGTGGGCCTTATCTCCTCGCAAATTAGCAAATGTGTTCGTGATGAATTTTAATTGCAGGCCAGGCTATGATGCAATTGTGATTGGCATTTCCTCTATCTGGATAGGCGATAGGCCATTGCCTCCAACCCTGACGCACATTTGGCATTTCTCTGTCCGCACCTAACGGTTGTTGCCCATTGCCCATTGATTCTTGTGCTAATTCCGCTGACAACGCAACTCCACGGCAACATATCGAGTACACACATATGTACACATTCGATGGCTTTAGCGGTAAGGGGTAAGGGGAAGAGGGCCTCGGAAGTTTTGTAATTGGGTCTCTACAGATTTTGGGCACGGAAGTTCTTCATTTAAGTGGACTCTAACATGGGGAGGGGGCACTCTTAATTGGTAGCGTTGTTTCGAAAGGCATTAAGTGGAAGCCGGCTTAGTCCGACCCCATGCGATTAATTGCCCAAAGCAGACGCTGAAGCGTTTCCGTCGCTGCGCTGCTATTGTCTGGCTTAAAACAAGCTGAGACACGGTGAAGTGGAAAGGAGTAAGACGAGGTGTGCGGACTGCTTCCAGCCTCCAAGAAGAACCTCTAAAAAGCGTTGACAGTTAGGTTCTCAGCATCGCGGCATCAGCGGCACAATGGGCCAATAAAAAGCATAATAAAATGACATTTAAGATTTCAAGCACAAGCGTCAAGAGAATCTAACGGTAGAAAGAGCCATTATGTCATTATGACACTTCTCTGCCGCTCTTCCCAAAACAGAGCTGTGAATGTGAATGTGTGCGTGCTTTTTTGGAAGAACGAACACGAAAAATATATGGGATGTAAATGCCTGATGAGCTGCAAGATATTTGGGGCCTGTGTAAACAGGTTCAAGCTGGAATACGTGGGAGTTGCCTTCATCGACCAACTGACCTTCGCTCCAAACACGGCAGCGGCAGCAGCAGCAGCAGCAGCAGCAGCAGCGTCAATCGCATTATAATATCAATAACAGCAATAAAACGCCGCTTACATGTCGTTGCACACTTTTGGCCTTTTCACGGCCAACCACCAGCCAGTGGCATTGCCCGACCGCCAACGTTGTCAGCGTCAGAACAAATCGATTTCGACCGGGAAGATGAGGGAACCCATACGGTGCGGGGGTAGCCCTAATTGGATCGGTACTTGCTGGGGCCATGAAAAATTGTGATTTGATGATGTGTGTCTGTGCGAACGGAGAGCGTACACTTGTGAGCTGACAATGAAGTTGTTCTGAGCTCATCAGCTTGGTGGCAATTAAATTTTAATTAAAACAATATTTTTCTCGCTTCAGAGGGGCCTCCTCCCGCTGCCCTGTCGGGGGCACCTGCTCGTAGCTGATTTAATTATGCTTGACATGCGCACTGCGCACAGCACGGATCGTCTTGGCGCGACCCTCAGCTCGGGGTGGCAGTCACCAGTCAATGGCAGCGCTGTGGCAAGTTGTCACGCGACTCTCCCACCTTGCATTCGGAAAGCTGAGCTCATCGTTTGAGCGACGATGACGTAAGACAGGCAGGATGCCAGCCAAGCGGTGGCCATTAGCCGAGTGCATGCTGGCTCAGTGCCGCTCATCGTCTTTAATGACAAACATTAAAGAGTAGGTACATACTCGTACATATCTCGAGTCCAGCCTTGACTGCGTCTGTTGATTTTTCCCGCTGTTGGTCCGCAGTAAACAAACCATTATCGATTCTGGCTTATTGAATGCTCGACGCAAATTGTTTGAGTCAATACTGGAAGGCGGCTTGGCCAAGGACAAAGCAAATACAACGCCAAAGACTCGGACCACAATCTCAAAGAACATGGCAGCCATGTACAGTGCGTCTGGAACTATTTACCAGTCTACTAGCATACAAACACACATTGCAGGTAATGCATTGCCACATCGATCGAATCAATCCGCTTGTCGTAACTGCAATTAACATTTGCAATTTCAAAAATTGTGTCAATCCAATTGAGCGAAAGGAAAAAGCAGTCGAAGCAGCTGCAGCAGCAGAAAATTACAAAATGCTGGCCCCATAAATGCTGGGAAAAAATACGTTAAATATGTATCACAATCAGGTACCACTGGCTCCGGGTATACTAGACCATAAACGTGTCTTTGCTGTGCTGCTGATGCGTGAGCTGCAGCCGCATTTAGCCGGGCCAAGTGCTAATTGAGATTTCAAAATCCCATCAGATCCCAGCACAAAGGCAGTTCGTTGTGTGATCGAATGAATCGATCGAATGAGCCAATAAATATGCTTGGCCATAAAAGCATTAGAGCTAGCTGGACAAACTCTCGACTGAAATTTATATGGCACATCGGGGCCGTCTTTGGGATCATTCGATATCGTTTACAGGGACATGGCAGGCAAGGCAGCTTGTCATGCTCGCTGAGGCGGGGCTTATAAATAATACGCCTGATCGGATTTTATGTTATGAAATCAAGAAATATAGTTTTTTGTTAGGCTTTAAGAATTACTAATATTATGGCCACATCCATTAAGTTCCATCTGCCGTACCTAATGACTGCTATTTTAGTTAACAAGTCTTGACGCTATACAAGCCATTTATCTACCATTAGCTTAGCCACTGAGTGCGTGTGCACCAGCATCAAGCGTGAGCAGCGTCAACCTTTCAATTGACTAATCATGTTGGCATATGGATTTTACCTTGTAACCAATGACTTGAATTGCCTTATAGGCGGGAATGCTTTTTTATGTGCATGCGAAAAAGGCAGAGCGAGTTGGCTTGGACATCTGCTTGAGTGGGAGCACAAGTTAGAGTCTCGTCACCCATTATGGAAGAGACCCATCACATCACATCATTTCGGTTCTAAGCTATCGACTGTGACTTACCGTCTCCTTGGGCATCGTGTTGCAGCTACGCAGGGGCAGCTTGTATCGCAGCGAACCCACGTGATCTCTGCGGGGGACGAGGATAAAAGCGATAGCAATTACAACGATTTAATCTAAATTGTGATCTGCACGCGGCTCTCACTCACCTGTACTCGCTGAGGCATGTGGAGTTCTTGGATAGGCCTTTCGGGTAGATCATGCCACTGAACAGCCCGGTCTCGTGGTTTGGCGGGGCATCTTTGATGGTGATCAGCATGGAGCCCGATAGGCATTTTATCCGCACGCTCGGCTCAATGGCTGGCTTGGAGGTGGGTGCGCCCCCATCGGACTCCGCCTCAGCCGCCGCGATGGCGTCACTTAGCGAACTTTGTGCATCCTCTGCAAGGAAAAAAGAAATTATGAAATGCAATAAAGTCGCAGATAAACATGACAGGCGCACGCTCCCAAAATGGGAATGTTTGTGTGCAGCTGGCAAACTACAGTTAGATGTGAACGAGGATGCGGTTACAGTTGCATCAGCTGCTTCCACACTGAAGTAACCTCAAGAGCCGTTAGCACAAGTCATGAGCGCACAACAAAACAAAAAGCCAAGACAACAATGGCACAACAGATGCCCATGGGAGCAGTATTTAGTCGAGGTTGGAGTCGCAGTGCAGCTCCAAGCTGGGCCAGCATGCGGAAGAGCCAACAAACAGCGACAACAACGGTTCGTTCATGACATTGAAAAGCCATTGAAGCGGCAACAACAGCGCACCAAACCCATCGGGGGGAAGACACAGCACAGAAGCGCTCGTGGGCCTGGCCTGATCCGCAGCCATTAGAAAGATGCCAAGTTCCTTGAACTTCAGCAGACGATTCGAGACATGGCCTGGGATTAGGTTGGGCTCTTGGCATTTCCTGCTCGATGCCAGCGCTCACAAAGCCAAAACAGATCGCACCAGACCAGAAAGCCATTGCAATGCCAAGAACTCCATGCTGAGTTGTTGCTCTGACACCTCCACCTCCTGCCAGCGCTCGCATACTTGGGCTCTTCTTTTTGCACTCTTTCGTGGGCCCATCCGAAGGTACACAACTGGTCCGAGGAAGAGCTACACTCTGCTGCGGCACGTTCGCCCTGGCAGTTCAGTTGGCTGGTTGTATACTTTGGATGGGATGCGAGGCAAGGCGATGTGATGCCTCCGCAGTGGTTCAACGAACCTTGCAGCATTTCGCATCACTTACCTCTGTTTCTGTTCTGTTCTATGCCAGCATGTGGCTGGGCAAAGTAATTGCATGCAACACGGCCACGTCGTCGTTGTCGTGGCTGGAGCCGGTTTTTGTGGTGCCTCCACTCCTGCAGTGGACTGCGGCCAGCACATAAAACATTTAATGGCTTTCTATTATGTATAATTTGTGAAGGGGAAGAACTGCAATACCCAGCAGATCTCTCAAATATAACAAGAAAAGTAAACTGCACTTATACATATGTGAATTAGTGTTGGACAGCACCAAAGTATTGCTATCCTTGTTTCGCTTATGCAAAGGCAAGGGCAGCGAAAAAAGCAAACAGAAAACAAAGAAAATGGCAGACGTCGAATGGATAGAACGAAATTCCACAATCAATTAAATTAATACAATCCTAAAGAGTTCTTTCGGGACACGAACATTTCCTTACTGCCTTCCTCGATAGCTTGGTTGCTTTTGCGTCTTCGTTAAAATGGACAGATCCTCAGAACGGACAATGTGGGAGTCAACAGTGAAATTGGGGTCAGCCTTAACTGATCATTGATCCCTGCTCCCACCAGATATTTATCCCGGTAACCCGCTAGCTCTACCACGACTGGCCCCAGCGGAAGCTGCAATCGATGAAGATGATGAAATGCGTTTGCTTTGGCCAGCTCCCGGTACCGTCTGCTGTGATTCGTGCTAACCGAATAGAAGACGCATATGCTGGACCGTCGAAATGTGAGAGAGTCTGGCAAGAGTCCCAGCCAGCCTGCGCCAGTCCTCACAATTCTATTATCGCTCCAGGCATGCTTCCACCAGGCACTTTGACCCGGACGCAACGATCCCGCAGGCTGCCGTCCCGTTAGGAGCTACTAAGCACAGGCTCTTCTACCAGCAGATCCGCAACTATCTGCAGCCGCTTTGGGCTATCTAGGGGATACAGCCGTACTGCGAGTCCGAAAGGAAGCATGCCGCAACGTTTGCTGTCGTTTTTCAATAAGGCAGCTTAAGGCGCCACATGAATGGACTTTTGTTTGCCATGCGATTATGTGCCTGGTGCTGGCAACACTTTTGGCCCACAGTCAAGAGATTTGGCAACCCAACAAACGACAAAGAAAAACACAAACACCACGGCAAACCCAACACTGTTTCCATAGCGATGCAACAATGGCAGATTAGAGAGAAATGTGGGCTCTTAAGTGGATTGCTGCTCATAACTAATTAGGTAATACTCGTAGAGCTCATTTAAAAACTAAAGAGTCCAACTTAATGATATATATGTATGTGTTTCAGATGCCACCACAACCAATTCGGAAACAAGTTTTTCCATAATTCAGCATTTGGAGTCAATAGAATTTATCGAGAGAGGCTTATTGATAGATAGATTTGTGTACTCACTGACTGCCGTTGGTATCTGCGCTGCATGCGTCGTCAGAGCTGCGATTGTCTGCAAAGAAAGTGGAGACAAGTCACTCATTAGCATAGTTGGGATAGTAGTAGCCCGACCCACGGACTCCTGTCCAGACCCCATGGCAGGCGGACCATAAAGCGCTGACATAAATCACGGCAAGCCGACAGTGAGCCTCAGCATAATCCAGCCGAGACACGGCAGTAGGTAAGCTTCTTTAATTAAAGTGCATAGAAAATGCAGCAGAAATTTCGTTTTCGTGTTGCAGACAGATATGGGAGAAGCATTATATTCTCACGATTCTAAGGCTACGCTGTGGCTGTAATGGCGAAAACTTTCGCCAGCCTCTTGCGCTGGGTTAGAGTTGAACCTGAATCCAGGCAAAATCTGTGCTGGAGTCGAGGTTGAGTCGGGGCCAAGCGGCTCAGAATGAGGCAGAGCTAGGCATGGGTCCAGTGTTGTGCCACTTTTGACTATGCTTGCAAGCAGGAGCGACCGAATCGCGTTTAGCATACGAAGAGAGAGTCGGGTCGGCTGTCCGTCTGTTGGCCACCTCATATCCAGGTTAATCGCATTGGCATGCAATTGTCATTCGGTGTTCTGTAGGCTGATTGATGTGTTTACCGGCTGCTCTGGCTGGCCTGGTCTGCCAATTTTCCATTTCAATGGGCCCAGAATGGGGCTACGGATTGTGGACTCTCAGATAAAACTTACGATTAAGTGCAGCGCCGTGTACAGTAGGTCTTTTTGCGTGCCCGACTTCATGGTGCGGTGTGAGCTGTAAAAAAGGTGAGAGAAAGACATAGATTAATGCCGGTGCTTGTGAGACTTGTGAGATATCCGCGATAACCGGTCTCAGACACCCACAATACACGTATATCAATCGGATTATGCTAAATCATTCAACATACAACTCGCCCCAACAGTTCTGCAATGGATTGTTGTTGCTTGGGTTTTCGCTTGGGTTCGTTGCCGGCGGGCAAACTTTCTGTTTGGCATTTGGGTCAAGTCAACAGCCCAGCCAAAAATTCGGATCCAATGGCAACAGCATCGCGTGCGCGGATCTTGCAAATGGGTTAACATCGGCATAAATATTGTACAACGGTTCAACAGTGACTGAGTAGATGAAGAAGGAGGCGTTGGATAGGAGCTGATGCTGGAGGCCAGTGCCCAGAAGCATCTCTTCAAGTACCACACACAACAGAGCCGAAGATGGACAAACATCCGTCAGTGCAACTCATGCCGGAGACTCATTGTGGCATGACTCTGATTTCCGCTATTACAACACAAACAGAAGCAGTGGCTGGACTGGACTGACTGGGGAGTACACATTACGAGGAATTAAACACATATCAATAACCGAGTATGCTGCACACATGATAAGCATTTTTTAGCTTCCTGCAACGTTTACACTGTGTCCCAGTGTTGTGTGAGAACAACCTGACGGCGAGTCATGGCCAGGAAGAGACAAAATCACCTCCGTTTGTTGCCAGCTAGATGATTATCTTTGGGGCGAACCGAAACAACAACATGCGGCTTACGTTGATGGCCAACAGGCAAGGCGATAATGGCCGGAGGCAATGATTTGTTGTTGTTGTTACAGCCTACTGCTGCTGCCAACACATTTCATTCAACAGAAATGATGTCACAAGGCCCGAACTCGACTGCAGCGACTCGCGACTCGCGACTGGATCAGTTATTATATCCAAGTGCTGTAATCTCTTTGAGGGGTTTTGAGGAGAAGCCAGCAACTGGGTCAATAGTAATCTTATGGAAATGATAAATTGTAAACATTATGCACCGAGCACACACACACACAATCACCAATTTGTCAATGCTGGCAGGCAGGCCCACACTTCCTCAACAATAAGCCAATGTTCCAAAACAGATTGGGATCGCGGAGCAGAGCGGAGCGGATCGGATCGTCACTCAAAGCTGAATGCAAATTGCCAACTGACGCCAGCAACAGCCTCACAGCCCATCCCACAATAGCAGTACGGAGCCGGTAATTCCAATGGCAGTGCAATAAATTAGCTAAAATTAGCAAAGATGACGCAACCTGCTCTAACAGAGACAGAAATAGCAGATACGAGTATGTACTCCCAATTGAAAACTCAGCTCATGCAGGCAACCAAAACATCGACCTGGAAAATGCGGCTAAGCACGCCAACGAATATTATGAATAATGACTTTGATTGGCATCTGCTCTCGTTACCTAGTTCGAGCAAAAAAAAAAAAACTACTACTATACTACAGCAAAAAGTAAAAGAAGAGAGCAAAAATAATGCCAAAGTGCCATTGGAAATGGGAGCTGAGCTTTGGCGGCTGACCTTCAATTACGTTCGCCTGCGATAAGGGAAATTGCAACAAATTCAACTTTCACGACTCTGCCGAGTTCAGCAACTGAAATTAATAAATGTAAAACAATCGAAGACGACAGGAAATTGAAGTTCCTTCTGCCATTTGTATTCTCCGCATGGAAATGAAGAACCACTTCGGAATGGATGTATCATTTCCAATGTAATTTCCTTCCTGCTGCTTCCATGATTCATTGACTATTCAACTCGAAGCACACAAAGTATGCGTGCTTGGTGCAAAGAGTGTGCATTGAACTGCAACGGATATTTTCAGTCGATTTGAATCCATTTGACACACATTTCGGAGAGCAACAAAAGCCACGCCACACTAAAACGTAAACAAAGACGAGGCACAAACCAACAAAATGCTCCGTGCAACTGAATAAATTAAGTGTGTGCGGTGTGTGGTGTGTGTTTTGCGTGCCAACGAAGAGCCAACAATGTGTAGTGTTTTACTTCTATTTTGTTTAAACAATTGCATTTTCATTGATGTGTGGAGTGCTCTGCTAATGTGGCGGCAAAGTGACCTCGCGTGTTTTCATTTTCCCTCCAACTGCTAACGTAATTTATTTGTTTGTTAAATAGTCAACGAGAGTATGCAAAAACGAAAATGGTACGCTTAACTTTTACAGCTTTCTGCTTGAGCAAAATTGTTAGGAAAAGCCAAAAAAATAAAAGGCATTAAAGTGCATGAAAAAAGCGCGTAACTGTGCGTTAAATTGCGCCAAGATAAAATTGGAAAATTAAATGTTAATTGCCCGTTTAATTGTGGGGCTAGGCCAGACTAATATCTGATTATTCGGTGCCGCCCATGGATCAATTCATTCATCAACAAATTAGGTTGCTCCACATACAAGAAGTACCTGCGTAAGCGAGGCACATTAATCAAACGAAAGAGCTGAGGGACCCCGAATCCAATGAATTGGGTTACTTCATTAGAAGCAACAGCAGGAACAGCGCTGCTTACAATTAGAATATCAGGCGATTCCCATCTCGAGATGTTGGGTACGATGCAAATTGCCAAAGGCTATACACAAAATACATGCAAAAAAAAAGCGTGTTAAGCACACACGGCATACATATGCATGTATATAACATATACCGACAAGCGATGTCAGTATTAACCGCAACACAAACATAGCTGTGACCCATTTGAAATGAGCAGGCGGGTAAAGGAAAGAGTGAAACAGAGAGACCGGACGGACAGAGAACCTAACTTTCGGTTGCGTTGCGGTTTGCCGCCTGTTGTGGGGCAGAAGAAGGGCGGGCACAGACAGAAGTGCCATAAAAATGAGAAATCTCCCCAAGCCAACATCATCTCTCTCTCTCTCTCTCTCTCTCGTATATTGTACATATGCATACTCGTATTCGGGTCGGCACAGAGCCAAAGTTGTATTATGATCAATCAGCATAGCGATGCGTACAGCTAATTTTACTGCAATTTCGCTGCCATAGAAAGTAAAGTTGAGGCTGGTTATGTTATGTCTCTCTCTCTCTCTCTCTCTCTCTCTCTCTCGAGATGAAGATGATCTATCGCTCTCTCGATCTTGATTGTAAGATGCAGGCGTTAGGCCTAGCCTTGGCTATGCCACCATTGTTTGATTATCCCGCATTGTTCTTAATGATGGTAATTAACGAGTCGAAATCAAATGAAAAAGGGTCAAATGCGCTGCAGTCTCTCCACACGCATATTTCGTTGGTTTTACAGTTTGAATGAGGTCAGGCATGGCTTTTGTTTCTTTAGCTTTTACTTTTACCCAAAAAACTTCTAGTGGCAGTCGCCGCAGGTGCTTGAATGTCTCTCTCTCTCTGTATCATCGACTTGGCGTGCTAATCAAACACTAAAGATCAATGGCAATTGAAGAATCGACGACTTTCACCTGCTTGTGTATGCAGGGGCAGGGACAGAGACAGGGGCTTTGGCCATGAATTAGAATTTCAAATGTGGAGATATCACAATTAGCTGACATTTGATTGGGGGGATCGCATTCGATTGCAGGTAGTCCAGGCAGTCAGGCTCCCGGCTGCCATCTCCGGTCTCAGATTCAAAGCAAACGCAGCCAACGAATCGGAACGAAGTCTATTTTGTTTACCCGCCTTACGGCCTGCTCTGGCGTAGCGTCAAGGTCATTGCAATTGTCTCGTCGCCGCCGTATTGTCTTGAGTCCCAACACAATGCGCAAATGAGCTAACAATGCTTTAATTTGCAGTTGGCCAATTGCAATAAACGCCAACGCCAATTCCCATTGTGCTAGCCACATTCATAGGTTTTGATTTGGCCAATCGCAGTGGCAGCCGCAACGTTAACTTTAATTTACGCTGCAATTAAAACAAAGTGAGAATTTTGTGGCAAAGTGCACATCGTTAGCGGCTAAATGGTCGTCCACCTTTTTGTTTTGGTCAAAATGGAATGGCGGCCCCTCTCTTGGGGTGTTGTCCTTGTGCAATGCTTTGGACCAATATGAGCTGTGGCCGTTGCCAAACGCACCTTTGTGCGGTAAACTGGAGCGTGGAGACATCTTGCCACATCTTGCACGAATGGACAGACTCTGTGTGACCAAGTTTGGGTGAGACCAAAACGCAAGCCGCTGCCCAATTTCGTTTTGCTCTGTCTCTGGCGCTTTTGTAAGTTTTCTGCCAAAGTTTTTGCAGCGTTGATTTGTCAAGATGTCCTATTTGGCTTAGCGGCTGACTGGCAATATGCAAAATGCTTATTGGACACCCCCACAACAGCAGCCTCAAAGTATTTTTTTGACGCCTAATTTTGTGGGTTACAAGTTGTGCCACAGGAAAAATAAAATAAAACAAACAAAAAAACAGCAAACGAAACAAACGGCAAAGAAATTCGCATTGAACGTGACTCGGGCCAAGCTGTAGACATGAATGTGTTTTGATTTTTATCAGGCCTGGTCTACAATATTTCAGTTTTAGCCATTTACTTTGCGCTCTTTGCTTTTTGCTTTGCGTCTTGCCTTTGCCTTTTTGACTGGCGCCCATTGTTACCCGCCGCCGCTGTTGTTTTTTGTTTGCCTTGCCTGAAGGCAGCTTCAGAAACTCGTTTTTGTAGTTCCGTTTTTTGCTGTAGCTTTTGGGTTTCTGCTGTTTTTGTTTCTGTTTCAGCCTGTCTAGAAGTACTTAAAATTAACGCTGCCAGCGACATTGGCAACGGCTACTGCTGCGGCTGCGGCTGCTGGTCAACGAGCTTAGCACGAGAATAATTCGTCATTAAAACCCATTTATTGTAGCGTATTTTAAACCTGATGAGGGAATCGACTGATGAGCTACAGACACGGGCAATGCTAATTGCTTGCAGCCCGCTCTGACCTCATAATAACTTTATTCGTGTTTCCTTTCTACATCTGTTCTGCCATACTGATGAGTTCCTCCAACAAAATGATCTCATTCTCTGGCATAAACAAGGGAAGAACTGGGTGTAGTTTTCGTGGTAATTTTTCGTACAGTTCCTTGTTCATGTTGGCTAAACTTAGACCCCGCGCTCAAGGCAGTTCAAGAGTCAGCATTAGACACGCCCCAGTTAAAGCTGGGATTTGAAAGTGTTTTTTCGGAATGAGTTGGGTCGAGCATTGGTACAGCTGGAGCCGCAGCCTCTTATTCAATTGCAGCTCAGTTCAGGGGGTTTTTGCGTGGGGTTTGTCTAAGGTAAAAGCCTGCATTAAGTCAGCTTGATTTTAGCTCCAACTGCGACTGTGACTCCTATGCGGGAGGGGTACAGAGACTGACGGGGGTAACTAGCCAGACGACTTTTCATTTTAAGCCAAAACAAACACGAAATTTGCTGCACATTGTCCAGGCAGCAGATCGGCCATGTGACTCATTGGCTAAACGGTGGGATAGGCGTGGCACGCCTCTGGCTAGCAAACGGTAACTTTTGGGTTTTTGCATAATTAGCGGCGAGCGCCAACGTGTCGCATGAGTAATGCGCTCGGGCAGACGACAACCCAACGCTGAAGACAAGTTTGTTGCTTAAGTCTTTCGTCGTCAACTGTAAATCAATCGGAGTATATTGCAAAAAAAAAGAAATGCCGCACAAGCGGGAAATCTAACGTTGTAAAGATCTTTAAATTCGGTTGAATGAACCCACAATTTTTTCGGTGCTTTCTTTGGCTGTTCTTCGGGCAACGTTTTTCAATGCGAAAGATTATAAATCAAATTATTAGACTGCCGCAGCACACCTTCGGAAAGCCCACACGTTGTCTGGGTGTACAGTTCATGAACCTACCCAGTCGAAAATTCGTCATTCGATTAAAGAGAAGAAACTGAAACTTGGAAATTGGCAGCCGCTCTCTCTCTCTTAAGTGAGTCTCCCCACAATCACATAATCGCTAAAAAAAAGTCATATGAGTACATATAACAACAACTAAAAAATTATACATATTTTTTCCGTCTTTATTGTATTTTGTGCTTCCTTCAAGGTCACTCGGAGCAGTTGTTATATAAACAAGTTAACTACACGATCGCCAAGAAACTGGTATTCAAGCAGAGTCGAGAGCTGTAGAGCTGGATAGCTCGAGCCACTCGCGGATTCGCCTTTTTAATTATACAAAATGTAACGCTTGCGTTGGCGTTCCTCAAACTTCGTGGCAAAACAAAGCATTCTGAGAATGTTGTGGCAGCCGCCTACCCGCAGATGAGAGAACGAACCGGAGATAGAATGTTGCGGGGGCAATGCTCATACATAAGGCCATTATTCATTATTCATGGCAACAGGCGTTGCATTCAACACAAACATTAGTTCATTACATTGGCCAGACAATATTTTGATGGCTAACAAACCACAAATTAACCAATTAATAGGCGATGCATCAAAAGGGAAAGGCCAGAAGGCTCACTCCACATAGCATAGCGGAGTTCCCAGCGTTCGGATGATGTAAGTGTTCGGAGCCACAGCCTCAGCCTCGGCTGCGGCCTCATCCTCACTCAATGTCCATCAATCAAATTTTCTAATTGCTTCTTTTAGACGCCAACCCAGCAACTCGAAACGAACATTATTATGATGACCCCTTCCGCCTGGGTGGATGCTGCGTCGAAGTGCTAAAAGTTCGACAGGGAGAAGCTCCAACTTTCGGCTCAGCAGAGCTCCGCCATAACCCTGGCACTTTTCCCAGGTAAATGATTAATGTTATACGCACACAGCACTGAGAATTGGGAAATTGTTTGGCCAGCCAATTAGCAACAGAATTCTGGCCACACAATGAGTGCGTGGAAAATGTGAATGGACTTGGACTTGGTCTTGGATTTAAGGTCTCTGCAGCACCCCAACTCCCGATGACACATTACTTATGCCGGACACACGCACAATCCAGAGAGGGAAATGGAATGAGGTGGATGTCCACCACAAAAACGGATGTCCGTGATGTGGCTGTTCAAACAGCAATTGCAGTCTGCTTCTATTTTGAGGCATGCCACATGCATCCCATCCATATTTGTGTCCCCAGACACACCGGATGATGTAACCATCCGATCAGCGAACTTGGCAGCCAATTTTGGCCATCGCTAACCTTGGGGAAACAGGTTCAATGCAGATGGGGACAGTTTTTGCTCGGCAAAACGCAACAAACTAAAGTCCCATTTAATTTGCACAGAAAACAAATTCAGCCTGAGCTGCAGCCTCCTCCTTTTCCACTGCCAATCACATTTTCTTCAAGTTTTTCAGGCGAAACAAAACAGCGAACCGGTTTCGTTGATGGATTTTTGGCAGATCCGCGCAGCATGAGTCGATTTATGAAGTCATCTTTTCAAAGTTTTTGTGTGTTTTTCGGCCAAAGCTTCAATATCTCGAATATATTGAATGTTGAATTATGCTGTGGCTTGCAACTGTTTGCCTGCCTAACGGTTTCGTGGCACTCACCTCAGTCCAGGTTGTCCAACTTCGCCCTTCTTGTGTAATCCAATCCAAATGGTTTTGTGATGTTTGTTTTTTGTGGCTGTGGCTGGGTCCAAACTGGTTGGGGGATTGGCCAAAATGATGATGAATTTTAATTATTTATAGGGTATTTTCGTTTCACATGAGTTTGCAGCTTTTGTTATTGGCATTAAGTGATTTTTGCGCTTCGGCTTCCTCTTATTATTTATCCGTGTTTGGTGGCCAACACTGGTTTTACCACACACAAGAGTTCCCGAAGAGAAACAGAGAGTCAAAGAGCGAGAGAGAGAGAGAGAGAGAGAGAGACGGCTTTAGTTGATTTTAGTTGCAAATATTTTGAGCTGTTTGTGCCTGTTGGCTGTTGTCTGTTTCCCGTTGCCTGTTGCACGTTGCCTGCTGCCTGTTTCCCGTGGCAAGACAAAAGACCCGACATAAACCTCCACAAACTTTCCGACACTTTTACACTTGCCCCAAAACAACGCGAAATATTTTTGTATACAAACGAATTCACAAATCATTCAGCACGAATTTTTAAGCTGCCTCGGTTCAACCACCCGTCGAGCGTAATATCTTCCCAAGGGCAGCAGCCAACAATCCGAAGACCCCAGACGACAGACGATAACAACAACAGGCAGCGGTAGGGCGAAGAAACGTTTTCAAAATTCCCCAAAAAAATACAAATAGCTCCACTGGCGTTGCCAATGGGGTTTGCACGATCCAATTAGAACCGGGTAAACACTTATTCTTAAACGCACTCAGAACTTGGTGTCGATGAGGAGGCACTCGCGTACACGGGAATGGGATCGGAGCGAGGCAAAGCGAAACGAAGCGAAGCGGAGAGGGTCGGATCGGATCTGTCGTGCGATCCGCGTTCGTTAGTAATGTGTATGTCTCTCGCACACCAACCTGGCCAAGACTGTTTGAGCCAGTTGACTCGAAGACCGAGCCGAGTCGAGTCGAGACGAGACACTCCGAAGAGCCCGAAGAACCGGTCTTGCCAAGACTCTTTTCGGAGTAGCCTGACTTGTGATTTTCGGAGTATTTGGCAAGTCTGCTCTTAGTGCACGCTCTTCAAGCCACTACTAGCCTGGCTATCGATGTCGTCTCCTTCTCTGTCTCTGTCTCTGCATCGGTGTTGTTGGCAGTTTTTCAGCAGCAACACTCGAACCGTGCTGCACGCTCTGCTGGCTCTCTTTTTGGTAGATACACCCTAGCAGTCGAGGCGGGATTGTCTTTCTAATGAGTGCGCCTCCCCTTTACATAGTTAGAGGTTCAGGCGTTCAGTCGGCCACTGGTCATCTCATGCCGCAAAGGTTCCAGCCCCAGATCAAGCCAGGGCGTCGTCATGCTTGGCCACAGCTTCAGCTAAACTTGGAGCCAGATTCTGCTTGGCTCTGACTTGGCAACCCGTCCGCTGATGCAATTATGGGCAATGTGTGGGCTGTCACCAGAACACCTTGATGACGGCATATATAGCCATAGCCATAGCCACAGTCATAGCCACAGCCATTCCATGGGCATAACCAATCGACTGATCAGGTGGCTTCGTGGATAGAACAGCTGGGGGACAGTTTCTTACTGGTTCATTGTTTGCTTTCTAGCTGTTGTCCATAAATCTTGGCACTTGCATTTACATTTTAGGAACCCAACTCCCTTCGAGCAAACACAAGTACAGGTAGCTGTGGCACATAAAGAAGGGTACGGTTCGAATGGTTTGTTGTCCATTTCCCTTGAAGTCGAGCGTCGTGTTTCTGCTTATACTTTTAGTTGTATCAATATTTATGATTATTATGCGTGTTCCTCTTGTTGATCTCCTCAATGGAACGAGAAATATGCTTTTAAAACGTGAAAGAATTCCAATGAGGCAGGGAACAATTATGACTGCAAGCAGATCCAAAGACTAGACTCAGTTTGTAGAAGGTCTTCCTTCTGTTTGAGGAGCTCTGCCAAATCTATTTATGGTTCAGTTACATCATACAAATTCTGAAGAGCATTAGCATATAGAAAGATTTCACCCACGCAACAAATTGATTGATGTTTTGTGTGTGAATTTAAAGGCGCCTACACACACGGTGTCATGCCAAAAAGTTTATTAACTTCAGCAGACAATAGTTCATGGAAGTTTATGGGGGAGCGGGAAGCCGGTCTCCAATCGAACAAACGGGGAAAAACAACCCCCAACAACTTCATTGTCATGGACTCAAGGGGAGGTGGGCCCCATGCCAATGATAATTCTTCGAAGTAGCCAGGGGTAACTGTCGTCAGTGTTTGGCGGCGGCAAATGGGAGATTTATTTAGTCAGGAAACACATCAACATTGGGCGACAACTCATTCGAAATAGCCACCGAATATATCCAGGAAAACTAGTTTCGAGGATAAATTCTATGTGTACGAGGTCTTGGGATAAATATTGCTAGAATTGTTTGAAGTATTAGCTACGGAGAGAGCAGATTGAAGCACTGTTCCAACGACTAATATTCAACCTCAATGGCAGAGTTATTGTCACGCGAGAAGGAACTTTTCAAGATGAATCAGGAGCTCAACTTGTTGACCCTGACCCCTGGCGGGATATCAGATGTCATTTACCCGGCGAAGGGGCCGTCGGGACTCGCACTCAGGACGCGAACTGACACCTTCCACCGGCAAAAGGGGCCGAGTACGCTGCTCAAGAAGAAGGGCGCCCAAACGAAGATGGTGTCCAAGGCAATGGGATCAGGCTCTGTCACGCCACCGGGCAGGAACTCGCCACCGGCGCCCGCGTCCACTCTGCTGAACAGTTCGAAGACGCCGGACTGGAAGAAGGGAGAGTCCATGGGTCCTCCATCGCCCACGACGGCCCGCTTCGAGAACAAGTTCAGCACATTCACGCGGGTCCCGAGCAGCAAGACGGCGACGGTCGTGAAGTATCGTAACCCCAACTTCAGCGATAGCACCTCGCTGGACATGATACTGCTCGACAACGCGAGCATTAAGTCGGATCAAATGGAGATGGAGGTCACCCAGAGACGGGAGAGCACCACTGTGGTCAATGGCCAGGCCAAGAAGCAGCTGACCCAGGATAACTTCATCAAGTGAGTGACAAACACAGCTTGCGGAGGCTTCTTCACTCTGATTCTTTCATAGATTCCTGAAGGCAAAGGTAGCCATACTCGAGGAGGATCATGCCCAGCATGCCGGTGAGCTGGGACGCCAGAAGGAGAAGCTGGACCAGGCACTGGAGGGGCTACGCAAGTCCGAGAGTCAGCGGGATCAGAGCCTGAACTCCAACAAGCATTTGTCGGAGCAGCTGCAGCGGGCCGAGCAGCAGTACGAGGAGGCCAGCCGGCGCCTGAAGGAGCGCCAGCAGGAGTTCACCAGCCAGCAGCGAGAACTGGAGCAGCTCAAGCGCGACAACAAGGTGCTGAAGCAGGGCAATACTAATCTGGAGAATCGTCTGACACGCACCCAGGAGGAGGCCGAGTCCGCCCGCCAGGCCCTCAGCAAAATGCGAGAGGAGCAACGGGACGAATTGGATACGCACCGCAACGAGCTGAAGGCAAAGGATAGCCGCATCAGGGCTCTGAAGCGGCAACGAGGTGACCTCCTGAATGCCTACAAGAAGCAGCTGTACATGATAGACAATCTGAAGCGGCAGACCAGCTGCATGGAGCAGTCGGTGGCCATTGGCTGCGGGGAGAAGGAGTTCAACAAGGTGCTCGAGTGGAACGCCAAGACGTAGTTTGGATTTTAGCTAGAATTTCAGACAGCAATGTATATAAATGAATGGCAATTAAATTTTATGGTACAGGTCCCCAAGCAATCTCGTTTCAATTATATGTGTAACTCAATTAGGAAGGAATCATATCCAGCCACTGACTGGACCCTTTTTGTGGGTATAAAAGCTTTGAGCGCTGCTTGGTTGGACACAGAAACATTTGCTCGCTTCAGGCATTCACATCAGAACCAGACATCGCAATCGCACACTGCCCACAACGCTCACCGAAGACTGCAAAATGGCTCTCCGATTCACACTCACTCTGCTGCTGGTGACCATCCTGGCCGTGGCCATTCTGCTGGGCTCCAGCGAGGCGGCCTACAGGAAGCCCCCGTTCAATGGCAGCATCTTTGGCAAGCGCAATGGTTTGGGTAAGTTTCCGGGTGCCCATTCTGGGGGATCATTCAACTTCACTTGACTCTGATTTGTATGCAGACTATGACAATGCCAAGATGAGTGCCGTGTGCGAGGTGGCCATGGAGGCGTGTCCCATGTGGTTTCCACAGAACGACAGCAAATAGGACCACGCCCTCCGACTGCGCCTCCTAGAAGTGATCTCAAGCCTACGATTAATGCAATACCAGCAGCAGCAGCAGCAGGCAGGCAGATGCTGTGGCTGCACCTGCAGCTGCAGCGGCGACTAAATGGGGAAAACCGAAACATTATAGAATCATGTAAAATGTTATATTATAAGCCGTGCATTCGCATAAAACTTACGCATTATCATATATAGATACATACATATAATCATTAAACATACTGCAAATGAACATGATTCTGCTCTACTATTACTTAAAATATTCCTACAGATGATTGCTGCAAGCACACTCGTGAGATACAATTAAATTACAATTAGAGTACAGTTTAAATATGGCCTAGGCCACTGCTGTTGCACCACTGTTGATCACTATGGCTGGTGGCTAGTGTACCCTCGGAGCTCGTCCACGGCCCCGATGTCGCAGCTCATTCACGTGCTTGCGCAGATTGGTTATGTATTCCGTCATGGAGGAGGTGAGTGCCTGAAAGAAACAATATATATTATAGTCTGCATTCAAATGAGTTGTGAGACTACTACTCACAGCATCCAGAACGTAGCGAGGAATGTATCCCTTTAGATCTAGACACAACACCCATTCAACGATGCAGCTGTCTGTTTTACCAACGATTTCACGAAAGGCAAAGCCCGTGACTATATTCTCGCCCCTGCAATTGGATAAGAAATTATGAGAGTGAGTTTCCACGTTGTGTTTCCCTTTAGTTTGTCGCCTCACCTTGTGTACTTGGATGTAGGCGGAACAGGAGCGTATTGTACACTAATCGCAGCGGTCATCCAAACCTTATCCGTGGTCGTGCCAATGCTGCTTGGCTTTGCCATGGTCTCTTTCTCTGCTTCGCCATCCAGCTTTTCTTTGGCATCTGAAAACTCATCTTCGTCCAGAGGCGGCGGTTCTTCATCAAAGTTTACTACTGCTCCCAGACTCTTTGCCCCCAGACTGTTGCCAAGTGTGTTGAAGGGCGTTGAGGGACCCACCGATGCGTTGGGGAACTTTGCCCGACAACTGGAAACGCTGCTGGGCAGAGGCGATTGTGATTCGCCATCGGATATGGTGCTGACACTGCCCTCGCAGGAGCGGTTCAGGGTGCTGTTGTCGTCGTCATCGTCGCTGCTCAGCTTGGCCACATCGTCGTCATCGCAGATTTGGCCATTGTAAAACAGACGACACGACCGCAAGTTGACAAAGTCGCGACTCTTTACCATGCCACCACCACCTCCGATGGATACCTGATAGGTGATGTCCGTGTAGGAATTGATTTTCTATTCAAAGTAGTTGCGTGTGAGCAAAGTTATTCTCTGAAGTCGTGTTTTGTGGACTTACGCGCACTATTTTGGATTCCAATAGGGCCGGATTCCATTTTGGACAGTCCTCAATGCGGTAGAAAAGATCTTCCATCAGAGCCTTGGCGGAATATTTGATGCGTGCCTGTAAAACGAAATAAACTCAATGTAAAGTAAATCTTTACTTGTATAAAACGAAGCGCATATGTACAGTCAGTTTGTATATTTTTCCTATCTTCTCCCGCTGCATGCTGTGAATGGTGTCGCCCTTGTGGTTGACTTTTTCCACCTTCCAGTCACTGGACTCAATGATCTGATAGGCCTTGCGCAGGCAATCCAAGCCCATTTGGTGATATTCCTCATCCTGAAATGGAACCAATCAAGGGATATCAAGAACAATTGATATTTAGAGGCATTAAAGTACCGAAAACATGGAAACAGTTTTGTTGCTACCGAATCCGAATCAATCGTTTTTATAGTCGCCAGGCGATCTCTCGTTATTATTCCAAAATGTTTTTGGAATGCGCATACATGAATAGCTTACCTCTTCATCTTCTTCGTCGGAGTGGCGAGCTGTGTCCAGCGGTGAATAAAAATTAGTCACACTCTGCGGCGGTCGCTCATTCTCAATCAAGATGGACGGCTGTACCAAAGGTGTGCGATCATTCGTAATCAGCGCTGCAATAGAGTGCAACACAATTAATGCATTGCAGTGGAAAGGGAGCCAAGCTGCACTTACACCTAAAATAGTGCTGGGCATGCCGCTCCTGAGGTATGACCCGACAGTCTAGGAACCAGGCCTCGCCCCAAGCCAGTATAAATGAAGTGATTATGAGGATGACTTCGAATACTTGTTGTTTGGCTTGCAGCCACTGTGGGCAAAATAAGGAAAAGATAGTTATACAAATTCTTTTCGGGATGTGACATTTGCATATCTTACATTGAAAACAAAAACCTTGGAGATGAGGAACAAGCACGAACAACTCGTCGAAAGCTGTAACGGAGAATTATCAGTTTGGGAGCAGCAATTAACCTTCGCTATAAACCTACCGCTATAATGGACCAATGATTTATGTACATCATGGCATAGAAGAAGATTAGGACTATGAATCGGCACAGCGCTATGGCCACCACATCGAATAGCGATGTGTAGATGGTGTACTCCACAATTTGCTTATGGAACGCCTGGAATATATTGTCTCCATCAATCTGAAAGTCGAAATAAATCAAAGTTTATGCATTTCGCCACAGACAATCCACAATACCACAATGCAAATGAGCCACAGCAGCGACACAAACACCAGATCGAATGTTACGAAGAGGCAGAAGAAGCGTCGCACCACAGACATGCGTCCATCTTGCATGTAGCCGGCCAGGAAGTCCTCCGTTATCAAGTTGATGGAATGTGTTCGCGCTGCTATTAAAATACGATCGCTTTAGCCAGAACTTTATGCGCTTGCTTGCAGCTCTACTTACACATATCATATTGCATGCTGTAGGCATTATTCCCGTGTCGCGCATTGGACAGTAGGAGCTGGGCAGCATTGCGGGCATCCACTGAATCACTTTGAGGCATGGCAGTCGGTGGTCACTGAGCTTAGCTCATTTTATTATCTGCTATAACAACACCACAACAGTGGTTCTAATTGATAAAACCGCTGAAAATGCGCTAATCTTTGATTGATAGTGCAAAATCAGAACAATGCCAAAAAGACATGGAAAAGCTCAGTGTGTGACTAATTCAAAGGCGTATAAATAGGCAATTATGCTTACGCCGATAAGAATTTAATTAGTCGCCATCATACTAGGTGTTTATGCCGACTTATTAATACATTTACCATGTTCATATATACATTTAATTAGCTGACTTGACACAGAAACCAGGCTAGGAATCTGGAGCACAGCTTAAAGCTATTCCTTTACGTATATAAATATACCAATACCGTATAAATATACTCGCAACTTTGGTTTTTCTTTGTTTTGCTTCGGCCATAAACAAAATTTCTAACAGTACACCCGCATCATTCACAATAAGATTTATACAGTAATATTTACCTGAACTAATAGTATTCGTTGCACTTTGTTCTTATAGTATATAAAAAGTCGACAACAGGCGCCAGTAAAATTGGTAGCAATCTCTATCTAATTGCATTACTTTTATATGTAAATTCCAGCTGTATTTATGAACAAAAGGAAAAGAAAAGATAATGTAAAAACAGCTGGTCAGTGTGGATTATTTTGATGGCTCTTAAATACCAGATATACCACGGAGGAAAAATATATTTTGTTGGTATTTCATACTCGTATGGCCGTATGACATTAAACTTTGCTGAGTGGCGTAGCTGCCAAGACAGGATAGCCTTATGGGAAAAGCATGCAGTGAAAGCAAGTTAAGTATATGATACCATTTTGGTATAAGTACATACATATGTATGTATGTATATGATGCATTTAATGTTTATATGTATATAGTAGATCCTTTTCTTATTTTCACAGAAGTACACCTAAAGTACACTAAACAACTATTTATGAACATGCATGGGAAAGCATCCGAGTTTAATTAGCTTGCGGCATTTTACAGAGTTAATAATACGACTTCGAAAGAGTGCCATAGACCTGAAACACAGATCTAATGATGCCATCAACAAATGCGTGTGTCTGCAAGAGGTAATCACCTTCCGGAAAGGGCAGAACCGCTGTTAAACGATTGTTTACCAGGCTAATGGACAACTTATCCACATAAAGTTCACCCTGCACATAAAAAATTATTCGAAATTTTCCATCTGCTCGAATGGGATAAACAACTTACAATGTAGGGACATGTATGGTTTAGATTGTGGTTCGTCCCAAGAAGACTAAAAACGTAATTATCGACGGAGATACGCCTACGATTCTTAAAGAATTTGCAGCCATCAACAGTGTAATTGTAGAGGAAAGGCTTGTATCCACTCAATCGCTTGTAAAATGCATAGTTTAACTGAAAATATTTATACTTTCAATCCACATACCATCAAGAGTTGGTGTCCAGAACGTACCTTGACATTGTAAATTGGTTTAAATAAAGTCAATCGCACTGACATATATTTGTAGGTTCTATTTATCGACTTCAGATAGCAATAGTCTACTCTGCAGTATTCCTTATCCACACAAGTATATTTGATGTTGGTAAACTCAAATTTGGAAGTGACCTTGAGAATTTGTAAATACTTATAGGATTAATATCAAATGGAATCAATTTATACATACTTCGGTGATAAAATACAGCATCAACATGAGCTGAAATAAGTTCTTAACGGACATGTTGAGCTTTGGCTGGCCTAACTCAAACTCACACTATTTTGGTTTGTTTTATGGTCAAAAATATGGACTCAATGACAACAGCTCATTAAATAGTTGTATTTGTAGTTGAAATCTCCACTGATGCATACTATCACTATCATTACTATCATCCTCATAATATTTTCGGCTAAACACTGTAAAGATCTTCCGCATGGGCTGAAGGTGAGATAGGAATTTTGAGGTACAAACACTCACACATATTTATTATTTACAATTCTGCTTAATTACTCAAGTGTATTGATATTATTTTAATGTCATCGTACGGTTTGTCCGTCTTGGGATTCGCTTTTGTGTTGCAAATATTGAGTACGACTTCCATGCCACGATAAACGCGACCAAAAACAGTGTGCTTGTTGTCCAGCCAAGGCTGTAAAGAGTAATGGTTTTAAAAATAGAGTCAACTAACTAGTTGGACAAAGTGTTGAAATACTTACAGTTGGCAGGACTGTTATAAAGAATTGGCTACCATTTGTGTTGGGGCCAGCGTTAGCCATACTAACCGTATAGGGGCGATCATGCTTTAGGCTTGGTACGAACTCATCCTTGAAATCGTGTCCCCAGATTGACTTACCGCCAGTTCCAGTGCCCGTCGGATCACCCGTTTGCACCATGAATCCCTTGATGACACGATGGAATATGTGCCCGTTGTAGTACCTGGATAATAAATACCGTTTAAAAGAAAACAGCAAGCTGAGAAGACATTCTAGGACTTACCCATTTTTCGCATGAACACAAAAGTTTTCGATTGTCTTTGGCACCTCCTTGAAGAACAGCTTTATGTGCACGTCCCCCTTGGTGGTGTGTAGCACCACGTTCTCGTAGATACGTTGCACGACTAAAATGATTAAACAGTTTCAATGATATAGATCTTGAATGGGCAAACATAGAGGTAAAAGTAACCTTCGTCTTGAAAGATTGTTAGCGTTAGCGTTAGGAGAAAAACAACGACGGTTAGTAAATAATTAACTAAGTAGATTAGAAATATCTGAATACCTGTGGCCTCGGGCACTGCAATAATGTCTTCTTTCGATGGCTTCTCATTGAATATATCACGATCAACATCCTGGAGATCTGAGGGCAGCCTTCGACTGTACAAGTAAAAGCGATTTTTCCTAACAAACGCATAAGCAAACGTGTTAGTTAAATGGAACAGGCTCTAAGGTAAACGGAAACTAACTTGTAGCCGGTGCAAAAGGCGGTTGGATCATTAAAGTAGTTGTGCAACGCTGGATTCTCGCTCGCCTCCTGTTCGAGCGTTATTGCAGCCTTCTGTCGCTTTACCCTGCCTTGGAACAGGGCCACCTGCAAGGGACGTATGTTGTCCGTCTTGCCGAGAATTGTGACGCAGCGATTCGTTACCACATTTATCACCTTTATGCCCAGCATGGTTGGATACAGCAAAAAGTTTCCAGTACTATCGAAGAGAATGTTAAGTGTCGTATTTTGTGCCGTCTTCTCCAGGTCGCGTTCGGCAGCCATTCTACAAAGAGTGCATTAAGCAATGCTGTTTAATAAATCACACATTCTATTTTTATGTACGTACCTTCGGCCAAACTCCATGTTCGGCAATGCGTGCGGCGTCTGCTGCAGTTGCGTGTACGTGGAGAGCGCCTCGTCAAACACTCTGATCATCTTTCCCGTGTTGAACTGAAATACGCGCACCTTGCGATCTGTGGAGATGGCAGCGAAACGCTTGCCGTCCGGGGAGGCTGCCAGACCGGTGACTTGGGTCTTTTGTTTGGCAAACTCAAAGAGGCTGGTGTCCAGTTTGGAGTCGAAATTCACCAGCTTTTGGGGAAATCTGTAATCGTACTTTGGGGTTTGCCAGTACTCCAATATGCCCCTACGATCCACCGATATGACCGTCTCCATTGCCACATTGAAGCACATGGCGACCACAGGGGCCGCGTGCATATTCTCCAAGGTGTGAAGCACTTGACCCCCACTCTGGCCATCGTAAATGTGTATAAAGTTGCTCTCAGAGTCCGTGCTGCAAATAAGATACATAATCAATATAGTTTCTCCAGTGAGCATTTAGTTTACCAACTTACATGGCCAGTCCCTGGACGGCATCCCCGGGAGCGCTTATCCATTCGGTACATTGGGGTGTGTAGCCCAGTCGGATGATATTAATCATGTCAAAGTTCACCACGTCGAATACCTTGGCTGTTTGATCGGTCGCCGCAGAGCAGAGCAATGTGCCACTAGCATTTGTAGACAACGACTTGATTGGAACTGGAAGTGATCGAATGTCATGAAAATAAATGCCAAATGAGACTCCTCATCCACGTACCCAAATGACTTCTAAAGTGCTTTACGAACTCGATGCCCAGCTCTCCCTTCTTCCAGAACTTGATGTGCCCATCCAAGCTGGCGGTGACCACAAAATCCGTCTTGGTGCACACTAAATGCGAGATCACGTCCCTGTGCATGTAGCTCCTTTCATAGCTCTCGGCGTTGGGCAGGTTCTCCAGGAAGATGTGTTCGTACGGAAGCACTGCACAAAGCAAAACCATACCAGTAAGAAGCCATCAAACGGATAGACTGTACAATGTGTATTTACCTTTCTTTTTCTTGGCCGGCACAGCAGTTTGTTCCGAAGGCATTGGCCCAATCCAGCCTGAGTCCTCACCATCGGCATCGTTCTCTTCTGCTGTTTCTGCAGTCGCCTCATCTTCCTCCGCTGGTGCGCTGCGTTTCAGATCCTCTCTAGAATCTGTTTCACTCATTCTGCACGCTACCTATTTAATAAACAAATACAAAAGCGTGTTTTTCTGAGAACGTGAATAATTTTAGCGCCGTTTGCGTGCCAATCAGTGTGACCGCTGATTAATACCCCACTTAACGCTAATAAATATACCGTAGTATACCAAAGAATGTACTAAATATACCGACATTTGAGGGACTGCTAGAGGTGGAAGTACATCGATGATACCTGATGTTTTGCAAGGTAAAAACATAACAAGGCATAGAGATTTGAACAAACTTGATTATATTTGTATTAAAAACATTGTAAATACAAGATGGAGAAGCATGGCCAGGAGGAAACTGCGCATTCCAGCCGGATTGCAGGCAGCAGCAGCAAGGATGGCGATGATGGAGGCGGCGGTGGCGGTATCAGTGGCGGCGGCGGAAGCGCGAAAGGCATTGTTGTAAATGCAGCACTTGGTGATACAGAGACACGCATACGAATCAATAAATGGCGCGTACGCGAAGGACAATTCGTGTCGGCAGCACAAATCCTGTTTCTCTACCAGGAAGTTGGAGACGATGGCAAGCCGTCAAAGGCCGGCAACATTACAGTCCACAAATACAAGTCAAATCGTGCCGGAGTTGTCAAAAAGCGGCTTCGCAAAGACGGCGAAATGGTTGTGAAGGGGTGAGTTTTGCCCCACACACTCTGCCTGTGGTGTTGGAGCTGTGCTGGGTTTGGGGTGGGGGTTGGGGTTGTTATGGGTGGAATGCATTTGTGCACAACGCCGCACAGATGGGGGTATACACACATTTTGAGCGTGGATTTGTTTTTATTTGCTCTTCCAGGGATGCGATTATGGAGTTGTCCGAATGCATACACACAACCGTCATCAAGGATATGTGCGCGGACTGCGGTGCCGATTTACGAAAAGATGACAATGTAAGTGTCAATAAAAAACAAACATTTTTCCCATTGTCAAGTGACACAAACTAACTTGATCGTTTTCCCCTCTGCTCTCCTTGTCAAAAGGGCCAAACCTCTGAGGCCTCAGTGCCGATGGTGCACACCATGCCGGACCTCAAAGTCACACAAAAACTGGCCCAGAAGCTGGGCCATGACGACACACGACGCCTGCTGGCCGACCGCAAGCTTGTGCTACTCGTTGATCTCGACCAGACGGTCATCCATACCACCAACGACACCGTTCCGGAGAACATCAAGGGGATCTACCACTTTCAGCTATATGGCCCACAGTCACCTTGGTACCACACGCGACTGCGCCCCGGCACAGCCGAGTTCCTAGAGCGCATGTCCCAGCTGTACGAGCTGCACATCTGCACATTCGGCGCCCGTAACTATGCACACATGATTGCTCAACTGCTCGACCCGCAGGGCAAGTTCTTCTCGCATCGCATACTGTCACGCGATGAATGCTTCAATGCCACCAGCAAGACGGACAACTTGAAGTAAGTAGAAACTTGGGAATGTGTTTTGTGGGCAATCTTTTAATGGAAATTATTGCAGGGCTTTATTTCCGAATGGTGATTCGATGGTGTGCATCATTGACGATCGAGAGGATGTCTGGAATATGGCATCCAATTTGATACAAGTCAAGCCCTACCATTTCTTCCAACACACCGGCGACATCAATGCCCCGCCGGGACTGTCCAAGCACGAGTTGGATGGCGAAGGTGTCGACTTCAAAGGTTAGTACCGCATCCCGAAAGCAAACCACAAGCAGTGTCATTACAGTGTTTATTTTTTTTTAGATATGGCAGAGAAAGAAGAGGAAAAAGATAAGGTAGATGTGGAGAGTGAAATAAAAACTGAAGACCCCGATAAAGGCGACAACACGGTGTCCAGCACAAGCAAAGACGAGGACGGCAATGAAGAACCCGTTGACGTACTCGGGCATGAGAGCGATCCAAAGGATGCAGAGGTGACAGATGCCTCGATTGTCACAGAGTCAAAAGAGTTGTCGGACAAGGTGAATGGCAAGGTTACGGATGTGGATGTGGATGTGGATGCAGATGCGGATGCAGATACGCTTGTAGATAATAATTCAACTGGCACGCCGGACCCACACAAACCGGCCAGCGATAGCGAAGACATAGTCGTGGATGATGTAACATCGGAGAACTCTAAGGATAGCACAAGTGCGCTTAAGATTGATGGCAGATTGATGGAGATTGACTCGAAGACAACTGCTGTCGAAACGACCGAAAAAAACAACGATCTGGTGGAGTCATCAACTAGTCCAGTGGATAATCAGAACCAAGTTGGCGGGGAAGATGCCGCCACTACGTCAAAGATTCCAATCGTCAAAGTCAACCACGACGAGGGAAAACTCATTGAGATTGAGGACCCAGATGACTACCTACTCTACTTGGAGGTCATATTGCGCAACATACACAAGCGCTTCTATGCGATCTACGACGAGACCATGGAGATTCCAGACTTGAAGATAATTGTGCCTAAAATTCGTTGCGAAGTTCTGCGCGGCAAGAATCTTGTGTTTTCTGGCCTAGTGCCAACGCAAATGAGACTGGAGCAGTCTCGCGCCTACTTCATAGCCAAGAGTCTGGGTGCCGAGGTGCAGCCGAACATTAATAAGGAGAGCACACATCTGGTGGCAGTCAATGCGGGCACCTACAAGGTAAATGCCGCCAAAAAGGAGGTCAACATCCGTGTGGTCAATGCCAATTGGCTGTGGACCTGCGCCGAGCGTTGGGAGCATGTGGAGGAGAAGCTATTCCCGTTGGACCGCAAAGTGCGCAATAAAGGCCGACAGCCGCCCGCACATTGCCACAGTCCCGAGCATGTGGTGAACTACAGCGAACGATCGGAGATATCGCCATCAAGCAGTAAGCAGCAGGAGGAGCAGAGTGGTAACTTTCGGGAAACCCTCAATCCCCTGCTGGTCCTCACAAACGAGGAAATTGACTCCATGAACAAAGACTACGATACGTTCTTCGAGTCTGACTCGTCCAGTGACGAGGGACCCGTCAACTTTGGTAAGCCAACAACATACACATCTTGAGTACTTTTTTTGAATGTTCCGAATTTTGCATCCTAGAAAATCCACCCATGGACAAGAAACTGCTTAAGCGCAAGCGTGAAGATGAGAACTCGAATCGGGCCCACGATTTCTTTATGCGCACTGGCGATGTGATGATGGGAGCGCCGAGTCTTGCTGAATTTGATGAGGATGAACGCGAGCGCGATGACAATAACGAAGACGAAGAGGAAGATGACGATGAGATTCCTAGCGCCAAATTTCGACGAGGTAGGAGGAGGGAGGGAGCCCTTGAAATATAATGTACTAATCATTAAATTCGTGATTTCTTGCAGGTGAGGAGCTGCCGTCGGATTTGGAAATTGGTTCGGATTCGAACAGTGAAAACAACCAGGAGGATGAGGATGATGGCGAATGGAATATGATGGGAGCCGCTCTGGAGCGGGAATTTCTGGGGCTAGAAGATTAACTATTTGTCATTAAGAATGTCTGCGAGGCTTTCCAAGACGGAAACCAACCTACAAATTAACAACAACAACAGCAGCAGCAGCAGTAAAACAAATGCGCAATCGAAAATCAGCTATCAGTTACATATTGATGTAGAATATCTAGGTATACCGCCTATGTATAGGATCTGTATGTAGTAGTTAACTTAAAATAGTTTTAAGCAATTCGCTGAGATACGCTCCTTTTAAAAAACAAAAAACAAACACTCCAGCCCCAGCCCTACCCCTCATCGTCACGCATTGAAATTGTAATCAAAAAACATCTCACGACTTAAATCTTAACTCTAATCTAATGTAAATTGATATGCTGTAAATGTTTTACAAAATAAATTCCGTTGAAACGGACTAGCTAGCGTCTAGTGTTTATTTTAAATATTTAAACTTATATGTACACCACACCAGTAGTTGTTTATTGTTTTTCGTTGTGTTTTGTAATAGATCCACCACATTAAACTTGAACAAATATACAAATACAAAGTAATTCGAAGAGGCGATCGATTCTGCTACGTTTTGTTGAGCTGCGACGATCGCTGCTGCTTGAAGCGGCTGACGCGCTTCTTCGGTGTGTGAGCGTCTATGTAGTTCTCCTTGGGAAGAGGGTCTGGCGCCGTTGGCTCCTTGGTCTCCACCAGATCATGCATCACCTTCTGATAGGCACTCATGTCACGCAGATCATCGTCTAGGGTGCGCTCCTTCTTCGGCTGTCTGTTGCCTTTGCCCTTCTTTGACTTCTTCGTTTGTTTTGTTTCAATGTGGGACTCGAGCTCAACAGCGGACTTATTACGCAGGATTGACTTTGACAAAGGGGCAGCAACAGCTGCATCTGGCTTGGAAAACTGGAAAACAAAATGCTCTTAGGTTTGCCAACCAAACTGGTTTATGGCTTGTGTCTTACCTGAGTTCGAGGATCCTCGTAGGCCTCCTCTCGCGCTGCCTCCTTCAGTATGGGCACTTTTAGTTCCTGCTCGCCCTCGAATCCGTTCACGTATATGGGAAAATGTGGCTGTGCCTTTGGCACTGCTTTCTTGTACTGGTCGTAGAAATCCGCAGGCGTACCAGGCGTTCCTTCCCCGCACACGGGCATCGCAGCAGGCACCGCATCGGAATGTTTGAAGCTTATGTGTAAGGTGTTGATGCGTCTAGTTGACTCCTCCAGTATGCGATTAAGCAAATCGAAGTCCTGGGCACTCTGATTCTCCTGGACATATTCGAGGTTCTGCTGCACCTTCTTCAATATATCCGAGCTCTTGTTACTAACTTTCTCTGCAGGCACAGCAGTCACTGTCTTAGGCAGTGGTTCGTCTAGCGATATGACTTCTCGGGCCCTCTGTTGCGCCTTTGGCATCATTTCGGAGACGGGTTCGTGGGTGCGGAACTCCAACTTCTCCTCTGATAGAGCAAAGGAAATGCGCCGTTTTTGTGGGACCGCCTGTGGTGCCACCTCAGGCGCTTCATCATCCACAGAGGCCTGCTCCTCGTCGCTATCTGCCACCAGTTCGTTCTCAAACATTAGCTCCTGCAAATCGTCTTCCAGCGTGATAACCACATTCATCAAATGCGTCAGCTCTTCGCTTATAAATTGAACTTTTTGTATTTTGCGCATTTTTGCTTTTAGCACCTCCAGCTGTGACCTCAGGAATGGTTCACGCTCTTCGCTGGGCAACAACGACATTTGATTTCGTATGGTTTGTACCTCCTCTTCCTGGTCTACAGGTTCATCTTCTACACTTTCAACTTCATCTTTACACTCAACAGTGGGCAACAAGGATGTATTTTCGGTAGAGGTTTGCGACTTTTCCTCTTGGGCTTTAGCTTTAACAGTCTGAATTTCTGCTTGGTTCACACTCTTGGTGTCCTTATCACTTTTAGTTGATGCTCTTCCTATACGTTTCTTCGACGAAGGTTGCGTTATTTCGCCGGACATTAACTGATGCACCACTTGTTGGTCTGTGCTCCGAATTAGGGACTCCTCCTCCTCAGTTAGTTTCAAATGACTTGGTTCTGCTTTCGTGACAGGTTTTTCTTGAATCTCCTTCAGCAGCTCTTCAATCATCTCCGGATCTGCACTGTCGGGATCCAGACCCATTTCCTCCATTATTTCCAGCACTTCTAATTTGTGTAGCTTATCATCGCCGTTTCTGAGTGCTGCCTCACGTTCCTCACGCTCCACTTGCTTCATCCTGCGCACACTTTCCTTGTGCTGCTCCCTCCACTTGATGTCAGCCTCCTCGTTGTAGTCCTCAATAATATCTAACTGCCCGGACTCCGCCACAGCGCCCTTCGCCAGTGGCTCCTCCAATTTGTTTCTGAAATACGATCTTAAATATTGAGCTCTGCCAAAAGCATTTAGTAGCCACAACTTACTGCCACAGATTAGCTTCCGTCTCCAGCTTTTTCAAGCGCTCTTCCGCCACCCGAAGCCGATGTTGGCATATTTCCTTGGCCTTGTGAGCGGAACAGGCCGAGAAGTAGTCTTCGCTGTGGCTCACCATAAGCTCGTTTGTGTGTATGAGCTGGCCCGGCATCAGAGCCTTCCTGCCAATGGGCACCATAACCTCGACGCTGAGACTCTTGGCGAACATTTCCAAATTACGAATGGCGCCCTCATTGTCGCTCTTGTATGCCTGCCAACGCTCCGTTTCTTTGGCATTGTCCACGATGGCCTGAACCAACAAATTTTGTAATCTATGTCCCTATTTATATATGAAAATAGCCACAAACCTGCCGAAGAGCATCCTCGCGCCGGTCCATGTTGGAAAGAATGTATCGCTATCGATAGGCAACAAGTCCTATCGTATGTATATGCCGCGGCCAAAATCGGAATACAAAATTCAATCTTCTTTTTCTTTTGTTAATTAAATTGTATAACATTTGCTATATTTGCTACAAAGCATATAACAATTTGCCCAACAGGTTGGATATGAGTTGTGGAAGAACAAAGAAATCAATGAATTACCAGCACACTTCGACAATAACCGCTATAAATGTTACCAATTTAATAATCTTTCTTACTTAACGAAATGAAAAACACAATGAACAAATCTTAAGACTATTGGGCGGCCAATTTGGCATCCAGTTGCTTCATATCTACGCCTATTTCGATGAGACGCTTCTCTTGCTCTTTGGTGTCCAGCCCGTGCTCCTTGTTGTACCTGTAGTTGACTGTCAGCTGCACCTCCTCCAGGCCGCTCACATGGTCGTACAGGTTTCCCTCCAGCCGCTGATCAATGTCGCTCTCCTCGCGCAGGCAGCAGAAATACAGAAGAAATATGGCCAGGCTGGCTGAGATCACGTAGGGCTGGTACCATAGGGATTCATCGCTACCACCACTGCGTGTCTCCCGTGCTCGCCAGGTGGCCGCCTGACTGCCAAAGAACTGTATGGGCTCATTGCTGATCGCTCCCTCCTCCTGCTTCTGGTCTTCATTGGTCACCTTCTGGGCATAAAAACGCGGACAGCCGGCAGAAACACTAGACGCCGGGGCCAACGGCCTGAAACACAATTATTATTAGTCTGAATCCTTTGTGGTTTTAGGTATGTTAATGCTCACCTTGCGAATCTGGTTTTTGTTAGCAAACGCAGCATTTTCTTTTCGGCAATTTAACCAAAATTTCATAACAAATGGTAAACAGCTGAGCGCCAGGGCAGCAAGAAACATCGATGCAATATATCGAGTGAATTATAAAAAATTCCAGATAAAATAAATTCCATATTCAAGACCTTTTATTTGTTTGCTTTTCTACTAACAAATGAAAAGATTAATATGAACAGTTAAAACCAAAGGAAATTGGTAACTGAGACAGCAAGTGATATCGGTTTTTCAGACTGATATCGATAGACCGTTCCAGGGCTGGTTGTGCCACACGTGCGTTGTAAATTTATAAACACGCGCTGGAATTTTAAAATAATTAAGTTGAAAAATGGGTGCAACCAAGAATCTAGACTTAATTGGCACCATCGAGGATGATGCCGAGGTGGAGAATCTATCCGAGGACTCTGATGCCGAAGTGGAGGTGAGAAAACATGAAATATTTTATGCTGTGAATGAAAATTAAGACACACTTCTCTCACCCGGCGGCGACTGCACAGTATCAACCCACAAAGCTGCGACACAAGAAGGTAACTGAGTTCGAGAAGGGCTTCGAGTTTGTGGGCTCCGTCAAGGAGTACAACAAGGACACCTGGGACGATCTGATGAAGTATGTCAAGCGAAAGGCACGCACAAAGACCGATGACAAGATTGCTGCCCGCCTGCAGAAGCGCGGCGGAGCCGAAGTGGTGGCCGCCGAGCAGAGTGACGAGGATGAGATAGACCTTTCGGAGGATGAGCTGCAGCACGATAATCTGCGTTTGCGTGAGAAGAAGCAAACCAAGAACAAGAAGAAGAAGAAGGCCAAGGAGGAAGAAGAGGATGAGGGCGAGAAAATGCAATTCGACGACACTGTGGAGGGCAACGAGCAAGTCACCTCCTTCTATCAAATGAATCTGTCGCGTCCCCTTATGCGATCCATCGGCGTACTGGGATACATCTATCCCACGCCCATTCAGTCCTCGACGATACCGATTGCCCTCCTGGGCAGGGACATTTGTGGCTGTGCGGCCACTGGTACAGGCAAGACGGCTGCCTATATGCTGCCCACACTGGAGCGTCTGCTGTATCGTCCGCTCAACAACAAGGCCATCACCCGTGTCCTGGTGCTGGTGCCCACCCGTGAGCTGGGTGCCCAGGTCTATCAGGTGACGAAACAGCTCTGCCAATTCACAAGCATTGATGTGGGCTTGGCCATTGGTGGCCTGGATGTGAAGGCCCAGGAGGCTGTGCTGCGCCAGAATCCAGATATTGTGATAGCCACTCCTGGACGTCTTATCGATCACATCAAAAACACGCCCAGCTTTACGCTGGACTCCATTGAGGTGAGTTAACCCCAGATATTTGATAGTTAATCCCTCTTTACCATGATGAATCTCCATCCTTGCGCTCTGAGCTCATCGCTGGGCAAAGCGGATAGCCCTGGTACTTGCAACTGCGCGGCAGATGCAAGCTGATTAGAGAAAATTAAATGAAAGTTCCCCAATTGTATGCCACATCTAATCCTTTCTGGTGTTTTCCTTGCAGGTTCTCATTCTGGACGAAGCTGACCGCATGCTGGACGAATATTTCGCAGAGCAAATGAAGGAGATCATCAATTCCTGCTGCAAGACACGCCAGACCATGCTCTTTTCGGCCACGATGAGCGAGCAGGTCAAGGATCTGGCAGCCGTCTCGCTGGACAAGCCCGTCAAGGTGTTTGTGAACAACAACCAACAGGTGGCCTTCAATCTGCGTCAGGAATTCATACGCATACGCGAGGACAAGGAGGGAGACCGCGAGCCCATTCTGGCCAGCTTGATTTGTCGCACATTCCACGACCATTGCATGGTGTTTGTGCAGACCAAGAAGCAGGCCCATCGCCTGCACATCCTGTTGGGTCTGCTGGGCGTTAGAGCGGGCGAACTGCACGGCAATCTGACCCAGCAACAGCGTTTGGAATCGCTCAAGAAGTTCAAGGAGGAGCAGATCGATATCCTGATCGCCACAGATGTGGCTGCTCGTGGTCTGGACATCGTGGGTGTGAAGACTGTCATTAACTTTGTGATGCCCATTACGACAGAGCATTACATCCATCGCGTGGGTCGTACAGCGCGTGCGGGACGTGCAGGTATCTCCGTGTCGCTCGCTGGCGAAAAGGAGCGCAAGATTGTCAAGGACATTATCAAGAATGCCGAGAGCACCATCAAGAATCGCATTATCCCACCGGAGATTATTGAGAAGTATCGCAACAAGCTGACCGCCCTGGAGCCAGAGATTCGTGAGTATAAAAATCGATTTACTGCTTTACCCTTGGACCTAATCGTTGATTCCATGCAGAAAACATTCTCGGCGAGGAGCAGGCCGAGCGACAGCTGGCAAAGACAGAGCAGCAACTGTCCAAAACGGAGCGTAAGCTCTTGGGCCAGACCAACGGCAAGCGTGACTGGTTCCAGACGAGACAGCAGCGTGAGGATGAAAAGAATCGACTCGCACTGACCCCAAGTGACGAGGGTAAGGCACCAGGCGGCAGGGGAGGCAAGGGCCAGGGTCAGAACGGTGGCAAGCGCAAGCGGCCCGAATACGGCGGCGATGGTGAGGATGGACCACCAGTCAAGGAGCTGGATGCCAAGCGACACAAGAAGAAGAAGGAGGAGCCGAGAAAGAAGACGCCCGAGCAGATGGCCAAGGAGCGGGCCATGAAAGAGGTCGAGAAGGTATCGTTGGTGCGCGCGAAAATTTCCAAGCTCCGGAAGCGCCCTGGCAAGCTGGGTGCAGCCACCGAGCCTCCCAAATACGGAGCCAATGCGGCGGGCGGCAAACCCAAGAGACGCGGACCACAATCGGCATTCACCAATGATTTGACAGATGTCAGCCGGGGCGGAGCATTGCGATTGAGGTAAGCACATATACAATTGCATTTCAAGATCATACCATTAACAATTGTCTCCCTGCCAAACCAGATCCGAGGCCAATCGCCACAAGAAGATGACAAAGATTGCGGCCAAGAAGAAGGTCAGCAGCGTGAAGCTGACGAATAAGGCGGGCAAAAACAAGTTCAACAAGGGCAAGAGCTTTGGCGGACCTCGCTTTCAAAAGAAGGATAAGAAGAAATAGTCGTATGCAATGTCGGGCCCTAAAACTTGTAAAATAATAAAACATTTGATTCACATAGGCGGTTGAAGATTTGAACTTAATTATCGATAGGACGCTTGCTTCTCGATTACCGATTGAAGCTCAAACATTTCTCGCTGACCAACACTTGTTTGCCAATTTTGTGCGGTTTTGTTGTTTGTTTTTCGTTATTTTAATAAATTCGCATTTAATTTTGCAAAAAACAACGAGATGAGCTTGGCGTATGGTCCCCCGGCTTCCGATTCGGACTCGGACAGCAGCTACGATGGCTTCTACTTTTCGGATACGGTAATTTGCACAAATTGTTGTGGCCACGAGGGGTTTTAATGTTTTTGTTGTGCAGGTCAAGCGCCCAAAGAAGCCTCAGCATTTTGTAGCCCCGGATCAGAAGCTCTACGATGCCGTGCTGGATGGGGATATGGAGACAGTGATCAGGGAAATGGATTCCCTGCGGTTCAATGTGAACGACTCGCTCCGTGACGGGCCGACGCTGTTGATGTACGCCTGCCGTGCGGGCCACTACGACTTGGCCGTGTACCTGATTGAGCAGCGCTCGGCTGGCGTCAACAAGCAGGTGGAATCTCAGATGCCATTGATGGAGGCGTGCGACTGCTCGAAGAACGATCCGTACTTGGTGGAGAAGTTGGTCCGCCTGCTGCTTCGCCACGGTGCAGTCATCAATGTCTCGAACAAATTCGGCATGACTCCGTTCATGCTCGCCTGCCGCAACGGCTACACCAACGTTGTCCGCCTGATGATCAAGGGTGCCAGCTTGAACGCCGTGGACAATCATGGCTGCACCGCGCTCTTCCATGCCATCGAGAAGAACCACGCGGACATTGTGAAGCTGCTTGTGAAGGCGGGTGTCAATGCCACGATACCCAACGGCAAGGGCTACACACCCACCCAGGCGGCCGAGTCGCATGGCTACTATGACCTGCTGGAGCTGCTGCCACGGCCTGTGGAAACGTACTCGGTGCCATCGCACTTCCTAGGCTACCACACGCTGCGGGACCACATTCCACGCATCTTCCTGAAGGCCGACTGTCCGGAGTACTTTCAGGAGCTGAACAGCATCCTGCAATCCATCAATATGCAGGACCAGCTGCAGCATTTTGCCATTTCACGCACTTCCCTTGCCGAATTCCTGGTGATGGACGATCAGGCGCTCAAGGAAGTGGGCATTCCATTTCCCGTGCATCGCAACAAGATCATGAAGGGCATCCTGGAGTGAGTGGAGTGCATATTTCTTATGTAATTTTAACTAATTTTTGTCATTCCTTTGCAGCTTTCATTTGCACCATTGGTCCAACAAGTCAATCGCTCGAGTGAAGAAGGATGGAATGGACAAGTAGGTGCTTCGATTTCCTCTCAATACTGAAATGAATACCTTCATCTTTTAGCTTCTATGAGATTCTGATGATCGCTGCCAATCATATGCAACAGTTGGTCATCGTTCAGGCTTCCCTTGACTTTGTGAAGAAGAACCTCAATGCAGGGAAGCTGGGCCAAACCTCGTCGATGCAATTGGCCAACCTCAAGACGAACATCAAGGCATATCGCAAATCTGTCGATGACCTAACCAAGACTGTCAAATATGTAAGCGTGAGCTGTGCGAAGGAGTTCCTAAATTCGGCCACTAATCTTTGCTTTGCTTTGCCCACAGCTTGGTTCTTTCAGTCCGGCAAAGAATCCGCTGCACATTGACTACGATGAGGTGCTGGCCGAGCGGAAGCGCACAACGGTGCGGCGCTACTTCAAGTACACAACCATTATACTGGGCATCTCAGTATTCGTCTGCCTCAAATGCAAGTGGTTCGGTTTGTAGTTATATTCCCCGAAACGCTTTTTGCTTTGCAAAGTACAAATAATGTTGATCCTCATGGAATTAGCGTGTTTCGCTTGTGTTCTCTTTAATCAAAATAGTTTGTAGGTTAAGAATTACGAAACCAACCAAGTGTTATATGAAGTTGATAATTTTAAATGCGTTAATAATGAAAATAATAAACAAATGTTTTGAAAAATTGAATTTAAGTAAGTATCATGCCGCAGGTGAGCTTTGAGAGCTTCACAGCACTGAATAAATGGTATTTAATGGTATTTTTCTGGGAGTTATAGAACACTATTTGCATTGCACATAGCACTTCCCGCCACGATTTTATTTATAAACAAAGTCGCTTGTTAATTGCTTACTGCATGGACACTGCATGTAGAGATCTGTATAGTCATGCAAGTGGATCTGGAGCCGGGCGTCATCCGGAAGCTGGACGAGGTGGTGGTCAATCGCATTGCCGCAGGCGAAATCATCCAGCGACCGGCCAACGCGCTGAAGGAGCTGCTGGAGAATAGTTTGGACGCCAAATCGAGCCACATTCAGGTGCACGTCAAGTCCGGTGGCCTGAAGCTGATGCAGATCCAGGACAACGGCACGGGCATACGCAGAGAGGACTTGGAAATAGTCTGCGAACGCTTCACCACCTCGAAGCTTGCGAAATTCGAGGATCTCTCGCAGATAGCCACATTCGGCTTTCGCGGCGAGGCGCTGGCGAGCATCAGTCATGTGGCTCACCTAACAATTCAAACCAAGACGGCACAGGAGCGCTGCGGCTACAAGGCCACCTACGCCGATGGCCGGCTGCAGGGCCAGGCCAAACCGTGTGCCGGCAATCAGGGCACCATCATCACCATCGAGGATCTGTTCTACAACATGCCGCAACGGCGGCAGGCGCTCAAGTCGCCCACGGATGAGTTCCAGAAGCTCTCCGACGTTTTGGCCAAGTATGCGGTGCACAATCCCCAGGTGGGCTTCACCCTGCGCAAACAGGGCGAGGCGCAGCCCTCACTGAAGACGTCCGTGGCCAGTTCGCGCGAGGAGAACATTCGCATCATCTATGGCGCTGGCATCTCCAAGGAGCTGCTGCACTTCAGCCACCAGGATGAGGTGTACAAGTTCGAGGTGGAGTGTCTGCTCACCCAAGTCAATTACTCGGCAAAGCGCAGCCAGATGCTGCTGTTCATCAATCAGCGGCTCGTGGAGTCGCCAGGTGGGTGGAGACGCATCTTCTGGCCTGAGTCCTCATTTGATTCCCCTCTCTCTTGCAGCTCTCAAGTGTGCCGTGGATGCTGTTTACGCCACTTACCTGCCGCGCGGCCATCATCCCTTTGTGTACATGAGCCTGAGGCTGCCGCCGCAGAATCTGGACGTGAACGTGCACCCCACCAAGCACGAGGTGCACTTTCTCTACCAGGACGAGATCGTGGAACGGCTCAAGGAGCAGGTGGAGGCCCAACTGCTGGGCAGCAATGCTACCAGAACGTTCTACAAGCAGCTCAAGCTGCCCGGCGCCACGGAGCTGGACGAAACGCAGTCGGTGGACAAGACGCAGCGCATCTATCCCAAAGAACTTATTCGCACCGATTCCACTGAACAAAAGCTGGACAAGTTCCTGGCGCCCATCAGGAAGAGCGACTCTGGGCTGTCCTCCAGCTCTTTGGGAACTGACATTTCGTCCCAGGAGACGCCAAGCGAAACGAGTGCCTCACATGAGGAGGAGAGCTTCCGCGTGGTAGCTGCCCGCAAGGCGCGGGAAGTGCGCCTGAGCAGTGTGCTGGACATGCGACAGAGCGTGGAGCGACAGTGCAACATTCAGCTGAGAAACATCCTCAAAAATCTGGTCTACGTGGGCTGTGTGGACGAGCGTCGGGCCCTGTTTCAGCACGAGACGCGCCTCTACCTGTGCAACACGCGAGCCTTCAGCGAGGAGCTGTTCTACCAGCGATTGGTCTACGAGTTCCAGAACTGCTCCGAGATCAGTGTAACGCCACCGCTGCCGCTGCAGGAGTTGCTAATGATTGCGCTGGACAGCGAGGCGGCTGGCTGGACGCCCGAGGATGGAGACAAGGCCGAACTGGCCTCCAGCGCTGCGCAGATTCTCCAGCAGAAGGCACCCATAATGAAGGAGTATTTCGGTCTGCGCATATCCGAGGATGGACTGATCGAGTCGCTGCCCAGCCTGCTGGCCCGACACAAGCCGAGTGCCACACATCTACCCGTCTACTTGCTGCGCCTGGCCACCGAGGTGGACTGGGAGCAGGAGGCCAAGTGCTTTGAGACCTTTTGTCGCGAGACAGCCCGTTTCTATGCCCAGCTGGAGTGGCAGGAGGACGCGACGTCCGGTCACCAGAACTGGCACACCGAACACGTGCTCTTTCCGGCGCTGAAGAAGTACTTACTGCCGCCGGCGCGTCTTCGGCAGCAGATCTACGAGCTCACCAATCTGCCCACGCTCTACAAGGTATTCGAGCGGTGTTAGCATCAAAGTTCCATTTTTTGTTTGCTAATCAACTGCATAAATAATTTATAAAACTAAAACTAAGTTGGGGACTAGCTGTAGGCATGTTTTGCCCTGTGTAGGATGACGCTCTCCTTCCCTTAAGTCAGATCCGGCTGACGGAGGCGCGTGACCCGCTCGGCATTCTTAACGTGCTCCTTGAGCAGCTGCATGATCTCCGTGTTGTATTCGTCGGGCGTGGGCTTCACCTCGGTGGCCCAGTAGTAGATGTCCCAATCGTTGCTCACGCCATTGATCAACTGGTCGTAGATGGCCGTCTGCTCGGCATTGAAGTCCTTCAGGTGCTTGGCCGCAAAGGTGCTCAGAAGCAAATCGTTCTCCAGCATGCCACGCTTACGCGATTGATAGATTAAACTACAAATTGGAGGTAGAGTTGGGTAATTTCTATTCCATGTTCTTGCCCCACTCACCGTTGCTTGCGTGTCTCCAGCGGCTCGTTGGGTCGCGCCGGGTACTCCGGCAGCGGCAAGTAGTCCGGATCCTCGTAGTCCACAATCACATCACCAATGGGCGCCATGAAGGGTGGCTCCTGGCTGCTGGTGGCGGCATGGCGCTGCCAGGGCGCAAAAATCCAACGGGAAATGTTCAACGTCAGCTGCAAGCGAAAATAGAAAATAGAAAATGATGGAAAATGCAATTCTTATGCAATCGGCGATGCACTTTTCCGCTTACCTTTAATTGGCGAAACATCTTGCAAGCAAATCACGTTAACTATCAAATAAGGAGTAAAATTAATTTTTTACTTTCTCGATGGAGTGTACTTGCTGCCAAATTGGTTTTTAACACAATTTTGAAAATATCAAAACAACGTCAACGACAAAAAGGCCAGCTGAGCAGATTTGGGGACAAAAAATAAGTGGGGTGGATTGAGTATTGCAAACTGGGGAAACTATTGTAGCAGCATTTGTCCCATTCCCAACAAGGTATCATATTTATTCATAATATAATGGCCAAAACAATAATGGCGCCAAATCAATTTTCAAATGTTTCCGCTCTCCACCTCGTGGTGCAAGCACACCCTGCAAGAGGATTTAACTGTTATTTGCAAAATAATTTAAAAAATTTAACATTAATGTTAAATATTATTTATAAATATTGATACAATTATTATTTGCCAATTTAAATGTAAGTTTTTAAAATTCGCATTCAACAAAATCACTTAAGAACTCATGAGTGGAACGCAAAAGTGAGTAATCCGCTCTCGCTCTCAATCTCGCCGCAAAATAAAATCCGCTAGACTTGGCTATATTGGCAGCACTGCATCTAGCCGCAAAAAAACTCAACAGTAGAACGATAAACTGAGCTCGTCCAGTGCTGTCGCTTCGGGTCATAACAAAACTAGAAATAGCCAACATATTAACGCCAGCTTTTTAGAAAGCCAGATACAGTGGGAAAAGGCTTAATTGGCATCACTAAAAAACTTTCGGTCGAACGCGGTCACGTCGCGCATCGTTGTAAAATTGAAACAAAGATTCGAGTGCCGACGCCAAAACTATGTGAAATAATAGTGGTTCGAATTAAAGCCTGTGCGAGAGGTGTGATAGGTAAATAAAAGTGTGTGTTATTCGTAAAATCAAATACATATCAAGTTAATTGAGGAAGTTTCCTTCCCCCTCATCCCCGCGCGCGTGTGTGTGTTTGTTAAGAGTGTTGTTCGCCGCGCGGCAAAAGGAGGGAGCGAAAGAAGTAAACAAAAACGTGCGACAATACCACAAAAATGCAAAGTTATATGAAAATCTGAATAAAAGGTTAACGAAAAGTGCTATTCCCGGCTGCGCGAGTGGTTAGTGTATTTTTTTGAGGCACAAAGGAGAGAAAGCAATAGTAAAAGAAACGGAAAGACAGCAGCACCGGCAACTGGAGAAGCAGCGAGGAGCAAGAGCGTGCGGCAAGATGCCGGCGACAGCGAATGTGTGGGTGTTGTTGTTGTTGTGCTGCTGCTTGTTCGTCGCCGTCGTTGTGGATAGCAGTAAATTGCAGGAGCAGCAACAGGAGTCCTCCACGAAGAAACCCTCGGCTGAGAAAGGTAAGAACGTGCTTTATCTCTCATTCCTCCGACTCTTCTTGTCTCCCAGTCGCTCTCATGTTAATTGTTTTTAATCTGCGGTGCATTAACCTGGGCCTCTCACTCACACACTTTCATGCCAAAAATAAAAGCAGCGTCTCTCCGTCTGCCGTCTGTGTGTTTCTCCCAATTGCTCTCACCCCTCTCTCTCGCGCTCTCACTCTGTCATCGTCTCGCCCCGCGAGCATTCACTTTGTTATGCAAATTCTTGGTTTTTTCTTGTTTCCACAAAAAAAAAAAAAAAAACGCAAATAAACAAAACAAGAAAAACAAAGAAAATGCAAACAATTTTTGTGAATTTGGGTGGAATGTGGTACTTTACTTGCAACAACAACATAAAAAAGAAATAAAAATTTTGCGCTGAACGCAAAATGGCAGAAACTTCGAGGAGTGGAGTGCCTAACCCATTCAGGCTCCACATGAATGGGAAAATGGGAAAATGATGCTTTACAAACTTTCAACTAAAGTTCAGCCGATCTTCCCTTAATCTTTCCAATGCTACCTTGAATTTCTTGCAGACAATGCATACCCTCTGCAAGGGTATAAAAAGATCAAAACTCATAATTGGAGTCTCCTCCGCATAAATCATAAACCACTCATGGCCATAAAATTCCTTAGAATATTTGCACAGCAACAACAAATAAATTTCAATAAATTATGTAAGCTCTCCGCTTGACTTTACGGTGAGGGGCGGTGGGAGCGCGGTACCCGTCTCACATTATGCATGCACATGATCCCCATGACCCGAGGGGTCCCAAGTCTCCATACAAGAGGCTCGCTCCCTCGCTTGTTGAGACAGAACGTGAGGGGGGCGGGAGGTGAATCGTAAAAAAAATATAAATAAAATTAAAGTAAGCATTTCCTCATTTGAGGCCCAACTTTGTCGCAATTTAAACGGGGATAATGTCCATAAAACACACAGAAATCAATCAAACAAATTGCCCGCCTGACAACAGCGACCGCAAACGCAGTGCCCACACGTACAGTGCAAGAAATAAATGACAAGATTCCATTATAAATTCCGTTGTATTCCGCTTCGATTACCATATAAAGAACATAATTTCATTACGTAGCTTGAGAGTGATTTTTGGGTTTCTTATCATCAGCTTATTTTGTTTATTGATGAGTTTCTTCCCGTTTCTGTACCACAAAATTGCTAATCTTTATAGGGCGATAATTAGCATGAAATTTCTAAAAATTGCCATGAAAATAATGCCTTTAAATTTATAATAATTAAATTAAGTGGATCGAGATGCGGCAACTAATTAAGAGATAATCAGATGATGTGGGATGCGGGGTCAATCCTAAGGGTTAAGGTGAAACGGTTGTTCACGCTACCAGACAAATCCACTCTCAATCACACTGACATATTTTTCAATTACTTTGTTATTTTTATACATTCGCATAATTAATAAATTTTGCATATTGTTAATCAAGTTGAAATAACTTTGTTTTGATTCCCTTTTAAATTATTTTTCCAAGACATTTTTCTCCGCAACACTCGTCGCCGGGAATTTGCATTTTTGATCGGCCTTTTCACTTTTTGTTCCGTTCCGTTTCGCTTCAATTGTTTTCTGCCTTCGCCTGCCTGACCTCCCCCCTGTCACCATGGCTGCCGTCCTGCCAGCTCTCCCCCGTCCCCGCATCCTGTCGCACAAGAAGTGTGTAAACAAGACCGTTATGCTTGCGCAGCCTCTTTTAACAGTTTCGCAATTTGTACCCTGTGCAAAAAAAAAACACAAGGCGTGTTTATATAAGGTGGTGGAATTTTTGGGATCACCCAGCTGCCAATTTTGTTGGCCATTTTCACTGTTCCTCCGGACTTCGTTGTGCATGCAAGTACTTCAAATGTACTACCTCTAGCCCTACCTTGCATTAATATACCCTCCACTGAAGTGTTTCGCAGTAAACGCTACACGCCCGCGGGCCGGCCGTATCAGCAGGGCAGAAGGGGAATGTCAACAGAACTCAGTGCAACCCTATAACTCTCCCCTTGGCCCTGCCGTCTAGTGCAGGCGGAAATATTGCGGAAATCGTTTATCATGTCGCCAATGGCTCTGTTTTAATAATTGCTGTCCGCGTTAAATGGCCAAAGGGAGGTCGATGCCGAAAAGAGAAAGAAAGAAAGAGTGAGAGAGAAAGAGAGTAGGGAGAGAAGGTAGCCTTAATTGAGAAACGGTAAATACTAAGAAGTGAATGCTGTGTGTGGAAAATCGGTAAATCTGTGATATTCATTGCAGGGTTCTTACAATCAATTCCAAGCTGAGGCAGGAAGTAGAAGGGCATGCATCTATCACACCAATGACAGAAAAGTTCCTCGTCACCCTATACAATTTGTTTTCTTTTTCCTGTCCATCTCCGTGTCTGTCTCTGGTCAAGTTCCACCTTCAGTTTTGTTTGTTTGTTTGCCCTCACCTCCTATGCTCTGTTATGGCGCTCTACTCAAGTTCAAGAGCAAACGATAACCTGTCCACAGACGATTAAGTAACAACAACTACAACAACAAACAAGTTTGTGAGCTGGGTTACACAAATATACAAACAAACAAACAAACAAACATACACACACACGCACGGGGGTTCACGCACATACATAGTTGTACATAGAGTGGGGAGAGAGACTTTAACTCAAACAGCTACCCATACCGACACATAAGTCACACCTGCTTAAGGCCGGTGGCCCCCAGACCCAAACCTGAAGCCAAGAGAGAAGAAAAAGGAAGAAGGAGAAGAGGCAGAAAAATGAAACAATTTGCCTTCGCTGGGGCCAAACACAGTCAAAGCAAACGGAACGGAGCCCAAAACAAACTGGACAAGCGGGGAAGGCTTAGCCACCGACAGTCGAAGCATTTGATGCCCTTGCGAATCCAACGCAACAAACATTAATATATGGAATAAGGTGTAGTTAGAAGCTTAGCTGTTCCGAAATTTGTACTAAGTGTGTGCATAATAAGGAATCATAGGAAAAAAAATATACATCTGATATAGTACTTCCTTATAGTCCCGGCAAACATGTGGCTTAGATAAGAGTACACTCTGAAAGGGTAAAACAACCGGAGGCCAAGCCGGCCGGCTTGTGTGTATGTGTGTGTTGAGTGGAAAGGCAAAAAGGAAGAAGTGGGTAGATATACACTGTACAGACGTACAAAGAAGAATTCAAGCTGTAGAGGCTTTAATACACTTCAAGATTTTCAGGATTTGTGCTTAAATATTGGGGAAAAAATTACCCTTAACTCAAAAGTGAAGAGAAGGCGAGCTTGTTGTGTAATTCCAATGCAATGTATTAGCTTTTAAACTCGAATTAGATACACTGTTACCTAGTGTTGGTAAATCGGAGTAAACATCATCTATTTTATAGCATTTCCTATTTTGATTGAAGAATAGCCGAGTACGCTCCGCTCTTCTTTAAACTTTATCCTATCCCAACTACTTATGCAGCTCATGTGATTTTCTTCCCCCCATGCACCCGGGAGCAATGCGCTTCTGTCCGTTTCATTCCTCCGTTATGGACGTTTTTTATGCATGTCTCTCTTTTGTTGCTATTGATTTATTGAACAATTTATTGTTGTTGCTGTTGCTGAATGCATGTCTCGACTGCGGCTGCTGCTGCTTCTGTGTGCTGCCGTCTTTATTGTACGAGTAGTTCTATAGTTCTGCTGTTGTAGTACGATATACATTTATGGTCCGTCTGGTTTGGCATGACGCACGACCGAGATGGGGACCTGGGACCGGTTCGGTTCGCTGAACAAAGACACCAGCAGAAGTCAGCAGTCTAGACGAAGTGCCCAATATGGTCACGGGCAGGACGGGACACAGCCAGCAGCGAATTCATTTTGTCATCATCCAGAATTTCCTCACTGATATTAACATGATATTAAGAGTTGAACTCGAGATCTTGAGAACACTTTATTAATGCAAAGGATTATTTAATTAATTAATTTCAGTTCGTTTGTTACTCTTTCATGTTTATAAAATGATGATATGATAAGTATCTTCATAAATACATATCTAACATTCGTCACCCACACAGTTTCATATGATTCATTATTGCATCCCATAATTCCATCATTCATTTCGCTCACTGCTGCCCCTTGAGCAAAACATTTCAATTGAAAGCATGGAAATAATTATATGGCAATTAAAAATTCATTGTGAGTGTATGTGTCTGCATAGCATGAAGGAGGAGAATGTCAGAGGCTGTACACTGAGATAAATATCTCATACATAAATATATCAAAAGAGGTGTAAGCGATCGTTTGCACACTTGCTTTGCCACTTTAGAGCTTCGAGATTTCGAGTTTTTTCTTGTATATCTTCATATGTATGCATGCGGTTAATCTGTTTCCATGGATTTTTCCAGTGTAGAGACTATTGTGGTTGTCTCAGCTTTAGCTTTTAATGTGCCTCTGTTCTTCTCCCTTTTCCCCACTCGTAAGCAGCTAAGAAAATATAGGGTTTTTGTTTTTGTTAAATTTAAATCATTTACATAGTACATGCATACGCTACGTATCTATATATATGTGTATGTATACATGTATGTATGTACTTATGTACATATGTAAAATACATTTGCACTATACCACATATGTATTTCAAACTTTTGACACAAATGAATAGCAAACATGAATTTGCTATTTCCATTTGCACTAGCAATAAGCCACAGCACAGCACAGCATAGCCACAGAACCCACCCACAAAGCTGCGGTTTGCGCAGACACACACACACATACAAATTAAGTAGAGTAATATGCTGACTCTGTGTGTGTGACACTCAATTTAGTTTTAATTAGCAATGAGCATGGAATAGTTGTACCAAGAGAGCTACAAGCTCAACAAGCATCTCAAGTGGACCTTCCCCCTTTTTTTCTCTCTCTCTCATCGTTTCATTTCGTTCAACGTTTTCCTCTGTCCGTTGCACACATTTTGCATACTTATTTGGTTAATTCTCGTAATGAAAATATATTTTATAATTACCATTTACCCAAGGGGCAGGAAGGAAAGGGGATTGAGTGGCTTACTTGAGGTCAAAAAGAATTTCTCTGTGAAGTGGTGCCGGTGGTGGTTAAAAGCGGCAATATAAAGCATATTTTAAAGTTTTAAAATACAAAAAAATAACATTTATTGCTATTTTCACTTATACACTAATTAAAAAAGTAGCACTGCATCAGAATATATTCTATGCGTTTTCCACTCTGTCAATTGTTATCCTCCGCTCTTGAATGGACTTTAATAAACAACAATAAATCTTCAAACTTATACTCTCCTATGTACATTTAGTTTACTTTACTTTGCTTTCACACACACACAAAACTACTATTCTGTAACAACTTCAATCGTTCAAACCCCTTATATGGTCAGACCTGACGTTAAAGCGTTCCTGCCCTGACGTTTGTTTTGCTAACGGCCGGCTTTGAGCCGATTGCAGTATTGAGAGGGAATTTAAATGGGGTTTTGCATTAGGTAAAAAAGTCAGGAAAACTGTGAGTGGCAGGCGGAGGGCTCAGCGTATGCTGTGAATGTTGTAGTCGTGTAACAATAAAACCACAAAGCCAAACCAATCCTTCTCCCCTGCTTAGCATCTCCGTTACCAATTTTCCATGGCTTATGCGCACTTGAAGTTTGTGATTCGAAAGTTCTCGCACTATGTGTACCATTAATATAGTTTATGAAGTAAAACAAGTTGACAATGCAGTGCTGTTCGCAATATTGCTGCCCCCGCATAAACCTTGGACAATTTGTCATCTCTACACTTCTCTCTACGCTCCTGGTATTGCATTTTATAAAGTAATTTCACCGTATGACGACAGGCAGTAGCAGCAACCGTAAAAACAGTCTAGAAAGGGGGTAGGAGGTGTGTGTTGTTGTGAGGTGGTGGAGTAGCGCAGGCAGGCAGGCAAAACGCAAATTAATGATACGCAATTGCGGCAAATCGCACGCTTGCATGTGGGCGACATTTTGTTTGAAGTGCACTTTGTCCCCTGTATGTGGCCCATTGGTGTGGTGAGGGAGGCAGGGAACCGCTCTGCTGTAATTGTATGCTGTATTTTGCTTGTTCTTCCCCTTCTCTCCAGCTGTATGCTCGACTAGGAGACAGGTTGCAACAGCCTTAATATAGAGTATTTCGAGACGTCACATTAGGTGATATTCATTATTCAATTACTATGAACTGTCATCTACATGTTTAATTTTCCCTTTTCCACGATGCTGATAATTTCTTTTATCATTTGCAATATACATAGTAGCGCAGGGAGTAAAGTAGTCGGTACTCTCGTCTCAATTGCTGCCATTTAGATTCTAGAATCCATTCTCTCTCACTCTCTTCTCACACACTCTCTTTCTCTCTCTCTCTGTCTTTTTTGTTGCTTTGCATATTTGTCTACCTTTGTGCACTCGGTGTGGCTACGCTGCTGCTGCTGTTGATGATGGTTTCTGTTGTTGCTTTTCTTGTTGCTTTTTGTGCTGTAATTTTTTCCGCTTCCTTTGTTTGCATCAGGCTGCTGCAGTTTCTGCTGCTGTTGCTGCTTCTGCTGGTGTTGTTTTCTGCTGTCGCCGCTGCGTCTGTTATTATAAGCAGAGAGCTTTAGCCGTTTTTGCAAATTACTTCCACTTCTCATTTCGCTCTCCCCACGGCCCCTCCCTCTAGATGCCTATTGTATGGTTTCTTTTGGCGGGGGTCCATTTGAAGTGTGTAACTACTTCCTTTCGACTACCCACTGTATCCCTCCCCATCGCTTCCCCTCACTCTAGCCCTCTTTCTCGCTCTCGTTTTGCTAATCACAGCCATGCCAAAACACAGTCATCAATATTCCCACTCCACAAAGCTCATGTCGAAACATGTCTGCAATAACCGTTGATGCAGCGCTATTTGGTTCTCTAATTTATGGCATTGTCCACTTTTGGTGGTGAAGAGGAGGGGGAGAGAGATGCTTATCAGTTGAACACGCGCTCGCTCTGGAGCGCCATCAATTGGGAACGGAACAGGCGAAGCATGAAATATGAGCATCCCACAATGGAATGGGCGAACTGTCTGAGGGAAGACAACGGAGACATGCGTCTGGAAATTGAATTTGAATCTATTCTATGGATACACAGGCATCCATACACAGACATGACTATGAATGTACATATTTAGATACAAATGGACCTATCCCAATTTTATCCTAAACATATAAAACATATCTCATAGAAACGCTCCCCGTTGGCTCATTGCCTGGGTATTTGACCTTCACAAGCTGCAAATAAACGTTATTTTAATTAAATTTCCATGCAAATGTTTTTCAAGCGCAGGAAGGAAGAGGCCTAAGCTGAAATTAATCTAATTAAAATGTTTTGCCCCATAAATCATAAAAATTCCTACCACCCACCCCCATCCAAAACCCAGATAAAGTCCCGAACCTATCCCATGTTCCATGTTTCCCCTTGAGTTCATTTTTTAGTTTAGAAGTTTTCGAGCGCGTTACGTGGCAGAAGTGGAGAAAGGAGAGGTCTCGAAAGATATGGAGAGAGATTTTTGTTTCTCTTTACGTGCGCTGACAAAGTTTGTTAGTTTTAGCGCCAATTTTAATGTGCAAACTTTTAGCGCAGACTGTTTCAAGCCGCGTTTTGTAAGCCACATTAAGGGTAAGGGGCATGGAGTGATCGCTTTGGGTTGAATGATTAGCAAAAGTTTTTCATTTTGTGTGTGTCCCCTACTCCCCCTACTTGTGTGTGTGTCTCATTTACTATAACTAGAAAATTCAGTTGTTCGCATAGTCTCGAAAAGTTGGGAGGCAAATGTCGGTGACAAGGGATAAACTCGTAAATGCAGCAATTTTCCAGCTTTTTCAAGGGAAAGTCTATCAGTAAGGAAAACATTAGCAAGGAGCTTTTCTACCCTCCAACAACCGAACTGCAATCAATTTACACCAGAGCCAAATCTCTTTTATAAACACATATAATCAAAAATTTTACCCATTAATCAAACTGGTTTAATTTATAAAAGCTTCTCTTTGGCTTCATATAAAAAATTGGATCTTCTGAAAGAGAGCAGCAAAAAGCCGTTATGTTTCATCAGGCTTTTCAATTAAATTTGATAATTGTGAAAAATAATAAAGCAATAAATACAGAGGAGAGGGAGAAAAACATGGAAAAAGGAAAAGCAATAAAACAATAAAAAGTTGCCATTCATTTTGCCCATTTTTCCCCACTCCCCCTGCCAGTGCCAGAGACCCCCCGTTGATGATGATTTGTGTAATTTGCGCCCAGGCGAACAATTTTTCAATTTAATTAAAGCATCTCCCCTTACAAACGCTGTGGATCTGAATCTGGATCTGAATTTATGGATATATGCCGCCGCAGTGCCCTGGCTGGTCTGTCCCCACTCCCCTGGTAACGGTCGTTGGGTCGAATGAATTTCAATTTCAATTTTCATGCTCTCCCATTAATGTATGTATTTACCTTTGCGTATTTATAGCACATACACACATGCATCCATACATACTCGTAGTGTGTGTGGTTTGTGTGTGCCTGAAATTTATATCAGAGATCTATTACATGAACTGAAATTGCATAAAAAAAACAGCATTGAATGTGTCGCAGATACAGATACAGATAGGTATGTAAACAACAATCTGGAATTGATGGAGTGCCAAATTGACAAATGATTGACAAAATTGATATTTACAACGTGCAGCAAAAAAAAAAAACAAATAAATGAATGAAAAGTCATCTTTTATGCAATTCAATACAATATGATATTTTCCTGTAGGAATATTCGCTTTTCAACGAATTTTTCTGCCTGTTGCAAAAATGTTGAAAAATGGTTTTCAGAATTGTTGAAATTCCCTGCGGGGGTTCCTGCGCACAACTCTGAAATCAATTAAACCAAAGTTATCGAAACAGAACTTTATGTTGGCCAAATATTTCGCATGCACTTTTCCCTTTTCCCAAAGGATTCACTTACAAATTCTTAAATTTTGTGTTCCAATAAAGGCAATCCCTCAAATGCGAACTGCCACACTTTTTTCTATAGACCCTCCTGCAAATGACACCCTTTTTGGGCAACATAGTATACATATTCCGGAGAGCTCTTCCTAAAGCCAGTCACAAGCGCGCTATACAAAAGTCAAAAAGTCACCACCAAATCCAGGGGAAAAAAAATAAAACGTCCAACCCCGCTCACCCGTGAATACTCCACGCTTTTCATCAATCTTTGTTAATCATTTTCCTCTACATGGAAAAAATTGAAATAGGAAAAAATAATATTTGTATTTGTATCCGTTTCCCCCTGCATTGCCTAGTTTTTCAAAGGAGACTGGCGTACATATCCTGTATGTTGGATGATGGACAGGGAAAAATTGGAAAACTCTTCCATTTTTTGTTGTTGTGCTGGCGCCCGCATTTTTGTATACAAGCAGACAACATATATTTTTTCTTTCTGCTCGCTCTACTAATTTTCTTTTATTTTGAACGTGATCGTTCCCTGTGAATGTTTGCAGTACCTTTTCGAGGATTTTAAAGAATCGGTTTTGAGGGAGAACTAGCAAAGGTGTAATCATTCAAGCGGAAAGAATCGAATGATGCTCTGATGGCTGAAACATTCAATTATTGATTGATGGCTAAACCAGATTACAATGCATTAAAATTTGTGTACACATCATGTACATAAATAAATACTTATGTACATACATTCAAGTAGAGATTTAACACATCTTTACACTGACAAGATATGTACTGGAAAGTAGAGTCCAGTGATTAGTATGTTGTTTCAGGGGGGATTTGATCTCTTTACTGCTGACACTTCAGAAAATATCTGTAATTAGATGATAGTAAAATATTTGTGAAGCTCAGCAGCTGTGAGTTCACCGATTGAAATACAACTGATAGGGCAATTTGTTGTCTTAAACTTGGGGACGAGATTGTTTCAAAGGTTATCAAACTTCAGAACTGGCTTTGAAATTGCTCTAAAGTCGCTGCGGTTGAAATTGAATTCAAACTAAACCTAAAGTAAACATAATGATTAGTTTCTATCTGGGTCCGTGGCTGACCTTTGACATTTTCTGGCCTCAATTCGCTTTGGTTTCAGTTGCGATTTCGCTTGGATTTTCCATCATATTTAGGAAAAGGTCGACAACAGAAACTCGCTTCACATCTCCCCTCTACACCCCCGTATCATATCTCTCTTGCTCTGATTTTTGTTGCTCCTATTTGTTTCTGTTTTTGTTGTGGATTTTTGTTGTTTAGTTTGTTTTTCATTCTAGAAAATTAAAAGTGCGCTTTGTTTCAATTTGTCTGCTGCTTTTGCTTTGTGTGTGTGTTTGTAGGGAAAGAAAAATTTTTAATTTCCTCGCGCAATCACAAAGGGATCCTCCAGCTAATCTAAGGGACAATAGCAGGGACACAAAAATAATGAGGGCTGTGCCGTAGAGGCTGTTTGTCGAAGTTTTCTATACCCTTGCAGAATCAAATGATTAATTTTTTTCCAGAAATAATTGAATCTGAATCGAATATTCACTAACGATCTATTTTCATTTGAAATAATTAATTCATCATCTGGGTTGTGATTGTGTAGCTTATGAATCCAAATACCTTGTCAAATTCGAATACCCTTTGACAGGGTATAGACCGTATAAAAATGAGCAGCAATGCGGAGCGGAGCATAAAGAAAAAGAAGCAGAAGCAGAGCCCTACACTATTTTTTGTACTCTCCCTCACCCCCATCGGATTGCTCGTCTGTCTTTGTCGTGAGGCGCACCACACTGACAAACACACAGCTGCTTTGCTCTGTTCTGCTCTCTCACCTTAGACAAACACATACAAGCAGGAACGTGAGAGGAGAGTGAGAGAGAGGGTTGGCGGCTTGAGACTCATTTACAGCTGCAGCTTTTAATCTTAATTTTATAGTAGTGCCAAAGGTGGGTTTGCCTTCTTTTGCCTTTAGCACTTCCTCCTTCTTTTGCCTTTCTCACTTCCTCCGTCTTCCTTCCCTTTCTTACAGATGTAAACAAACTGCACTTTTGTGGAGAGTTTCACTGCTCTCTGTCCGTCTGCTCTTCCTACTCTTTGCTCTCCTCCAATACCTCTCTAACTCCTCAGCTCCATCTCTGTCTCTCCAACACTTTTTAGTGCCACTTTAGGACTTGTTAAAGAAACTGCATCTTTGTGCATCTCTGTGCATGTCTGTTCAGGTTCGTAATATAAATGCTTGAACTAATTTAAACAATTTAAATGTGAGTTTAGCATATGCCATTCACACTTTTCGCATTCTATCCGCCTCCATTCCACATTGGCCGCCGTTCGCCCATTAATTAGAGGCACAAAATTATGACAAAATATCATATTTACAATGTATAAATTATGAGAATTATTCCTATGTATGTAGGTACATCCGCACATACAATGTGCATACATATACATACACATTTTGCCATCCAATTAGGAGCCAAAAATGCTCATAATTGCTTAATGCAATTTATTGTGTAATTTTAATTATATTTAGAATATATTTATTTAATTGGGAAAATATTCAGAAGAAATCTTTTGAATATTTAAATTTTTAATAGGATTATAATGACATAATTTCTATTATATAGTCAAATTTCCCCTTTACATTTTTTGTTTTTGCATTCGCTTTTGTGTGGAAATCTTTCCGTTTTGTATATAAAACTCACGTTGGGGCTTCCCTTTTGGAGGTAATTTTATCAATTTTCACTTTCCACTGTTCTTCCTCTAATGTTTGTGCTCTACGTGCTGGTCCTTTGACTCCTACTGCTTCACACACAAGCCCCACCCTACAATGTCTTTCTGCTGGTACGTTCTAGTCCTTGCTCCATTCATGGTCCCCTGCTACCCCACTTTTCCCCCACACAAATTGGCTTCAAATCTTTTGACATGCTACGTCAAGTTTGTCATATGTCCTGCATACACTTCGGGATGACAAGGATTGGTGTGCAACCTCCTCCATGTTCTCCTTGGACCGACATCAGGAACAAATGCCAAGCCAGAAAATTGTTTTAAAGTGTGTCAGAATTTGCCTGTCTCTGTCTCTCTCTCTTTCTGCCTGTTTCTAGCTCCGTCGCTCTGTCTCCGGTTTTCCCTGCTTAAGTGAAAATGCCTGGAATTTTAATGAAGGGGGTGGGACGAGAACACAGCTCCTGCTTTTGGTGGGCAGTCGGCGGAGATTTGTCTGCTTCTTCTGCCTCCCATCGGTGGCTTACGTGGGCCGCCGCCGACTGACTCCTCCTTGATGGAAACGCCGCTGCTTTGCATATTTTTCCATTAAAAACGATTTAAATACCTTTTGCTAGGCTTTCTTTTCCCCATTCGTCTTATCACAGGCACTCTTTCGGCACTTTGGCGGAGTAGAAAGTTCTCCACCCACCGCACAGCCCCTCGTTTCGAAGCTGCTAAAAAAGATTGAATTTTATAATAAATTTCACCAGAAGACACCAATACCACAGCATCTATAGCCTCCTTGAGAGCCGCAGAGAGCCTGTCGTTCGCCTGGAGATTTATGTGTGGCATCAGGAGCTCGGGTTAAAGTCAACATGTCTCTCTCTTTATCTCTCTCTCCTTTTGGATATCCTTGTGGCTGTGGCAGGAGGCAATTTAAATTGAAATTTGAAGTGCCACAAAGTGTCAAAGGTAAAATAGCGTGGGCTAAAACTACAAGACGGCAACAAATTGTTTGGAGATGAATTTATACACAAAAGAAAGGGCAAACTATGCAATGGGAAACCCATGATTGTAAAACGTTTAAGCGGTTCCCTTTAATATGTTTTAATATAATTTACTACATGGTTTTCTCTTCTTCTCTTCTTTCAGGTAAGTGCGCTCAAATTTGCACCTCGGTTAACCGCATATGTGGATTAAATTGACCAAAATATCCGCCTTCTAATTGTGTGGCACATTAAATGTCTGAGGTACTGCAAATTGTGGTGATGAATTTATTATTATTATCATTATTGTGTATTGTGTGTTCGTAAGTCATACAAAGGCACCTCGCAATGGCAGCACAAACCGCAAGTTTGAGTTTTATATGCCACTCAAATTACGTATACGCCGCGGAGACTCAGAGGCCAACGACTACGAACAAATCAAATCAGCAGAGCTTAAGTGCCAGCAATTCACACACAGAGAACATATTTAATTTGTACAAATATGTGTATTATTTATACACATCTAAAGCTACGCGCACATTCAGTATTTATGAGTACGTTTATGCCATCAAATTGTGTCCAAATCCTTGTGTTATGGATTACTTAGTCATGAATATGAATATGAACAGATACGTAGATTTGGTGGCTGTTATAATTCATTTTTCATTTTAGTTTTGATTATGACAATGGCGATGCTAACTTGCTGTCTATTTTAATATGACCAGCTCTTAAATCAACCTGTATTTAAAGACATTCCATTTGAATAGCCACAGGGAGCAGAGTTGTCGTAAAGCAAATTCATAAATTCTTCGACTGTCATCAGCACTGAAAATGTTGCTTTAATTTTGCCTACAATTCCCATATTCACATTTTACATATTTATTTGATAGTAAACATTTTCAAAACAACGTACTGCCTACATATGTGTCTGCTACATATTGAAAATATTTGTGCAGACTTTGCCAGTGGCTCTTTCGTTTAGCAAAAAATTACAGAAGTCAGAATAGAGCAACAAATTGCTTCCAACTAATATGCCCGGAGGTACTCTCTCTCTCTCTCGTGTGCGTGTGTGTGTCTGTCGAGTAAACAACATCTTGGCTCTCTTCCCTTAGAATAATCTTGCAGTATTTAAAGAATTTTCCTCATTTTATTTGGCATTTGTTTACGTGAAATTTAAATAGCAAATACAATATCCCATACATTAATAAACGTTTTGGAAAACATTTGGAAGCGATTGCAAATCCATCGACAGTTTCCCCACACTTTTGCCGCACGTCTTACTTTTATATGATTCTGATGCCCATTTCCGATTTGGCAATTTGGCCGCCAATTCGTGTGCGCCCGTTTAAATTATGAAACTTTTAAGATTTCAGTTTCTCCTGCTCCGTTAGCCCTCTCTCTCACTCTCTCTCTGTAGCTGGTCCGCGCTTTGGCGGGAACTTTGCGGCTGGTGTTTGGCGATAATGCTGGAATTTGTTCACGCTTCCAATTTGGGGCTGGCGGGGGGTGCCTTGAGTACTTCATTAGGTCGCTTTGTTGCTCATTAAGTGCGCGCATTAGTCGATCCAGGGAGTAACTTTTCATGCGCAAACACACGGGCATATTTTGTATACCCTTACTGAGAGGGTATGCTGACTTGTAGCTGCTTTCGAACTTCAGTGTTCTATAAAGGGTATCTGCAAGTCCGGATCTACGTGTGGCTCCTTTCAAGTTTTATGTAAATACTTTTTGAAAAGATTTCCCACCTACGTTTTAGCGCCATGTGCTTCGCTCTACCTCGTCCAGTCCCCCTCATTTCATTCGAGCACACTCTACCCCTGCAGCGCAGTAGCCCTTTCAGTTTCAATCAGCGGCAGCCGCAGACACAGACGCAGTCATAGTCACAGAAGCTGCCTGCATGTTTTCATTATGAATGCCTCCAACCTTTCTGCAACTTCGTGCCACCATTCCGCACCGCCTGCTGTCTGCGGCGGCGTCTTTTGCTGACTTGGCTTTTTGTCTAGAGTTGCAACCACATTGCGCTGGTCATGGACCAGACTGCTGCTGCTGCTGCTGCTGACTTCGTTGCACTCGGCTCGAGTGGGATTCTGTTTCCTGTTTCATTGCGCCTCTCTCCCTACCGGTGCCAAGTTTTACGCCGTTCTGCTAAATCAATTGTTTGTAATGAACTTGCAACAAAATGGTGGCAGTCCACTGCAGTTGATGTGGCAGCCAGCCACTATGGGCTGTCAAGGGAAAATATGGCAGCAAAATAAAGTCTAAATGGAGTCTTCAATAAATAAATTCCAATGTTGAGACAGAGAGAGAGACAGAAGCCCAACCCGAACTCATTGCTCGCCCTGAAAGACTTCTCGTGTTCCAGGTTCCGTGTTCATCTTCTGCCCAAGAATCCCATTACAACAGCAATTGAAATTAATTAGTGCTGTAATTTGATTAAGTACAACATCTCCGTCTTCCCCTGTGTCTGCCTCCTCCTGGCCCTGCCTCTCATTTGTCTCTCGAGTGTCTGCATAAATATACGAGTATTGGGGCAACCAGCAAGTAAATTTCTCTCTAGCATTTCGGGGTGTCTGTGGTGTGTATTTGCATTTTAGCTCCCAAAAGATGTTCATGCTTGGCGCTTCTTCATTAACTAATTGTCCCACAGCTTTCCACCATTGGATTCTCGTGCTCATAACGAACCGCGACACAAGCAAAAAACACAAAAAAAAAACGACACGTGTTAAGTACATGTGCATGCAAATGAAGGCAAAGAACAACTCGATATCATTATATGAAATGATTTTTGGTGTTGCCATTGCCAGGGTACATGTGCGAAGCTAATGGGATATACATATGTACATATGGTAAATCTTCCTTTGTCCTATGCCAATTTTTGAGCAGACATTTCCCTCTAACTCACACTGAACAACACCAAGGACTAAGTTCGGCGACAGCTCTTCACGCCCTGCTTTTATGATTGTATTAGAGAGTGAGTCCTATCATTATATAATGTAACCAGCAAAAGCGTAAATAATACGAAAATGAGTATGTTCCATGTTTGGGATGTGTTTTATTTCCTTTTTCGGGATGTAAAGAAACTTAAACTTGGGGTACAGAGTATTCAAACGTTGATTTCATTTAATTAGACAATTCCAACAAGTTTTCACTTTGTCTGTTGCTTTGGTGGCATGAACTTCGCCAGGCATCTGCATCCACTCACACAACTCATTTTCATCGTCATCCACGTCCTTGTTGTCGTCCTCTCTGTCTGGTTCCCCTTTGGCGCATATTGAAAATTCCAAATTGGAGTAGTGGGTGCGTGGAGGGGGGGAGGGGGGGGGGGGGGGGTGTGTGGCGGCTGGGGAGAGTGGTGTGTAGGGCAGCTGTATCTCCCTCAAGTGCGGGGCAAGGAGAGCCCTGGGCCGCATGGACGCTCTCT